>NW_016107533.1:1858161-1883315 GCF_001604975.1 Cebus imitator
CCACAATGGTTGGGCTAATTTACACTCCCACCAACAGTGTAAAAGTGTTCCTATTTCTCCACATCCTCTCCAGCATCTGTTGTCTCCAGATTTTTTAATGATCCCCATTCTAACTGGTGTGAGATGGTATCTCAATGTAGTTTTGATTTGCATTTCTCTGATGACCAGTGATGAGCATTAGGGATAAATATTATGTTATGAATGGTCAGAGGACAAGCAAGCTGCCTTTTTGGATCTATAAATGAATTGCTGATACAGTTGGCTAGCTAGACCTTCCACTGGAACAATTTACTTTTTTTTTTTTTGGCATGTGCAGAGCTTCATGTTAAAAAGTGGGCTCCAACTGGGGCCTCTTGTAAGGCTGGCATAATTTCAAAGCTTTGGGAGGCTGGACAAAATCAAACAGAGTGCAAACTGAGGGTAGAGTTTTTCTTAAAGAGAACTGAAAGTTTTCTTTGAAAGCATCACATACCTGTTCATCTTCATCCTGCTTTCACCTTCTAGTTCAGGAACACATGCCTTAGGTGCTCTCTCTATGGTTAGTCCCAATTCACTCCGTAAATGATTTCTAAGAAACTGCAGCCTTGGGTAGATTGTTGACTGAATTGCATCTGTTGTGCTAAAGTGGGTGGATGATGATGACTCGGTTGTTCCTGAGTTCACTTTAGGGTAGTGGTCCTGAAAGAGCATTCCCCGGAGCAGCAGTGTCACCAGGGACCTTGTTAGGAATGCAGATTCTCTGGTCCACACTGGGTCCACTGAATCAGAAACTCTGGGGTGGAGGCCTAGCTGTCTAGTTTAACAGCACCTCCCGGTGGTTTTGCTGCACCTGGTGTGGAGCAATCACCCATTTTCCTACTGAAAAGGAATGGCTTATAGGGTCTATATACATCGCAGCCCTATTCTTTGCTTAACAGGAAGTCTCCTTGGGGCAGAGCTTAACTTTGTTTGAGCTAGTAACATAACTTTTCTTTAAAAAATGAGAATGTTGATGTCACTTGCCAAGCTAGGACAGTCTAAAACTACCTTTGTCAGCTTTGCCTACACATTGGAATTGCCCGAGGAGCTTAAAACCACCAATATGTGGATCCCATTCCCAGAGAGTCTAATTTGATTGGCCTGGGCCTTGGGATTTTTAAATATTCTCCAGGTGATTTTAATGTGCAGCCAGGGTTCAGAACCACTGGAAACAATGGTGAATTGTTTGGGGAAGCTTTAGCAACAGTGAATTGTGGCTGGGTTGGTTTGGGTTGGCTGTAGCAGATGAACCTCAGTTTGAGAGGAAGAAAAGTAAATTTCTACATTTGGAACCTGGAAAATGTCTCTTGCACTAAGTTCATTCATCAAGCATAGCTGGATCATATGAGGTATTTCCTCTTAATTTTTCTTCAGTATTCATGACAATCTGTAATATGAAGTAATAGGATTCTCTTTTTTCCAAAGGATTTTTTTTCTCCCTACCCTCCTCCATCCCTTTCTCATTATCAGATTCCTTTAAAGCAGTTATCTTCTCTCGCTTTAACTTCTGAGAATTTGAGGTGGAGGTAGGGAGGAGTAATAATTACATTTTAAAAATCAATTAACAGTCATACTTTTGTAAATGTACGATTTTAGGTAGCTGAAAATTGTTTTATTTTAACAAAGTTAATGTTTGTAACACCACATACACTAACAGTATTTGTTAGAAAACATACAGCTTTGTAATATCCAAGAGGGTACAGCTGAAATTTCCCCAAGAATAAATACCCCACCATTTTGAAACTTAAATTTTCAATTACAGGTGAGATGTATTTCAGTACTGCTTGTTGGCTTTTTCCCCCATCCCTGGTAAAGAAGGGAATTATGAATCTTGCTCTACGATGTAGTCACTTTGAGATTCTTTTTCCAGAGAAACTGTTACAGAAATAACAAACAAGTTTTATTCTTAATGCTTTAACAGTTCAAGCTATGTCTTTGTCACAGTTTTTCTCCTAGAAAATACTCCAAAGAACAGAACATTTTTGATAGGAGCTAGTATAAATATGTCTCAAATCATAGTCAAAGCTTGGATTACAGTATATCTACCAGTTTTCTGTTTTTCACTGACATGGTTTACACGATATTATACAAACATGTTAGGGCTCAGGCCCAAAACATGAGAGATATCTGACCTTATGTTCACTTTGCTTGGTATTACATTAGTCTTTTGTGTCATAAATATTAGTTTTAAATATTCACAGTTTGGATTAATTTTAAGTCCCTTTGAGTAAGCCTGTATATTTTTATATATTTTAGTGTGAATCAAACAGACACGGCAATATGTAAATGAAGGTTTGAGAAAACACACATGTCATAATTATGACCTTTCTTGGTGATAATCTGTTTACATGGAGATACAGCATCAATTATAGCTCGTGAATAAACGAAATAAATAGCAACTATAGAGGACTGGGAATTTCCTCTCGTTCATAATGAGCTGTTTCTCTGCTCAGGCTGTGTATTTTTCTTTATGCCTATCTAACGCTTATAAGCTCTTTATGCGTATTTTTGGACTGAGGAGGCTAACAAAGCTGGACCTTTAGTTCTCTGAGCTGTTTTTTTTTTACATCTCAAAATAAGACATGACTGGGGTTTGAAGCAGTAGATTAACCTTGTCAATAGAACCAACCTGTATGCACAGTTTGCTGTGGAGTAGCAGTTTGCAGAATAGGCTGTGTTTTGGAGCTCATCTTTAACTTGTTTTTCTCTGACTGATAACCAAAAGACAGTATCGCAACAAAGACACTGGTCTTATTCCTTGAAGCAACATTAAAAGTTGGTGTGGTTTCATGCTAGAATGCGTAAACAAGTTTAGCTTTTACCATCAGTGTAAAAGCCACACCTTGTAATCTTCATCCCATATCTTTAGAAAATGTGGCACACTTAGAGAGTCTGTTCGTATTGCTAGCCTCCAGAATTATAGTGATATGATACTAAAATTACCAAGTGAACAAGAATGCTTACACCATTAGTTTATAAAACGTTGTCATATCTTCCTAATATAGTAAGGCCATATTGATGATGAGTGTTAAAAAAACTAGTTTATGTAAATGAGTTCAACCTGAGTTCAATCCTTCATAGTATTTATATAAATTTAAATTGTTTTGAAATGTAGTTTTGAAGTGTGATGAAATGTAGTTGATCATAAAAACATTCATATAAAGACATTCACAGCTAAAATCAAAGTATGGTGGCTAAATATTCATTTCAAAATTACGGACCTTTGAGTATCTGAGTACAGATGGTTATACAGATTTTTTTTGTTTTTGTTGTATACCCAACTTTGTTTTTAAAATTATAACAAATTTAACTTAATATTGAATGAGGCTAAGCTGATGCAAATGTTTGGGCAAAAATGGTATGTACAGAACTTATTGCAAGATGCCATTACATTTTTTAATAGTGTAGTAGAATAATGATGATACTGTGCTACCAGAAAAATGGGATGTCTTTAACAAAGAGCAGCAGAAGTCATTTAGGACCAGTTAACTAAGGCGTTAAGGCATTTCGTTAATGAGGCCACGCTGCTGAGTTTGATCTCTTCAGGGGCTGGTATAATTAATGCAACTTTGTTTTGTGGCTGCTAAATCCTCAATTTTGATCAGCTGTCTTGTAAATGTCTTGCAAATACACATGGTTGGTTGCAATCCAAAATATATTCCCTGTAAACAATGAATCAGTAGTGAAATGTAGACACTGTGACAATATACTTTGTTTTTCAGATTAATTTATATTTCATAATACTAAATTTATGCTGTTCAAAAATTTAACAATGTATGAAAAAGGTATTTAGTGAAGTTTCCCATCTGCCTAGTTTCTTTTCTCCTTCCCACTGGGTAATCACTACTATTCATTTCTTACATATCCTTACAAGCAATGATATATAAGGATACATGAATATGTATTTTTTCTACATCCTTTTAAAAATGAATTACATTGTCCTTTAGCAAGAGTTCTGGAACTTGTCTTTTTCATTGAACAATATGCCATGGAGATCATTCCCAAGAGCTTCCTGGCTACTCTTCACAGCTGCATGGTGTTCCATTCTATGGAAGTACCTTAACGTATTTAACCTTTTAATGGACATAGTTTCCAACCTTCTGCTATTACAGAAAGGCCTCAGTGAACAACATTGTACATATTTTATTTTTGTATAAAATAGCAGCATACACTCCATCTCTATCTCTATGATAAATTCCTAGAAGTAGAATTGCTGGGTAAAAATTTTCATAGCTATTGTCAAATTACCCTCCAAAGGGATTGTACAAATTTATACTCTTATCAGCAATTCATAATAGTGTATTTTTCCACAGACTTGCTCATATGTTTAGTTGAATTTTGAAATTTTTGCCAATCTTACAGGTTAAAATCTTTTAAAAAATATTTTACATTTATTTTGTTATGAGGGTTCAGGGAATTTTTCATATATTTAAGAGGCATTTTAAAATTCTTTTAGTGACCTGCCTGTTCATGTATTTTGGTCATTATTTTGTTGTGTTGCTGGCCTTTTTGTATTGATTTTAGGAACTTTTCATATTTTGAATCTTAATAAAAAGGCCAATCTGAGGTTGTAATTCTCTTTTGTTTTCTTTTGGTTCTTAACACTTAAATATTTGATCCATTTGTATTTTATCCTGGAGTAGGGTGTGAGGTATAGATCTAACTTTTCTTTTCCAGTGGACTACCCACTTCTTCCAGTGCCATTTACTGACTTGTTCAACTTTTCCTACTTTAAAACACAACTGAGACCAGCTCAGTCATGGAGAGTGACTTAATTCTTTCACCCCAGGCAGCAGTGAAAGAATTAAGAAACAGAGAGAGAGTGCAAAGTGGTACTATCAGGGAGGCAAATAGTCTTCTGAGCTGAGAGCTCTTCAGAGCTGAGAGCCTCGAGCAGACGCTCAACCACCACGTGTTTATTCTCTCTGAACAGGTGATTATTATTAACAAACAGGTGTTCTGTGTTTTCTCATAACACAAAGATAAACTAGGCAGGCAGCTGGTGCCTGCTTACCACTGATCACAGACAAACAGCATTCTCCACGAGGGAGCAAGGGGGCAGGGTCCCATATCCTGTGCTTAAAGAGCTTGTTTAACTGGCGTATGATATTCATATGCTGTTCACTGCTTTAGAATGCCCCAAGCACTTTTCCACTTGGGAGGCCAGCTCGGTTTTCCTTGGCATCATTCTCAGCAAACAATATAATTCTCCACACACTCAGCACACCACCTTCACTATAAACCCAAATCCTGTATGTATTTGGGCCTGTTTTTTGGGCTTTCTATTCTGTTTCACTGGTCTGTGTATTCAGGGACCAGCACCACGCATTTTAGTTGGTTTAATATCTGGTCAAATTAATTCCCTTCATGCTGCTTTTCTTTTTGGAGTTTTTGGGGCTTACTCTGGCTTAGGTGTTTTTCTATACAAACTTCAAGGTCTTTTCTGGTTAAAAATGGGTTTGTATTTTTATTATGATCATGATGAAAATTCAGCTTGGGGAGAACTGACAGCATTTTATGAAGATGTGATTCTATTTAAGAATGATTTTCAAGTCATCTGGTCTCCTTTAGAAACGTTAAACTTTTTGTCATGTTGGACTTGTCTATTTTTGATTAGTTTTATTCCTTGTTATTTAATAATTGTTATGTTATCTTTTTTATTATGTCTTATTACTGGTTTTCATGTTTATAAAATTGTAATTTTCATATATTGATTTTGTACCCTGCTAGTTGGCTGAATACTGTTTGTAGTAGTTTTTGAGTTTTCTAGAGTTTTAAAGTATATATATTTACATCTCCTGAAAATGAGATAGTTTTAATTCCTCAAACCAAATGTTATATAATAGTGATAAAGCAGGCATCATTATATTGTTCTGATTGTAGTGGAACTAATTCTTGTGTTTCCCATTAAGCATTATGCTAGCTTTTGGGGTGAGATAGACATATTTTTCATATTTAGGAAGTGGCCATTCTTATTTTATTGAATGTTTTATCAAGAATTCATGTTCAATTTTGTCAAATGTCATTCCAGTATCTATGGATATAATAATTTAATTCCCCCCTTTAGATCTGTTAATAGGATAAACTTGATTTTTGCTTTGCTACATACTCACTACAATCTAGTTTATGTCAACTTCATGACCTTTTGATTTCTGAATTTTAGATTTGCTTAAGGTTTAAAGATATGGAAGTTTGTTTTTATAGCTATGTAGAAAAATAACATTTCTTTAATGTAATGCAGGTGACTTGGGAGAAAAGGGGGAACCTGGCCCTCCAGGAAGAGGTCCCAAAGGTTTGCCTGGAGCTATAGGTCTCCCAGGTAAGTGTGTTATGCCGCTGAGAGGAGGAGGTAGTGAAATTAGTAGCAAATAGTCTGAACTGAATAAAATTTTAAAAGAATTGTTATTTGATCATTTAAGCATATTAATTATTCACAATGGCTAACATAGATTTTTCAAGACCAGCTTTAGTAAAGAGTTAAATGATCTGTAAATCATTCTGTATTTTTTGTGAGAAAATAGGTATCAGGATTTGAAATATTAATTTCCTTAAATAGTTGCTTCAAGAAAAATAGTGTCAAGGTCCAGGCACAATCTACTTGTTATTAAATTCTGAATAAATTGGGTCCTCTCCATTTCTAAAGCAGGTGATAATTTCCTGGATTTTTTTTTTTAAATCTAAAATGCCAGAGGAACAGGAAAATTAACCTGTTTTTAACCTCTTGCACAAGGAGTGACTGAAATTTATTTTAAAAGCTCCCCTTTCAAATACCCAGACTCTCCAAAACCCCACATCCAAAAAAGAAAAAAAGAGAAAATACAAAACTGAACATTCCTACTCATAACCACTACAAGCCACACACAAGCCGTATATCACAGCTGCGTCAGCTGAGGTGACAGGGTAGCTCCTGTGGGAAAGGCCCAGATTGTCTCACTGGGCCTTCTGTTCTCTTCATACGTCGGCTACCCTGTCACCAGAGTCCAGGTCGGAACACACTCATCCCCTGGGAAATGACTTACAAGCCCAACCACAGATGCAGCATAGCAGGGCCAAAAGCCAGTTCAGTTTAAGGGCATGAATGATGTGCAACTTTCCAGCAAACCCTCTCTTATTGCGGCAAGGCAGTGGCTTAGGAAGGCTCCCAAAGCCCTAGGTGTCTCTTGCTGAGGAGACTTGAGATGATATTTGCTTCCACAATGGTTTGGAAAACTTGGTTTAGGGAAGTTTAGGAAAAGAAATCACAGTTTTCTAATTCTGCCAGAGGCTGATGTATTTAATCATAGCTACAATTGTAGCCAAAAACATCACTGCTTTCCAATTATCCGTTTCATTGCTTCTGGGGATTGCGTTCTCATTAAATTTTTTTTTAAAAACATGAATGTTTAGAGATAAACACTGCCTTTTAAAACTGATTCATGGGCTTGTCAAAATGTTTTCATAAATTGATAAATTTTTATGATTGGAAATGGAAGATTTATGATTAGAAATGAAGGGAAAATCTGGTTTAAATGGGATTTAGATAAGATTTTAATATACAGTAAAGCGTGGATTCATTGATGGGTGATTAGAGGAGAGGAAAAGCAAACAGAATTTACTAAAGGTGCTTGTCTCCTTCACCAGTGGTAGGAATAGGAAGTTTTAAAGCTGATAGCATATCATCATCACAATTTACTTATCTATATATTTATGAGACAGCCTAATACTTCCTTCTCTCATTTTATTGACAAATCACTTAACAGTTCTTGAACCAATGACTTGCACTATTGGCCACATGTTCCTTTATTGAAAATGTATTATGGTTTCTAGGGATTCTTACTTTGAAAAAAATCTGTTGGGAAGCCATATTTTAAATTTAAAGATGAGAAGATGGAGGAAGATCAGCTCCACGTGTGCTGTGTCGTCAGGAGCACATTATCTCCCATCTGTAGTAAACCATTCCGAGGAGCTGAGCTGACGCGAAGTGGAGGGGGTGGGCAGGGAAAGGGGGCAAACAGGGCACCCACTCAGTCAGTCAGTCAGAGTGGCTTCCCTGACTTGCTTTTTAGAACATCAGACCATCCACGTGTAAGCAAAGTGTGAGGTAGGGCAAGATCATCATTTGCAGCCCTCCCTGGGATCACTTACACACAAAATTATTAATTTTAGCTGATCTTGGATTTAATCTTAAATCTGAATTGTTAAAACACTTTGCATATTCCCTTTTTCAGGCTCTTAATACCTGTCCTTTCTCTTTTCTTTTTGCTTTCTTATTTTGCCAGTCCTTGCACCGCCTTTCCTGGGATCACTTCCAAAATCATCCCCCTCCGCTGACCCCTCTTCTCTCACTTCCTTTCCCCACCAGCTCTGATTGTCTGCTGTCCTTCCTTCTCACCTTCCAGCTCACTCTTCTTTCCTGCTTTCCTTGTTCTAGTTACCAGGTCTCAGCCTTGGTAGCCTTTCTTTCTTGGATTTTTGTTACCTTTTAATTGAGAGGTATCTGACACTATTTAGTGAAAAATCTGAGTTCCAGATTCTTTTGCAAGAATACAGGCTTTCAAAAGCACAGATGCTGGATAAGAGGGGTCTGCTGCTGTGTCGTTCTCTCAGAGCTTTGGTGCAGTGTCCATGTGTAGCATGCAGGTTAAAGCACCAACTAAGGCTCTGGTTTTGAGATCGGCCCACATTCCCTTGTGGACACTGTGCATATATGCTCAAGTCAGTCAAGTTCCTGACAACAGATTTTTGGGTCATTCCTCCCTTAAAGCTAGTACCTGAAAGTGGACTGTTTGAAGAATAGCTTCTATAATTCAGACACCCCAGATTCACATTTTGACTCTGCCACTAACTAACCTTATGATATTGGGCACGTTACTTAATTTCTCTGCATCTCAGTTTTCCCACTTATAAAACAGTGATAACAAGAACATCTCTCTGATAGTATAATTCTGAGAAATAAACTCAATCCATGTAAATTGCTTAAGACAGTTCCTGGCTATAGTAGGCACTCAAGAAATGTTGGTTGTTAGTACTGTTATTAATATATAAAGTCCACTTTTTGCTTTTTAAGGTGGATCAAGGGGAGCTGAGGGCAAAGCTGGACCCCAATTCAGCTCTTGCAGCTTTTTCTCCGGTTCTTGATCAGCAGTAATATATTACTCTTCTCTAAATCAGCATCACCCCTGATGCCCTAGACCTTCCCTCCATGAAATTCTACTTCAACTGCAAATCACAAATGCAAAGTACTGGGTAGCAGTGCATCATCTCACTGGTTAATTGTCCACTGAGACTAGACTGCTTTTTATTTCTTGGTAGAGTTTGAATGTGACTAGGCATGTGATTTCTGATCTCTCAAAAATATAATATTAATAGGACTTTAAGGCCTGAAGGAACCTTCAAAAGGATTCTGTGCAGGAATTTGTCTGGAATCTTCTAGATAAATACACATCTTACCTAAAAGAAAGAACCTGCAGAACAGCCGATTTTACAAACTTTTTTGTTGTTCCTATTGTTGGATTTGGGGCTCAGATCCTCCTGAATAAAAAAAAGATAGTTAGATCCTTCTTTGTGCTAACAAGGCAGCTAACAAATTTTTAACAACATAACTAACATCATCATTTTCTATCAGTTGTTAGAGTTCCTGTATTCTTTCAGGTCAGTTTTAGTTCCCTGTCTCCTCTCTACAATGATATATCTCTGTTCAGTATTAAGACATGGCCTTTAGGAACGTAATGCTACATTGCTTATTATGGAACACAGATTATTATTATAATCAGTACATTGATGGTCATTTTGGCTACAGTGCTTTGTTGTTTAAAAAGTACACATATACAATCTAGTTTGTTTCTCACAGCCAGGAGTAGGCTGGGTAAATACTTAAGAAGTGCAGACGTGGAGCCAGGCTTCCAGGGCTTATGCACTATGCTTTTACCTCTTAGTGCTCCAGTTTCCTCCTCTGTGAATGGGAATCACCACGCCTACTTTGTATTTAGGAGCATATATGCACATGTGCATACATATAAAGCTCTTGGAACAGTGCCTGGCATATGGCAAACAAACACTCTGCAAATTTAACTGTTATTGTTGCTCCCTTTTTAAATAATATATTTGAGAAAATATAGACTCTTAAATTCACATCCTGACAAAAGTCTCTCAGGTAATAACAAGGCAGATTCATGCTTCATGAGTCCATGTTCACAAAGTGGACAAAATGATTGGCTGGCTGTTCAATCATATGATTAGTTTGTCTGTGCACTGTAGCCATGTGAATTGGGCATGGCCCATAACTGCTGAACATCTTGCTTCTCTTTCTGCCTCTCTTGCAGAGCTCCAGGAATCACATTAGCAATCCCTGGAACTTTAGTCTCCCTCACCTTCAGTTTCATGCTAGTGAGCTAGTGTTATTGCTTGGTTGGTTGTCTCATAGACCTCTCTCTGTCTGCTGCCACTGAGCTCACCCATTTGGGACTAGTTCCTTGTCACTCTGAGAATTTTAAAGAAACATATTTATTAATGAGTCCAACTTCCTCTTTGTGCACTCAGTAGGCCAAAAAATAAATCATTTGTATGTGAACACCAGGGAGGTGACTTGTGAGCTGAGATGCTTTTTGCCTTTTGGACATGGAAGTTATAGCTAGCTTTGTGCTAGATTATACTAGGTTGTAAAACTATTCTGTTTTCTTGTGCAAAGTCGGCGGAAAGGTGAGCTTTGCTTGAGACTATTGAGTGGGAAAATACACGTGCACACGTTCAGTTCTGGCCTAAGTTTTGCAGTACCTAATTATTTCATTTCCATTGCTGCAGCTGTTTCATTTGGTTGCTGGGCCTTACATAAACCAGTTTACAATTCCTTAAGCATACTGCTTTGTCAAATACCTCAACCTTAAGCTCAAGAAATGTAAGAAAGTCCTGGCACATACAAAAAGTCTATAAACCAGTGGGTTAATTATGAAGTATCCCATTTAATGTAAAAATTGTTCACTTTTTTTTTTTTTTTTTTCTGCCTATGTACACAGCCCCTTTCATTCCATAGCATGTATTAGGTAAGGGGCTGCCTCCTTCAGAATGGTCCAGCCAGGATTGGCTTCCATCAGTGTAACATGACTGCTCTCTAGTGGTTTTACAGAGAATGACATAGATACTCATTTCTTAAAAACATGAAATGTTTGGCAATAACATTTTTAAATGTTTCTCTTTTAATTGACATATAATAACTATACGTATTTATGGTATACATAGTGATGTTTAAATAGAAATATTATATAATTACCAGATTAGGTTAATTAGTATATCCATCATCTCAAACATGTATCATTTCTTTGTATTGGGAACATTCAACATTTTTATAGGTCCTTGACATTTCAGAAATCCATGTAATCATTAGGCAGTTAGTGTAAGTAACACACACGAGGCAGACAGAGCAAAATGACATTTTAGACCTATGTTTTCTCTTTCTGAAGAGTTACAAAGTAGTTGATAGATATTCATTAACGCAGGTGTTGGGCTAGCTGTTTATGCACATTTTGTGAACGGTTATTATGAGTCAGCTTCACTTTTTGGGTGCTGTGGATGTGGACTTAGTGTCACCCAACTGAGGCTTCTACATAGTTTAGAACTAAGTCCATGAGAGCAAAAGCCCCGGGTCAGGGCCCTCCAGAGCCTGACAATCTGCTACGTTAAGGCTGTTTCTTTTTTTCCCTTTGATATTTCTACAGGGCAAAACCTCAGAAAAATATCTTAGTTTCTTGTGATCATTAGAGCTCTGCAAAAATCAATACTGCTCTTTGTTTTTGTACCTCTGTCTACTTCCTGGTCAACTCAGGCCCATTTAAAAAAATGAACACACACACACACACACACCCCCTGCCACAACCCCCAAATTCTTCCACAGAGTTAAAAAAAAAATCAATAGGTAGGAAAATACAGTTAGATTAGTGCGGTGATTAAGGGTCCTCATCTCTCAACACTTTCTAGCTGTATGACTGTCAACAATTATTTGACCTTCCTAACTCTCAGTTTATACATGAGAAAAATGGGCTTAATAATGAGCATAGTGTATGGCACATGGAAAAATGGAAAAGAGAAAGCATTCTCATTAAGTGTTGGTGATGATGATGATGATGATGACATCATCCAAAGCTCCAAAGGATAAATTGCTGCATTTGCCAAAGGCAGAATTGGATGAGATGTCGTTTCATAAAATAAATCAAAGGTAGACAGGATGGCTTCATCAACTCTTCCCTCAGAGGATAAGCAGCAATTTGGAATGAACTCAGCAAGGTAAAAAAGAAAAAGAAAAACTTCTCCTGGAGTGTGTTAATATGGGGAACTAAATGTGAAAATCTAAAAGGCTATCCTTCTGCTTTTTAATATTGTTTGTGTATTAGGGAATAAATTCTCTTAAACTTAAGATTTTTTGCTGGCTCTACAAATGTTGAAAAAATTTTGAATTAGTTGGTAACATTTAAACATTAAGAGCTATTTGTTTTAAAACTCAGCTTCCTGGCTTCTCTTGAAAATGATCTGTTCTGGCAACACTGGCCTGTATTCCCCGATGGCAGCTGTTAGCTGGAGAAGAGCTGCTGCCTGCATCCACTTTCCAGCTCATCACAGGCCTCACTCCTCTCTTTTGTCTGCCCACACTTATGTGGAACATTAGTAGCCAAGTATTAGTGCAAATATATTTCATTGCATTTGCACTTTACATTTTCAGCTCATGAAAACAGTGAGGGAATTTCTTAATCCAGGCTCATTTCTTTATAACATCAGGGATCAGCAAACTTTATTTGTGAAGGATCAGATTCTTGGGCTGCAAGCACCGTGTTGCAGCTGCTCAGCTCTGTCCTGGTAGTGCCAAAGTAGCCACAGATAGTATGTAAACAAATGACCATGGTTGTGTTCTAATAAAACTATTTATAAAAACAGGATTTAGCTCATGAGCAGATGTTTGCCCACCCCTGATCTAAATGACCAGCCCAGCCCCTGTGGTTATTTAGTTTTCTACCTCTTCTGTGGGCATTTCCTCCTCCTAAACTTGATTTGATTTTAAGGCACAACTGGTATGTCTCAGTGGGGACATTCCTACTGATAAGGTGCACTGAAAATCAGATTTAGATCTGGCTCATCTTCTAAACGTTAAAAAAATCACCTTCACCTTTAACTGCATCTGGTGTCAAGGATCTTAACGTTACTGCTAAAGACATAGTTCTGCTACAGCCTTATCCATAGATGCTGTGGATTAGGGAGAAGCTTTCTCAGGGGCCTCATTAGAAGAAAACACATAATGATTTCCTTCATACTAACTAGGTATAATCGAATGAAAGTGTATGGAATAAATTAGGGGAAATTACTTATATCTCCTCTTATCTATAGCTTCAAGATGGATAAATTCAAAGATAATTATCCTCCCTTAAAGCTTATTAATATATCGCCCTATGACATTGCTTTGTGTGGATTGAATTGTATGCACCAGAGGAAGAATGAGATTTTACGTAAAATGGGATCTCTAATCTATCCTTCTAAAAGTATGTGAAATATATGTAATAAGACCACTGAATAAGATCATATTACTATAGTAACACCCACAAAAGACATGTAATAAGACTACTAAAATAGAGAAAGAAAAGTAAAAACCACAGAGAAAAAAGGAAAGTAACCAACTATAAGCAAATATGTAATTGAACATGTAGATTTGGCTTCCAGCTTTTTGGCAGAAAGGCCAAGTTAAGATGGCTGAGATGGAATGAGGATCTATCATATATTATATTGGCATACACAATATGTTTTACACTGAATTCTCATCACCACTTTTATAATAATTGTGTGAAAGTGCTGCTGGTGCATTGGGGTAAGCATTTAGCAGACGTTCCTCTTTGTTATGGGGTGCTATGTCTCAGAGAATGTGCCCCATTGAAGGCAACATAAAACCCTTGAACATGACAAAAAGAAGACAAGTTAAGAAAAGCCCCCAAAGAACCTGTAATGGCGAAGTTCATGTTGGGGAAAGCCCTTCGTGACAAAAATATGAAATTTTGTAGGGTGAATGGCACAGCCTTCTAAAAGACATTAATCAGTAATAACTTAATAATTATAATAATAGCTCCTACTTATCAGATGCTTTCAACTGTAGAATTTTATTATTATTATAATATTATTATGTTTAAGATGGAGTCTTGCTTTGTTGTCCAGATTGGAGTGCAGCGGCACGATCTTGGCTCACTGCAACCTCCACCTCCTGGGTTCAAGTGATTCTCCTGTGTCAGCCTCCTGAGTAGATGGGACTACAGGTGCCCACCACCATGCCTAGCTAACTTTTTTGTATTTTTAGTAGAGATTGGGTTTCACCATTTTGGCCAGGCAGGTCTCAAACTCCTGACCTCAGGTGATCTACCCACCTCAGCTGATGCACCCACCTCAGCCTCCCAAAGTGCTGAGATTACGGGCGTGAGCCACTGCACCCGGCCTGAATTTAGTTATTAAGAAGACATTATCCCATCTTGTAGATTAAGAAACTGAGAGGTTAATGACTTGCTAATGTCACATTATTCATAAATGACAGGGCTAGAATGTAAAGCTATTTGTCTCCAAAACCTGCTTTTTTAACCACTGAACTATACTTTTCCCTGCCCAGATGTTGCTCAACTATTAGAAGTAAGGAATACTGCTATTGCATTCAAAAGAAATATAATGTGAGCCACAAGTGTGAGTTGCATGTATGATTTTAAATTAAGTAGCCACATGAAAAAGGTAAAAATAAGTGACATTAATTTTAATAATACAGTTTACTTAACCCACTGTGTGCAAAAGATCATTTCATCATGTAATAGACACAAATATTAATGAACTATTTTACATTTTTTTCATATGAAGTCTTTAAAATCCAGGTATGTTTGATACTTAGTTCATCTCCATCTGGCCTTGTCACATTTCAGTGCTCAATAGACACCTGTGGCTGGAGGCCGCCATGCACAGTGCAGCTCTACTGATGGAGATGTGGTTAGAGACACCCGAGGTCTCCTTCTACTTTTAATTTCCATGAAAATCCAAGTCCAAGGAAGGGATCTTATCATCATCATCATCATCTTCATCACTAATCATCAACAGTCATTATGCATTATTTCCAAAAGCATTTGTTAAGCCTCTTACCTGAGCACTGCTGAGCTGTGCTCTGGTTTTCTGCCAGTTGGCATCAATGAGGATTCTCCTCTTCACATGTGCAATCTTCTCTGTGTTTCAGGTGACCCAGGCCCTGCCAGCTATGGAAGAAATGGCCAGGATGGTGAGCGAGGCCCCCCCGGGGTGGCAGGAATTCCTGGCGTGCCTGGACCCCCAGGACCTCCTGGGCTTCCTGGTTTCTGTGAGCCAGCCTCCTGCACCATGCAGGCTGGTCAGCGAGCATTTAGCAAAGGGCCTGACCAGTGAAAGCCTTAGTGCTGCATGGCTCTCTGCATGAATCACACCTGGTGAAGGAGCTTGGGGGAGAAATACCACCCAAAGCTGGGGCAAAGATGACAATGTATTACCTTCAGCATGATTACAGAAGTCCTACTTGACAATCAGATTTAGAAGAACGGTGCTATTCAATAAGTTCTCTTTCCTTTCCTTGGAGGGAAGGAAGACAGCAGTCATCAGTTAAAAAAAAGAAGAAAGAAAAAGAAAACCAAACACCTCCCTAGAATAAATTTATACTCCTCTTCCCAGGATCTTGAGCTTTAGTGTGCTATACCTATGTGTCTTATCGTGGGCCACTGTGCCAATAAACAAAAACAACTGTTTGGTTTACCTCAGTTGCAGTAGTTATTTTCATTTAGATGTTGTTCTCAGATTATTGTTTCAGTTATGTAGAGGATTACTAGAGTAGTTATGAAGAAACCCCACTACATTCAATGGAATTGGTGCTTAAAATCCCATCAATGTGCTGTCTCTGGAGTGATAAGAAAGGGCTACATTGCCCGAAATGATTTCCTTACGTCACAAATTGGTTTTCTTCTTCAGCCTGAACTGTATGTACTGTACCCCAAACCTGTTAATATTTTGAGTGCTTCTATATGAAAGCAAGGAAAGAATTTTAATACTCTGGCATTCGTAAATGTTATTGATGAGATTATTTATTTTAAAGGTTTGAGGTAACATCTCTGGTTGTACCAAAGAAGAAATAAATATGGTTTCTTAATCTCTTGCATGTTTTCTTATAAATAATCATGTTCATTGACAATAAGTTACTGAACTAATTATTTAGATACATTAAACATTATTTGATTACTGGTTCTATAGGTGTATGTTTATAATATTAGTGTTTTTTCTACATAGAGTGAAAAGCTGTTCCACAGAGCATGTTACCCTATGACAGGTGTGTGTGTGTGTGTGTGTGTGTGTATGGGGAGAGCTTCATGGACCTTTTTGAAATGTTAATTCCCTAGAAAGAAAGATGCACAGGTACATATGCATCTATATTTTTGTATAGTATTTCAGAGATTTCATGGACTCCTTTAAGTCTAGCCTTGCTTTATTTCTAGGTTAAGAACCACTGCCTTAATTTCAATGGTTAGTTCCCTCCTACTCAGAATTTTATTGAAAACATGAGTTATGTTTCACCATTTCTTAAAAATTTTATAAAGGCAGCTCAGCTAAAGCACTGTATACTTAAGTATTTCCTGAACACTTAAGCACTTTATTATTTATGTAATCTTATTGGCTTGCTGTTTCATTGACATCTACTTAAGTATCCAGCAGACTTAATATATTTTATATCACAGAGCCTATGAGTAACTTGTGCTGGGGTGCAGCTCAAGATCATCAGTATCTTTAGTTAGTTTATGGAACTAAATTCTGCCAAGTCAAAGGGAAGTGAGCCCTAATATAATTTTTTATATTTTTTTCTATGTATACTTTTATACATTTTAAAATTCTAGTCCTAGTTGCTTGGTTAAATCAATCATTATGTAATCTGTATTTGGATTTCTTTAAAACTGCTTACAGCATTAGTTTTATGCTTCCAGCATGAGTTTTGCTTAAGAAGAAAGATTCCAACTTTACCACATAGATCAGTGCTATTTACATAGACTGCAAGAATGGTCTTTTCCTTTTTTTGAAAATGATTTTTGAAAATAAAGGTCTCTGTTATAGCTCCCTAAAACAGTACTTTAAAAAATGGCAAACTTTTTCAGGAGCTATGACACATAATTAAATAAATGCATAGAAATTATCTTTCCACCAAAGTGCTTTTATTTTTAACTAGAATGACATAGTCAAATACAATAAAATAAAAATTAGATAATCAAACATACTTCTAAGTTTTATAATATTCATAAGAAAATTTAAAAATAAAATTTCAAAGAACAGTTCACTCAACTGCTTTACATACCTGGTTATGTGAAGGTTGTACAACAAGCTCCACAGATATAGTCAGCAACATTGGAAACAACCATTTACAAATGGATTATGCAAAACTACCACATTCCAAATGGCAGGAACAATTCATTATAAATTTCAGTTAAGTGAAGTAGTTTACAGAAGCAGTAGATACTTGACATAGAAATTGCAAGGAAAAGCGCCTAGCAAATTCCCTTAATGAAAGAGAGTTGACAAATGTTGAACCTGACCAAGTATGTCTCTCTGGCAAAACAGAAATCTCAAATCCTCTCTGAGATATTTTTGAAAGTTGGATGAAGTGGCAACTAGAGCACTCACTGAGAGAGGAAAGTGTAAATAATTAAAGTTGGTTCTAACCTGGCATGTTAATTAAGGGCAAATAATTTTTGATTTATTTCTAGCCAGTGTGTCTATGGCAGTATGATATGATTTTCAACCCAAATACCTGACAGGTTGGTTACGAACTATGGAAATCACTTCCTAGACTGAGCACATAAATTCACTGGCATGGTTTTGGATAATTGGCTTCTGCACAGCAGAAGAGTATGAATGTGTAGTGATATCTGGATAGGTGATGGATCTGATTATGTATGGATACTTTATGTTTCAAACTGACTGAACAAATACTGTTATTCTCAAACATCATTAGTAAAATCTGATTTATCTGCCACCTGAAATAAGCTTAATATAAATTCCTGCTTTAGAAGATCACCTCTACTGTATTTTTAAAATTTTTTGGTGATTATAGTGTTTCTGAGAAATAGTCTCTGAGTTTAAAAGTAAGCCAAGGCCAGTCATGGTGGCTCACACCTGTAATCCCAACACTTTGGGAAGCCAAGGTGGGAGGACAGCTTGAGCCCAGGAGTTTGAGACCAGCCTGGGCAAGACTGAGTCTCCCGACTCTACAAAAATAAAAACAAGTTTAAAAATTAGCCAGGCATGGTATTGAGTGCCTGCAGTCCCATCTGCTCGGGAGGCTGAGGTTGGAGGATCACTTGAGACCAGGAGTTTGAAGCTGTGGTGAGCTATGATCACACCACTGCATGCTAGCCTGGGTGACAGAACAAGACCCTGTCTCTAAAATAAATGAAGTAAACCAACATAGGTGAAAAACCAGTAGAAACAGTGATTTCCAAATATAAAGAAAACTACTTAAAAATATTTGCTGGTAGCCTGGCAAAACGAGTGAAAACTCAGTATTAAGGAAAAAATAGTAGCAAACTAGCAATCTTGCTGTTTATAGAGGGGCAACAGACATAAATGGTTTTAAATATGTTTTTAAAAAAGAATACTTGTGTTCAATAAACACAGGTCAAGTCCTTTTTTACAGAGTCAAATACTTTTCAATTGTGTAGCCTTTTTTAGTGAGTTGTGATCCAGGACATGGCTGTATTAACTACCTATGGCTCAGGAACTATTTAAATCAAAATGGGCTGACTGCAGTAATGTCTGTAAATACACATGCTCAAATGCTCTTTTAATAATGAACAAGAGGGAGTGTAACATATTTGATAGACCTGGGTTTCAGGAAGAGGATGCTAACTGAAAATTACTTTTAGTCTTAATAAACGGCAATTCATGCTAACTTTCTGCTTAAGATGCCTTCACAAATTAGTCTTGACTCCAAGTTATTGAAGTGTAGCTGGAGAAAGAACAAGTGAGGGAAATTGTCTCCAACAAACTACCTCTCCTTCTGAGATATATTTGAAATTCCATTTTGTCTCAAAGTTGAAAATGTGTGTGTGAAAAGACAATATTCTTTAGAGAGCACCTAGTTAATTTATCCGAAGGGGGCCTGAAGATAGGAATAGTTAAGATCTATGTAAGTTATTACCCAGTATAGGTAAACATATAAATCCTCTAGCATGTTTTGATGTAATTAATTTCTGTTAAGAAAACCTGCTATGTATTCAACTACTTATTGCCTATCGTCTTATCACTCACGATGCCAGAGCTTCTACTGATGAGAAAAGTTAATTGTGTTATTTCTGATCTCCCTCAAGGACCTCTAGAGCAAAAAGCCTCAAATGATTTTAGGGAGATGATCACTCTGGGGGACAAAAGTCCCAAGGGACTGCTTGCTCTCTGGCTTTTGTTTCTGTGTATAATTCTCATCTGAAATAATTAAACTAGGCTTTTTATGAACTGTCAGATGGGTGATAAACTTAATTATTTCAAGCTGAGCGATGATTCATGTGACAAACCAAACTATAATTATGGTATAAACATGAACCCTGCAATAGACCAATTAAACTTCCTTGGACTCCGGTGGGGCTTGTGGTTAGCCTAGAGTGCTTCTGGAGCATCTCTGTGGCTGACACCTAACAGAACGAACTGAAGCATGGAGCTTCAGCCTCCAGGAGTGATGAAGAGTAGATATGGCCTTAATAATTGCACCTTAGATTTCCCTAACATAGGGACAAATTCTTTATTGCTGAGATAGGTGACAAGCTCATTATGCTTAATGAACACGTAAGAATCAAGGCCTCAAAGCATTATGTACATGTGGGATTTAGAATAAAACTAGTGTCATTGCACTTAACGTGAGTATATTCAATTAAACCTTAAAGAGTGAAAAAAAAACAAAAACAAAAACAAAAAAACCTTAAAGAGTTTGATGAGGTAAGATAGAGAACAAACAAAATAGGGGCAAACACATCCTAAATGCTATTTAAAAATAAAGAAGTTGGCTGGACACTGTGGCTCACGCCTGTAATCCCAGCGCTTTGGGAGGCCAAGGCAAGTGGATCACAAGTCAGGACTAGCCTGGACAACATGGTGAAAGCCCATCTTTATTAAAAATACAAAAAAATTAGCGGGGCATGATGGCGGACAGCTGTAATCCCAGCTATTTGGAAGGCTGAGGCAGAGAATTGCTTGCACCTGGGAGGCGGAGGTTGCAGTGAGCCAAGATTGTACCACTGCACTCCAGCCTGGGTGACAGAGCAAGACACTGTCTCAAAAAAAAAAAAAAAAAAAGTTGTAAAATATGCCCGATACAACCTGAATTTAATTTAAAGACATTGATGTGCTGAAAAACATTTATCCCCAAAATGTACTTTACATAACACAATAAAATAATAAAAAGTTGTAAAATAGCTAGCAACTTTACTTACATCAAGGAGCTTAGTATGGTCACACAATACATACACTTCTGATAAACTGAAATCTTATTTACCTCCTCATTTAGCGAAACCTCCCACTTTATTAGTATTCACTTGTGACAAATTCATGAAGCAAGTAGCTAAGTCCTCGAGTTGTACCACATCACTCACCATTGGATCTGAACTTGCAATTTTTTTTCCACTTAGATTTTCTTAGACTTAGCTTTGGTCTTACAAGCTTGTCTTATCTTTCAGGCAAATTCTTGCTGTGATGGGTCTATTTATCTGAATGAGTTTTTTCTGTATTCACTTGTGTTTTCATTTAATTTAACCAAATTGATCAGTTACTCTGCCATGATTTTGTTGAGTAAAACATTTGGACTATAGCTCCAGGTATGCCACACAATAAAAATGACAACAGTCATTTGTCCTATTGCCTGAGACGTTTAGTAATTGAACAAATTTAACATAATTAATGCTACCTTTACCAGCCAGCTAATAAACACAGTTCAATGGACTAAGTCACTTTGAATTACGTAGGCATACAAGATACAAATTCAAATGTTTTCTGCACCTCTTCCTCTTTAAAGCCTGCAAAATCCTTATGAGCAGAGATGGGGAGAGTGCAAAATGCATCAACACTCAAGTATTAAGAAATAACACTGGGAAACCATGACAGTAAACACTTGGGTGTCTTCAGAAGGTGGATACAGACAAGTGTGAAAAATACTTTAAGAGGAGCGATGGACAAATTTGCAAAACTATTCTCAGTATTTATTAAAACAACTTCAGCAAAACACTTAACAGAGAAATTCTCAATCTCAGTGTATTATTGTTATGAAAATAAAAATGGTACTTTGAAAAAAGTGTTCCTAACCGTACTTTTGTAAATAGTGATGTGTTCTAGAAAAATATAAACATTATACAAATCTAATTGTAAAATTTTAAGTACACTGAATAATATAGAGTTTAGACATTGTGTAATTTTATAAATTGTCTACTTCTTGTGATAAGCTAAATCTTTTTTTTCTTGTCTGTTGAAAGAGAGTATCTATCCTGTCTAAAAGCCAGGATAATTATTTAGATGTTTATATATCGATCACTAAAATATGAGAGTGGTGTATAAACAGTTATGAATAGTAAATCTTCATCTTAAGTGAGCATGTAAATACGTATATATCCACCGAATAAATAAAATCAAAACAGTCAACAAACCAAAGGGTATTGTGCCTGTTTCATATAGATGCTTAAAATTAGAAGAAACATAAATTAACAAAACAAATTAACAAAAATTATCTACAGAAGTAAAAAAAAAAAAAAGTGCAAAGGCAAGAGTTTGATTTAGTTGTCCACTAAACTGTTTGTAACCTTTTATTTCTGTTACTCAGTTCTTTTGAACAAATTGCTTTAAACACCATCTTGTGGACAAATGGAGGTATATCACAGGTTCCCAACAGATGAGAGAGACTGCAGAAAGGCTAAACCTTACTTAACTCATAAAACAGATTCATAAAAATTACTTTATAAACCAACTATCAAATGATAACTTTAACAGACAACATATTTTAATATAACTGCTTATGTTCTTTAAGTGAATAAAATTTTAAAGTTTAAACAATATCATAAAATATGGAAATAAACATAGGGTTACTTTGATCACAAAGTAAAACATCTAAAAGGTTAAAACTGGCTGTATTTCTGTTATGGTTAGACGTAATGGTTAATGTCTTCAGTTGGAAAGCACAATGAACAAATTCATGAATTATTCTTCCATTTTTCTTTGGATTCCAAAGGCCATAAATATTAATTGAAGTCATACTTTAATCTTTCCATAGAAAGACTTCTGTCTGAAAGTGTTTTGAGTTTGTTATAAAATGTAAGATTGGAATTCAGACATACTTGCATATGGAACACCGTTTTAATATTAATTGTCATCATGGCTCATAATTATTTTGTATTTAAACATGTACGTTGTTTTCCGGAGTGCAAACAAGAGGTAATTCATGAATTTGAATCATTCTTCTCCCCTGCTTTGAACATCACTAACATCTATGTGGAAATAAACACATGTTTTGGAACAGAATAAAATGGTACAAGGGATTTGGCAACCACCAAGTCATTTAGAGGAACACTTCCCAACCTACTTTGGGGCCCAAATTATTTACTTTCTTTTTATTAAAGGAATTGGGCAACTGCCAAAGCTCCACTTCATTTGTTGTTAAATTAGCTGGACCGGGCATTTCTTGCTGCCCTTTGTTGCACATCATGTGTACAGAGCTGAGGCAGGAAAAAGTATCTGAAGGTAAATAATAGAGTAGGGTGAGAAAGGCTTGTACCATGTGAACACAGCCCTGTTTCTCTAGTTATGTCAAATTTAGTCACATTTCCCAGTTATCAAAAATGAGCTTGTGTCACTGTGACAAATCCGCTTTGTAATATGCATCATATAATATTTCCCCATCCCATCAAATTACCTGAATAAATACAAATTCTTGAAATATGAATTAACCAGTCAAGCCTTAATGAAATTTAGAAAGATTTCTAAATATACAATTTGTAAAAAAGTATGCATGACATATTTCATAGAATACAAATGAACGGGTAATAAAACAAGAAAATGAATTGTCTTTTTATGTCTATGAAAGGAACAACTCAAAAACAAAAAAAATTGATTATCATCAGCAAAAAAGGCCATGAAAACATTAAAATGATAAAATAAATATTTTTAAATTAGCAAAGAGGCAACAGATAAACCACCTATTAATATGAAAAAATAATCTTTGAAAACATACAAAATGTTTAGCTTTTTGACAAATTCAAGTAAATTAATATGAGTGGCAGATAAGTTGTAAGCTTTTAGAAAATTCAACAAATTAAAAGCTCAAGATATACACATAGCACCAAATTTTAGATCTATGTACACTTTTTTGGGATAAATTACCATTTTACTAAGAAAACACATATCTATATTCCAATTGTGTAAGTTTAAAACACAGCACCATTGTTGGTATTGCACAAGAAAGAAAACAAAAAAGAAAATCAATTTCAAAATGCTTACAATAAATAAAATAACCTTGTAAAATAAAATAAACTTGGAATTGAAATATACAGCATAATTCAATATGAAATACCTAAACCGTTGTAGGTATGCACAGCCATTGTAGACAGTACCTGACCAGCAGTTCACTAATCTATAATGAAAACCAGTTCAAATCATGATGCATTTGAACAAACCGTGCCTTAAATTAGTCATGTTCCTCAGACACAACTCTGTTCACAGCTTTTTCCAATTTCAGTGGGCTTGCCTTTCTAAACTCATTTTTCAGTAAACAGACAAAAGCAATCATCCCATCCTGTTTTAGCCAAATTGAAGTATGAATCAGGGGTGAATCCTGATTGCTGTGATAGGCAGGATCTTGCGGCATATTCTCACATTTGTGGGACCCATCATCTAGATTTCTGCAACATCCTTATGCCCAGTATTCTAGAGAATCAGTGCCTGTCAACCAACAGTTCCTCAATTAATGTATAGCTAATCAATAGGAAGACTGTTTAGTCATTTGGTTGATGATCACTGTATTTTTGTTTCTTTTCAGAGGACATGGTGTTGGAGTGGGAGTGAGCTCTTTGGTCTGAGCACTAGTTGCCTATTCGGTCCTATGGTTTTCCTTTGTTGAGCTGTACCTCTTGCTGCAGCTTCTGGAGAAATATAATTCTCCTTAAGAGCTGTTGGACTTTACCTTCTTAATATGCATTTGCTGACACTACAAATTCATCTTTCAGGACAATTGAGTTTCTTTTCCATTTGTTACACATCCCATCCTTTGTTCTGCTGGTGGCTTCTTAAAGTCTGAGGGTGATGAGGTCATAAGGACAATGGACACAAGGGCCCAAAGATCTTGCTAGGCCATTGAAGCTTTAATAGTACCAAAGACAGCTTGGTGGTTTCCCTACAAAACATCTCATAGGGAAAACAGCTTTCTGTTGACCAAATGAGAAACTCAGCGGGAGGACCACAGAGTATTAGGCTTTTTTTTGCAGAACCCATACCCAACTGGAATTTGATACTCCCTTTTCCTGTAGTACTCATTCATACCAGTGGTGATTGCTTTGAATTGAGCTCATTATACAGAATTAACAAAATCATTTCAGTAGTTGGCTATGCTGGGTGTTTGGGCTCCCTGATAAAACAGTTTCCTGTGTTTTTTTTTCAAAACATAAGCTATAAAATGAAGTTCTTATTGCCTATTTTTCAGCATAAGTAGGATAGATGTAGATGGTATAAGAATTCTTAAGTTATAAAACGTAGACAAAAAACATTCAACAGGAGCAATGCAGTATATCAAAAAAGTTGACAAAATGTTTAGCAATGATAGTAAATTTAAACACCAAGAAAACTTAAAGATAAGTCTGAAACTTTAAAATTCAGAAATTAAAGGCCAACCACATGTTGATGAATCTACAAAATGGATATCATCATCAGTCTACTAAGTCACAAGATGCAATTTCCTTTTGAAGAAGAACTAATGATAAGATTTACTTGCATATTTCATATCTCTGACTAAAAATCATAGCAATTGTAAAGCAAAACATATGGAATGAATTTGGAAAAAATCAAAAAATGCTGATTTGCAATTGCTTTAGGAATAGGATTCAAATGGTTGCTTTTAATGTCTGGCTTACTCA
>NW_016107533.1:1883460-1886769 GCF_001604975.1 Cebus imitator
TTACATCTTCCACTAGGTCCTGGGGGGCCCTGGGGGCCTGGAGCACCTGGTGAGCCTGGTAAACCCAGAGCTAATGACATAAAAAAAAAAAAACAACCCAAAACTAATCACAATGCAGATCACATATAGCTCTCCCTCTCTCCAACCCTCTAGCCAACATGGATCACTCAACTTGATGTATAAGGACCCTAGGGGAGAAGCATGGTTCTCATTTTTAAAGGCTTGCTTGTATTGTGAAGATAGTATCACTCTTACCTGAAGTCCCAGGAAGACCTGGACTCCCTGGCAGCCCAATTCCAGGTTCACCTCTTTCTCCCTTCTGTCCTCGGTAGCCTAAGTAAGAAATATATAAAAAAGAGACACATGAAAACGGTTCTATGGCAACACAGCACACACAAGAACCATTTACTGACTCTGTGATAATTATGTGATTCATTTGCTTAACATAAATTGTATATTAACTACCTGTTTTGCATTAACCACATAATAAACTTACATGTCAAACAGATTGGGTACAATAGGGCAATGAAGATCTTAAAAACATGCAATTACTGTAAAAATTTCCAACTTGTCAAACTCTTTTTTTTCTTTTTTGAGATAGAGTCTTGCTCTGTTACCCAGGCTGGAGTGCTGCAACATACACCTCCTGGCTTCAAGTGATTCTCCTGCTTCAGCCTCCTGGGGAGCTGGGATTACAGGCACTTGCCCCCATGCTTGGCTAATTGTTTTGTATTTTTAATAGAGATGGGGTTTTGCCATGTTGGCCAGGCTAGTCTCGAACTCCTGACCTCAGGTGATCTGCTCACCTTGGCTTCCCAAAATGTTGAGATTAGAGGGGTGAGCCACTGCGCCCAGCCCCACTAGTCAAACTCTTGAGAGTGAGATTTTGGCTCTGAAAATGATACCTAAATAAATCTTGCAACTAGCTACGACAAGTTGTTTGAGTTCTTTTCAATAGGAATTCTGATTGAAGGTGAGGCATAGGCTAAATGAAAGAAGTATACTGAAAGAGTCTTGCTTAAAATGAGAACAAGATAATATAATAGGAATATGAACCTTATTTCAAGAATTAAAGGAAATGAAAAGAACAAATAACTCAAGATTCTAATAAACCATAGCAAGAGCATATGTGAGCTAACTCATCTGAAAAGGTAGATCTGTGTTCAAATGATCGACTACAAACATTATATTCTCTTTAGGTAAAGCTTAAACATCTCCCCATGTTTGAATGTGGCAGTGTAAACCTCCAATGGAGCTTCAGCAAAGCTAGGAAACTAGAGGAGACTGAGAGAGTCTCCCAAATGCACTTCACCAATTTAAGCTATTTTAACCAAAATGAATTAGGTGTAAGATCTGTCTACATTTTAAAACAAATTATTCTTAATATGCTTGCTATTGGCTGATCTAGAAAGGTACAGAGAAATTTGTGCCTCTGGAAGTCATTATCCTTGCTTATAAAAAGCATAAAGCACTTTTATCTGGGTTTTATATATTGGTATCCATATCTATGTAATACTTTGAATGAAAGATTCCATGCTGTAAGAGTTTCACAGTGATGGTAAATAGAGTTTTTATTTCCAACTTTTTCATACTTAAACAGCCCCTTCAAGATCGCTCCTTGTCCCAAATGGACAGAGCAGCCGTGCAGACTCCTGTGGACACACAGCAAAGATACAGTAGGCGAGCATCTCAGTACAAAACAGTAAGCCATGACTTAGTTGTGCTTTTTCATAAAGGTGTGCTATCACAGCAGAATATGGCAGGAGGAGAAAATGTAATGCTCCCTATGAACAGTAAGTATGATCAATTATTTCCCACTATTGTTGAGAATTAGCAGTTTTTGGGGTTATCATTTTCACCTTTGACTAGGCCATACAATGTACACATTATTATCTGAACAACATTGGCAATGTAATCACCACACAGATATTTCTTTGCTTTATATGTATGACCTGATCATAAATGTGAAACTAGTGTCAAAAAGAATATATGTTAAAATATTTTGAAGTATATGGTAGCAATACACCCACCAGCAGAAAACTTTCACATATTTGTATTTGAAAATTGAGTTAAAGATACTCAATACAATCCTAGATCCTAGAGAGAACAGTGGCTTTGACATGTGACATAATACCCTTAGTTGATCTATATTTAAATTTAAAATATTTCCAGGATCTCTTTGACATAAGTGACTTTGATTTAACATACGTGAACAGCAGGGAAAAACTGTATATACTTAGGGTCATTTGAAAGCACCCTCCCAAATCCATTACTTAAACATTTCTGGAGTAAAATAATATTTATTACCTGAGATATATTTGATAGTTTAACTCAGGTCCCACTATTACAGAAAGGTTATAAAGTTGACCCTTAGCTATCACAGTAAGTACTTAAGATTACAGGCTAAAAAATGAGGAAGAAAGCATAATAATTGGAGATACATGAACTTTTGATTAATAAGAGGTTTAACAAGATTGTAACACAGTTCCAAATAAAGAATACATCTGCTAAAACTTACCTATTTCATTTAAATTCAGTTCTCAGATTTGCAATATAATGCAAAAATATATTACTCCACATGGATTTCAGTGCATACGGTATTATAATTAAGAAACTGTAATTTGTGTATTTGTATAAGGTAACATTTACCCTTCTCCTGTCAAGTGTAATAATTTATTTGTAAAAATTTCTCAGTGTGTTAGGTTAATAATTACCTGTTATTAATAGATAAAGTGGCTGAATTGCACAAGTACAGGAGAGGTTTCTACTCTTGAATTTCCTATTAAGATCCCAATCTCATTCATTGTAAAGGCTGCCATAAAGCCAAAGGGTCTTTTTTATTATTACTTCATAACAAAACTCCTGGTAGGGATGCTAACAAAGTCAATGACAGCTTTCCCCATTTATAGAATTAAGCTTTTCACCTCTTCAGGGTGAGCCTGTCTTTAAATTTGGAGGAGGCTGGTCTGTCTGCAAAGAGACATGTATTTCCATAGACTATAAGTCTACAGGATGGGCTGGGCACGGTGGCTCACACCTATAATCCCAGGACTTTGGGAGGCCAAGGTGGTGGGCAGATCACCTGAGGTCAGGAGTTCAAGACAAGCCTAGCCAACATGGTGAAACCCAATCTCTACCAAAAACACAAAAATTAGTTGGGAGTGGTGGTAGGCGCCTATAATCCCAGCTACTGGGATTATATGTGTTGGGAGGCTGAGGCAGGAGAATTGCTTGAACCAGGAAGAGGAGGTTGCAGTGAGCCATTGTACACCAGCCTGGGCAACAAGAGCGAAACTCTGTCTCAAAAAA
>NW_016107533.1:1886804-1897574 GCF_001604975.1 Cebus imitator
AAGTCTACAGGATGACAGCTTGATATCACTGTAGCTCACATAGGAAAACAAATAAAACCCCAGCAGTGTCCTAATAGAAAGCATCTAGAGGAGTACTAGTCATTGATGAAATTTGGTGCTTGGTACAGTTTTTCGGGTGGTAGACTGTGTTTATTTCTAGTAGGAAGATTTCAGTTTAGACTCCAGAGATTTACTTCTAACATTTTAAATCCGTGCACCTATATACATACTGGAAAAAGGCCAGAAAACGATGTTATTGGTATTTTAGGAGGGACAATTGTTAATGGTGGGCATGGCGGGGGTGATGGGGTTGGGGGTTTCCTCATGCCTTACAAGTTGTTTAGCCTTCCTGGTTCCAGTCCACCAATTGACAGTAGCACCTTTCAGTCATTTTGACACACATTCACACATCCTCCCATATCCAAAGGCCCCTAATGCTAATAAATTTGAAAGGTCGAATCTATGCATCACATGAGCTACCCTATGGACCACTGGCTTACGAATAACAGGTTTCCTTCGTTATAAACCAGTGCTTCCTATAAACAGTATGTATGATCAATTACTTTAAAAGTACACAAGTAAGAACAACTACTCCCACTACTGTCCTTTTGGAACTGATGCAAGGTACATGGAATGGGTGTAGCTGTTTTCTCCTACTGGTCCCACATGTGAGGTTCCTTCTGAAATGAGTAGGGCTTTAGGTGTGGCATCTATTCCTTGGGTGGAACAGGCGATGGAGAATCAGCTGTGTTTGAGAAAGTTTAAATGAAGTTTTTTCTCATAGAATTCACTCAAAAGAATAAGGTCTGTAAGACAAATTCACCTCTCCTGTTTATATAATGGAACCCAGCTAAATCATGCTTCTTGGGGTTTCTTTGATTCTGACGTGACACATTTTAGCTCATACCTGGGAGAACCAGCCATGAGGCCCAGCGCTGCAGGCCCAAGGTGGGAATGGACACCAAGGAAAGTTCTGTCAAGGCACAATAATCAGACCCCATGGGATGGTTAAAATCTAAACGCTGTTTGGAAACACTTTTGAATTAAAAAAGACATCAACAATCACCCCTTTGGAAATTTAGGCAAAATGCAAATGAGGTGATGCAACATAGAGTCCTAATGGTCTTTCTTTTCACTTTAAGAAGGGCAGGGTGCTGAAGGAGGATCCTCAAGCTTTCATTGTCAGAATCTTGGTAGGAGTGGCCATTCCTTTTTTCAGAATTGTGTACCTTTCACGTCACCGATTTTCTCACTGCTTTCTATATGTTTCCTGCTTCTCAGAATAAGCACAGGAAACGTTATGAAACCCCTTTATAATTTTGTCTTCCATAAAGATAAGTTGATAAAGGACTCATTCCATAGCGCACATTTCAAACCAAACCACTCAACTTTAATTTTAAATTTCAGATTAATTTAGTTAAGCTATATTTAAGATCATACCTTTCATCAAGTTGTCATAAGTGGAACAAAGTTTTTTGCCAATATAAGCAAAGTTTTGTTTTAAAAACTTTAGAAAACATATGAAGAATTATTTAAAGTTCAAAAGTTACCATCCACAAGCTCTATCAGCAAAAAGGTTCTAAAATTTCTTAAAAATATATTTCAGAACCAAATGGATGTCTTTCCTGACAAACACTGAACACAAAACAAAATACGTCTCTTTTAGAAATTTCAGAAGAACCTCCATCAGACAGAATTAATGAGTGCAGAACACACTGTGTTACATTCAGTAGCCATCTTTTCTTTCCCAACCTATATTGCATTCTGACTTCAACCCTTTCTTAAACTCAATCACGCTGTGTCATAAAGAGGACTAATTCAGACAATTGCATCTGAGGTTTGCATGGTCATTGGTGATTTTAAATGCATTTTTTTCTATCCTTTTTGAGAAAACCCTTAAATTGAGCAGAGAAGAGCTTGTAGGTTACATGTACAACTTCATCTTCTGAGCACATCACACCTATTTATCTGTTAGAGAAAAACCCTTCAATTTCTTGTGCACTTCTGGAGAGGCACCAAAAATTAAACAGCAGCCTCTCATTTCCTTTCTTTTCAGTGAGATTTCTCTGTGTCTTTAGGCAGGATTACAGTACAGCATGCCTACTGTACTGATATTCCTTAAAAACAAATATTTTTAAGAAACCAATATTCCTTAAAAATGAATTCCATGTTTTTCAAGTTTTATTTATTTATTTTGTTGATGAATTTTGGCCAAATTTAACAAATACTGAAAAGAAAGCATTATGTAAAGGTTAAGGAGACATCTGCTAAGTTGTAGCCAAGATATGTCTATTGTCAGAAACCCTATGGGGAGACAAAAGTTTTGACAATTTCAGCAACCCTTGGTTCACAAAAAATTGGAAATCATGTGGAGATATCTTCCAAATTCAAGAATTCCATCCAGAAGCCCTATCCGTAGAGGTAGTCTATAACATCTCTGAGGCACAACAGCAGATGAAATTCATGGAAATCTTTTGCAAAAGGAAGGGCAAATGGAGTGGTGAACAGAAGGCTTATTTCCAAAAGCTTCACTGATACTGTGGGTTTGGAATTGCCTCTGACTGAGAGCCTTCCAAATGGGCCTTTGCTGCACCTATGAGGTGTCTGAAGCCAGGTGTTTCAGTGAACGGGAGACTCCAGCTCCAGAGCTGTTTTCCTGGATCATCTCAATTTTCCGTTGTTCTTGTCCTCTCAAACCACTGCTGTTTGAAGGATCTATATGAAGTTTTCTTCCTATTGGTGTTTACACTGCTTATTCTTCATGTGGTTGGAGGTATTGCACATTTTCAGATGAGCTTTCAAGATCTGAATGCCAGTCTCATATACTCTGACTTCAGAACAGATCCAACTAGTGAAAGATAAAAATTAGCCCCCTCTACACAATAGTGTAAACATAGGGGGCTACTCCTCAACCTATACTTTGCTCTTTCCTTCATCAATCTGCCAAACTTCACTCTAATCTAAAGATAATGGTGGAATATATGTTTGGTTTAAAAAAAAATTAGAGAGATTTTAACTGTTGCTGTTTTATATTGTGCTAACTAAACGCAAAGACTTGGCAATCATAGTTACAGGTTATAAGGTTATATTATCCTAATAGGCGCTGTTATAGGAACTGAAAAGGTGTTGCTCTTTCAGAAGAGGAAGGGCACATCAGTCACCTTGGGACACTTCAGAAAATGAGGCTCAATATTACAGAGTAGCACTAGGAAGGAAACTGGTGACAGAAAAACACTTCTTTGCGTACACATTATTTTGGGCTGCATTCCTATTTAATGTTGGTGTTAATTTCCTCTTTTCTTTCTTTATACAAGCTGCTTTTAATTATTTCAAGGAAGGAATCTGAACTCCTCCATGGTTAACAGTAAGAAGCAGTTTTCCTGGTCTTATCTTTCATGATATATACTCACTGAATTTAATATTTCCCTTTCAGGATTGTGACTCTTCTAAGCCTGGGCCTATTTGATCACTTTGCTGGATTGATAATTATATTTCTAGAAAATGGCATTGTCAGATTAATTTAGTTAAGCTATACATAAGACTATGTCTCTTGTCAAGTTGTCATAAGCAGAATAAAATTTGTTGCCAATATAAGTTGGGTTTTAAGAACTTTAAAAATCATGCACAAAATTATTTAACATTCAAGTTACCATTCACAAGCTCTATTCAAAGAAAAAAAGATTCTAAAATTTCTTAAAAATATATTTTAGAACCAAATAACTATTTGTAGTAGAGTCTCCTAAAACTCTTTCCCCAGTTTCTTTAAGATACTAAGATGATGGAGATTTATTTAACTTACATAAAAATGGGAGGCCTAAAAAATTCTAAGATTCCTAGATAATAATGATATATAAGCACACATTATTGCTGTTATTGTTATAATAAATATTATTATTACAATACATTTAGAATAGCAGGTAACTATCATTCAGTTTTAAATTTGAAGTCATAAACATCTACTTCTAGAATGTACATATGTAGCATGTACACATATACATAATACATAAAATGGTTTCATATGGAATAGCTTGTAATATATAAAATGGTTTCATATGGAACATATATGTAATATATATATAAGGTACATACATACATACTTTTTTCCTTAACTATGACTAACATGTTATAAATACAGAGAGTTAAAAATTAATAAGCCAATATTACACTTCAAGACTTACCTTGGGGTCCAGGGTCTCCTGGTGGCCCAGGCAACCCATCCTTCCCTGGTGGCCCAGGCCTCCCATGAGCTTGGGCAGCCAACATGGCTGCTGGCAGCTTGAGCTGGGATAGGAACACAGCCATCCTCTCTTCATGTATAGAAAAAAAAATATATCATGGAACAGAAATATTTTATGTCAAAAAATTTCAAAAAATTTTTTTACCTGAAATTAAACAAAAAGATTTAGTTTTCAATTTAAGCACATCTAATTTACCAACTGGTCTGACTGCTGAGTTTTTTGATTAGACAAATTAAATTGATTGCACGAAGTTAAGTTTGTGTATAGATGCAGCTAAGCTGCGTCACTCAGAAAGTTGAGAATTTTCGGTACTTCTGAGATGTAACAGTCTATGGACAGAACACTAGCATGGAATCTAACCTCTGGTAATGGCATGTGGAGAGAATTTAGGTTCACATTAAAAAATGATTTAATACTAACTTTAAGGCACTTTTTAGTAATGGTGTGAATATTTGTATGGTGATTTGAAATATATTCACAAATTCTTTGACACTGTCTTCCAAAGTTGGAGTTTAATTCTCCTATTTTTGAATGGGGGGTAGACTTTTCATTTCTAATGAAAAGAAAAATGCTGATTTAATGGGGTGCAACTAGAGAGATGAGGTCATAAAAGACATTGTAGCTTCCTACTTGCTTTCTTTCTTAGATCACTCATTAGAGGAAAGCAGTTGACATGAAGTGACAGCACCCAAGAAGTCCTGTGGAGAGGCCCACATGGGGAAGAACTGGTGCGACCTGCTGGTGGCCATGCACGTGAGCTTGGAAGCAGATCATCCCACCCTAGTCAAGCCTCCAAATGACTGCAGCCCTCAATGACATCCTGACTGCAACTTCATTAGAGATCCTGAGCCAGATCACACAATTAAGCAACACAAGTCCCCGACCCATAAAAATGTGAGATAATAAATGTCTGTAATGTGAAGTGTGAGATAAATGTTTTACGCCACTAAAGTTTGGAGGTATTTTCTTATGCAGCAACAGATAACTAAAAAGAAGCATATTGAATATTTTATTACTATATAATTTTGGTAAAATCGTTAACTCATTCAAGGGCCATTATATATACAATCTATCATTGGAGTCTTTCTTAAAATTGCTTGGTTTGTTTACATTTAGTATACTTCACATTTTTAAAATCTAATATATGAATAACTAGATTTCAAACAGAAAACTTGAGGAGCATCTATCCTTGCCATGAAAAGAAGTTAATCACATTGTTTTATCTTTTTTTTTTTTTGCATAATTTCTTCAAAAATTCCTTAGTAATTTAAATGGTTTTATTTTAAAATAATTTACACTTTTTTAAAAAAGATATATGTGTGTAATAAGAAATGAACATTCAATTTTAAAACTTTAGCCTGGGTCTGGTGCAGACAAATCTTCCAGAAAAGTTTCTTTTTTTTTTTTAACTAAGGAAATTAGTGTTTATTTTGTAACTAAAGACCAAATGACAACAATATACTAGAAACTCTAGCTGAGAAAACACAAAGGCCAAATCATATAGATCTTGTAGAGAGTTACTTCCATGTTCTCCAGTCTTTTCACTCAGTTTAGCTGATTTAATTGAATTGCAAAGGTTTATTTCACAGATATGTATATTCTATTTTCTGTAATTTTTTAAATAAAGAGTAAATTACTTCTGAGGAAAATCCGTTTTCCTAAAAGTTTTCAATTAAAACAATCTTTTAAAAACAATGTAGGCCCATCCTGGTTAGGAAAGAAAAACAATTATTGTTTCACATGGAATTATTAAGGGAAAAGCCCCAGTAGATACACAGCATTAGCTATCATTATCCAAAAAGCAATCACTCTACATTCACATTCCTATGTCACAAAGCAAACAGAACAAAAACATATCACACCACTCACAGGACTAGAATCTCTGGCTACAGACTGAAGAATGAATGGGAGGCCAACGAGGTTCTAATGGATGCTGATCCCAAAGAGTGATATGAAATCACCTGCTCTCCAGTATTACTATCTTACTATCTACCTGGAATGTTTGGTTGATATTAATACATCTTATTCTAGTAACTTAATAGATAAAACAAATAGGTAATTAACATATAGTTATACTTTTACAAATCATCATATTAAATGTACATATATCTTTATTACATCAAATTACAAACTGGATGCCTTATAATATATGTGAAATTCAATAATCACAGTTTGAAACTTTGCATAATATTTATTGTTCTGCCCTTAAAAGAAGAGATGTATTTCAGTATAATTTTTCTTAATTTGAAACATGTCTTTTAAAATTCCTTCAATGTCTAAACACAAATATTCACAGTACTAATTTTTCCTCTTTAATGTAAGAGTTGAATTTAGAAGTACTTTGGTGATTTTTAATATTTTTTGCAAAACAGAAAATTATTTTCACTACTTCAAGCTGTAAATTACCTGTCTTTGAGATATGCTCAGAAACAGTCATTTAGCATAAGGTAATTGCCTCTTCTAAACCTTACCCTAATGCTCTATAATTTACAATAATATGTTTCAGAGCATCTAAATGAATTGTAAAGGCCTTTATTCTTAATTGCTTTTCCTCTGTTTTCAGCGATCCTCAGTCAATTAAACTGTTTTTGGCTATGCTTTCTAATGAGGCAGGAAATTGAAGAGTTCAGATAGAAGCATGCATAAACCAAACACACATATTCCATCTGCCCAGGCAAAGCCATAGCAGTCACTCCAACAAATGAGACCAAGGCTTGGCTTCCTTGGAGAATGGGCTCCTTAATATAAAACAGAGATTAATATTATTGTGATGATAAACTGCGTATTTTGGAGAAGGAAGAAACACACATATGTCATGTGGCCCATGTCTATCTTCTATTTCACAGATAAAATTTGTAAATATTTCAAAGAGAGAAATTCATCTTCTTCTCCTAATGCCCATTAAAATGTTCAATTATCCATTTTCTTGATATAACTTCAATTTATTTTATTTTGATTCCCCCCCCTCCATTATGGAAACAGAGAGCAGTTAATAAGTATTTCCCTTGGGAAATCAGCCATATTGTTACATATCAGCATTCAGGTTAAATAACTTTTACTCATAGGCTTCACAATCTGTTTTGTAAATCTCATTTTGGTTCCATTATTTCAGGGCTTTTCCTTAATGTCTCCTAAAGGTGTAAACCAAAATTAAATATAGTTCTCTCCTAAAGGGCAAAAATATCAGAGGAGTAATTTTCTGTAATATTTTAAAATTATATTCTAGTTTCATTTTTAACTGTTAATTCAACAGCATCATTGGTGAATTCATATTTATTTTGTGGTTCATTACGATCCAAAGGTGGTTACTACTTCGTTTGTCTCTGTCTCAATCATTTGCCACTTGTATGAGCATGTTGCTTTAAAATATCATGGGTAAAGATGTTGGATTAAACACATGCATCTGCTTTAATTGCCTCCTGAATCCCAGCAAAACAATCCTCTTAAAGGCATAAACAGACAAGAATGGAGGAGAATATGAAAGGAGACGATATCAGCACAATTTTGGAAGCTGAGAACCAGATGGTTGAGTGATACATTACTCAGCAAACTCAAGAAAACTAAACTCTTAGACTAGAAGTTGAGGAACAACTTGATCTAAACTACAAAATCCTCAGAAGGCTCAGAATTGGCAGTACAAGGTACCTCTGGAAGTGCGGGTGAAAGAGGGGAACGAAAATAAGGAACATTGATTGAAAGCCTGCTTTAGTAGTCGTTGAAATTTGTTTCTCTATACAGCTGGGCAGGTGCCCCGCCCCATCCCTAGCAAAAGACAGAAGGTTTATCATTATCTGAAAAGGGTAAGTAGTCTGCCTCTGCACTGGGGAGCCCAGACTCCTTTGAGACTCAGACTTCCAAATTGAAAATTTGAAGTGGCTGAGCTGGCAGCCAGGCAGGAAATGGAATGTCTCCACTGGGGAATCTGACCAGACTGAAAGAAAAGACTTAAAGATACTGAAATTGAGGGTCCTTCACTTAAAAAGCCCAACTAGACTACCCTAAGTGAAACTCGATGTTGGCAAGCCCCACTGTTCACTCACAACTTTCAGTTTTTAAACCAAGATTTCAGTTCATGGCCAAGGATTACTGGACACTGAGGAAATCGTATAAACTGAACAACAGAGTTCAGACAAAGAAACGAAACAAATTGGAAGAAACAGAGACTATGTGGTGGAAAATGTTTTTAAAACTCTTTATATCTACATTACCAATGATGTATATCTATCAGATGATGCTTATAGGTAAGAAGATTTTCTAAACACTGGAAATCTGCAGGCAGAAACATTGCTCAGGAATACTTAGCCCTAATCTTTCTTTTCTCCCACAGTTGGAGGTGTGGGCTTGTTGTCTCAAGAACCAAGGGAGCCAGCTGTTAGTATAGATTTCTGCATAGGTTGGTAAATTCTTCCTGCATGTTGATGTAAATTCCCAAGCATAATAGGGCATTGCAATAGCAAGAATTAAACTTCTCAGATCTGGCAAGACCCTAATTTGTGTGGGCAGCATCATGGCAGCTGGAAAGCTCTCATAAAGACAAACGCTAAGCTGAGACATATGGATGACATCTGTCCTTGTCCTGTGCAGTCACTTTGCTAGCAAAAGGACTTGACTTGTTGGACAAATTGGAAATTTAATTGATGCTCAGAGAGGATATATATTTGCACATAGTGATCAATCTGGAGTCTAGATTTGGCATTGATGAAAAGACACCTATTTCCACCACAGTTAGGTTTGGAAAGGTGCACTAGGGTGCTGAATGGAGGTTGGGTGGCCTGGAAAATAGCTCAAGGTGTGAGATTTGTAGGGTGTTGCATCAGCGAGGTCACCTAGGAAGCCCCAAAGGGGTTTAAAACGTCACAAGAGAGGAGCTTAAAGTTTGGGTCATCCTGGTTTAGGGTTTCACTAGATGGTGTAATCTGGACACTTGGGATGATAAAGTTGGAGAAAAGGATCTTCCAAGGATTCCCTCAAGACCCTGCTGACAGTCTGCGGCTTGCTGCTTGGAGAGAATGGCTCTCCAGGCTGCATATGTGCAGGGGTGTGTGAAGCAGAGATAAGCATTAGCTGTCATTGACACTGTCTCTTGTGAAACCACTAAGAAAAAGGAGGGAGATCGGTGCTACTCAACTGTAGCAGTTAACTGTCTGTACTACTTAAGTGTAACTGTTTTAACGGGAAAATTAATCTCTGCTTTTAGAGAAAAAGCTGGGTACTGGGTGATTTCTAAGTGGAAAATTAAATGGAATGAGTTGAAATGATCTTGGGACAAATTAACTTAAATGCTAAATAACTATATTCTGGGTTTCAGGCACAGTTTTGTTTGGGAGAGAATAGTTTTGCTCTCTTGACTAAGGTCAAGAGAGATAAAGGAGAGGGATATCACACAGGGAATCCTAGAGTTCAGAAGTCTCAGAAAAAAGTTTCCTTATGGGTCACTTTAAAACATTGTCTTGAGGCTAAGACATCTGTAGTTTCTGAGGGAGTACTGGCTCTGGTGGGGTCTAGCTACTCACCTGGACCTGGCCAGGCTAGAAGAGACAGAGAGGCAGTAGGAGAAATGGGTGTGAAGCCAGAGACCTGGGCAGGACTCTGCACCTGTTAGCTTCCAGGTAGCTGGGCTCCGAGAAAGGAAGGAGAGGCAGGAACTCAGGGAGGAGGGATGCAGACTGAGAGGAGCTTCTCAGAAAGCAGAAGCCTGGTGAGCCTGCCCCACAACAGATAGAGAATGGCCCAGCTCCCCTGACCTGCCTCCTCAGAAGGCTGATAGCCCTTCATGAGAGTAGCCACAGAATGAATGGTCTGGGAGTGGGCAGCATGGAGCCTTCCCCATGAGGAAATAGCAATGTCTCTTCTGCCGAATGCACAGGCAGGCTGCCACGGGCCACACCTTCATCCAGTATCTGATGGACTTGCAAAATGAACACCTTCTGTATCTCAACACATCACTAGTTTTTCTGAAAATGCTTTGTTATATTTTCTGACATTCTTAATCAGCTTCAAAAAAGGTGAATTAATTACTGACTATTAAATATATGATTTTATCTAAAGCTTCTTAAGGGATTGAAGTTCAATATTAAAGCTACCTGAGATAAAAGATAAAGACACTAGAGCCCATAGAGATTAAGAGTTAAAGGAAAAGTTTAAATTGCAATTCAAAAACATGAATTTGCTGGCATTTCTCTTTTCATGGTTGTTGTCAACCAAAGGCATGGATACGATCTGAGATCCTAGATGTCCTGTCCCCAGGACTGCCTTTCATGGACATGCTACCTCTGCAGTCACATAGGGCCCCATGTTTAGTTTACTGCTTTATTATTGTTGTATTAAAATGCTTAATAATTTTTTAACAAATGCATCAGCATTTTCACTGTGCGCTGAACACTGCATATTATGTAGCCATGTAAATATTCTTGAGGGTTCTCCTGAAGAGCTTGAGATGTCTTTTTTCAAACAGTTGCCTTTTTTTCAAACTTGCTGAAGGGGAAATGAGTGTTCGGATTGCAAAGTTTAGAGTATAGTCCATGATGTTTGA
>NW_016107533.1:1903674-1921713 GCF_001604975.1 Cebus imitator
AAATCACACTGCCACGTGTGTACCTATGCAACAATTTTGCATGTTCTTCACATGTACCCCAAAACCTAAAATGCAATAAAATAAATAAATGGCGGAAAAATGTTAAAAAATAAAGGAAAAGAAAAAATCAATAGCATAAATTTATGACCTTTAAAAAGACATTTTTTGCCAACATGGCAAAACCCCATCTCTATTGAAAATACAAAAATTAGCCAGGCATGTTGGCAGGCACCTGTAATTTCAGCTACTATGAAGGCTGAGGCAGGAAAATCGCTTGAACCCAGGAGGCAGAGGTTGCAGTGAGTCGAGATTGCGTCACTGCACTCCAGCCTGGGAAACAGAGTGAGACTCCATCTCAAAAAACAAACAAACTAACAAACAACAAAAAAAACATTTTGTTTTCTGTTCTGTCATTAAAGTAGCTACAAGTCCCAGTGTTACTCTACTCTATTTCCAGTTCTCATATAAAGCAAGATAATGTGGATCCAAGCACCAAGATTTCAGTCTCTCCTGCTAATTGTTATTTAAAATAATCAAGACTCCTTGGAGAAGTGCTGATTTCATGTTTGAAGTGATGAACTCAACATCAACTTGGGGCATCTTATAATCTTATTCCTTACAAAATTCAACAATCTACTTTTAGCTTATGGATGGTAAGCAAACAAAGTAGGAACCACAAGAACCAAGAGCCAACATGGATTTATTTGTCAAATCTTATAGTTCAGAAGTTTGGTCTTGATTTTAGCAAATCATTTGTGAAAATCATGTTAACCTGTCTATTCCTTACAAATAGACAAAGAAATGTAGGGTGAATTTTGGACAACAAAACAGATTCAGAGCTTACTAAACAATAGATTAGTAGATGATTTACAAGTGGACAGAAAGAATCCCATGGCATTTAGAAAGACCTAATCCTTGACTCTCAGCTTTTTCAGTCAACATTTCTATTAACAACTAGGACGATGACATGCTTATGAAATTTAGCATGACATAAAGTTATAGGGTCAGCCAACCTGCTGTACAAGAGAAAACATTTCAAAAAACATCTTCAGGTTAGAACAAGATATGAATATAAATGATTTGAAATTAATAAGAGGAAACATAAGATCACACACTTAGATTTAAAAAATAAACACACAGTCCATAATGAGAAACACCTCATTTAAAAATATCTGTATAAGGAAGATCCAGTGCCGTTTGTTAGTTAACGGAAAACTCGAAATGAATCAACAGAATAATATGGATGCCTTTTCTAAAAAAGGAATACATCTTAGGATAAATTACTGAAGTATCCAGCACAGGGGTCAGAAAACTTTCTCTGCAAGGGCTAGATGGTAAATATTTATGCCTTTATGTCACAATTGCTCAGGCCTGTTGCTGAAGTGGGATAACAGCCAGAGAAAAGATGTAAAGGAATGTGCATACTTTATTTATAGAAACGAATTCAAGTTTCAGATAATTTTCACTTATCATGAAATATTCTTTCAATTTTTAAAATCCATTTAAAAATATAACTCACCCCTACTGCTCCCCCCAAAAAAGCAAAAACATTCTCAGTTTGTAGTATGTACAAAGCAGGTGGCAAAGGCTTTGGGCTAGGGAGCTATAGTTTGCTTACTTTGATCTAAATAAAAAGACATTCCTTGGTAAATGAGAGTCATTTATAAATTAAACATTTCCCAGGGTCATAATAGTGGAGGAGCCAGACATATTTAAGAAGTATGAGGGATATTGAAAAATGCTCAAAAAGCTGTCATGTGAAAACACGATACTTTACCTGTGTTGTTTTACAGACCAGGCATAATGAAAGGAAGTTCCAGGGAGGCAAAAGGTAACTTTGTATAAAGAATTTTCATCAAAGAGCTGTCCCGTCATAAAATGGGCTGTCCCTTAAGGTTTTTGTGGCACAGCCATCTCTTGAGAATGTTGTGGAAGGGATTCCCCATAGTAGATGGAAGGTGAGAATCAGTGAAAAATTCAAAAATGTTATTAAAAAAAGCTAACCTTCAAAAATCCTTAGGACTTCTTGATTAATATACTTCTTTATTTCTTCAAATGAAACTGCATCAGCCTGAAGAAGGGAAAAAAAGGTCTGTTAAAATAGAGCATAGCACAAATGAATAAAAAGAATAGAAATACTGGGTTGGCATGCCTCTTGGAAACATCTGTAGAGATGCATTTATGAAAAAAAATGCTTTTGGCAATTGACTATATGGACAATAAATATCCATTGCTTTGACTAAAGTTTGGGAACAAGTTGAAGTGCATAATTGCTTTAAAAGCTATGGGATGGAATCATAACCAGTGATATCAAAAGGTTTCCTATTAAATGGAGACACATGGCTTTATACAACTAGGAAAGACATTCCTATTACTTCATTTTATAAAGTTAAAGAATCTAAAAAGTGTAATCATGATGTTAGTAGACTAACCACAATTTAACTTCTAACCAATCCCTGGACACTGGCAAAGTCAATATCTAATTGATATAATGTATTTTTAAAGGAAGACAACCTGGAGTAGAACTCCAAGTATGCTGGATTATTTTCAAAAATGTTGTATTCATGGGGTAAAAGCAAGTTTTACCCATTTCGTCATAAAGTTTATTCTGTAAATTATACATTGCAAATATATAGGTTTTAAGCAATTTTCTTTTCTTAATTGGGGTCTGGTAAAAGGAAGCAGGCAAATAATGTCAGCTGAATTTTTAACCTGTTGACAAGTAAATCCACATGCATTTGACAAAGAATCTAGCATTTATAACAGTAATGTTTTATTAAAGTACCTTGATAATTTTTAAAAGAACAATTATTTTTCATGAAGGTTAGAATTTCAAAGTATTTTATTAATGTTCATAGTTGGTGATTATTATCCAGGGCTATATGTGTGGCATTAAAGACAATATGATGACGATTAGAGGTTGCGACAAAGGCAACCAATTATCCACTTTTGAGATATATACTCTAACAAAGACAGTAATAGAGCATGGTCAGATGACAGAGTTGACAGCTCTATGGAAAATCACAATGCAATGTGAATTTAAGAATGGAGCAGAGCCTAATTAGACAGTGAGCCTTATTTTTATTTTATTTTATTATTATTTTTTGAGATGGAGTCTTGCATTGTCACCCAGGCTGCAGTACAGTGGCACGATCTTGGCTCACTGTAACCTCTGCCTCCTGGGTTCAAGCGATTCTTCTGCCTCAGCTTCCTGAGTAGCTGGGATTACAGGCGACCACCACCACACCCAGCTAATTTTTTGTATTTTTAGTAGAGATGGGGTTTCATTATGTTGGCCAGGCTGGTCTCAAACTCCTCACCTCATGATATCCCCGCCTCAGCCTCCCCAAGTGCTGGGATTACTGGGGACCCAGTAATGAGCTGGCTCACACAAGGCATGAGCCACTGTGCACGGCCTGAGCCTTAGTTTATAAACATTCTTGGGTAGGTTCCCCATCACTCTTCACTGAAAATTCCTCTAGCCTGTCTGTGTGTAGGTATGTGATAATATTGTTGTAGGGTTTCTTAACATAATGGTGCTAGTTCATTTGTAACAACAAGCTGACTAGAATGCCAAAAAACAAAAATAAAAAAACACCCAATGTGATGGGCTTATAAAGTAGTGATTCCTGTAGGACAGAATAATTTCAAGAATGCTCTATTTCATTATCTTATTTTCACTGTGTATGTGACAAATGAACTTTAATTAATGCATCTAATACCAACTACTGACCCAGCACTGAGAGCTGAAGTTACACAGGCTTTATTCAAATAGAGTTTAAGAACAGTGGGCAAAAATAAAGAAGTATGAAAATTGTGTGAATGCCCAGTTTTGCTTTATATTTGGTGTTGGTTGATTATCTAAGGATGCTGTCTTTAACTGTCCTACTTCACTTCAGAACCCTCCTTTCTTCCTAACATGGATGTTTTCAGATTAAATTTCTCTGCAGAATGGCCACTCACCACTCCTCCTGAGGATTAATAATGATATGGGCTTCCTTCACTAAATACTCTTTGCCTAAGTGGTTTCTACTTCAAAGCACTACTCAGGGCAGATCTGTTGTTCAACAAAATAGAGTATGAAATGGACATTTTCTTTGTAGTATAAGGAGACATTATGGATAGTACCTGTTTTTTAAAAGCATGGTTTTGAAGCCATCCAGATCTGGATCTGACACATTTAATCAATCTGTGACCTTGGGCAAATCAATGCTTATTTTATGCATTTATAAAAGTGGGTTGGAAAGGACACCAGTCCTTCCAGAATGATTGTGAAGATCAAGTGAGGTAATGTATAGTAAGTGCTTAGTAGAGGATCCGCCATGTAACTTTAAATGACAGCTATTGGTGCCCTCACAGGGGCCAGTTTAGGTTTATTTATTTGAAAGCCATTATCATTTCTTTCATTGTAAAAGCCATATCATTTCATGTATATGGTTGCTACAAGCCAGGAGTCCTAAGCTCTTAGCACTACTTACTGGAATGCCAGGGGTGCCTGGAGAGCCCGGAGGGCCTTGGTGGCCAGGTGATCCCATGGAGCCCTTGTTTCCTGGGGGACCCACAGGACCGATGGCCCCCTTCATGCCTGTAAGGCCTGGTTTTCCCCGTTCACCTTGTGGGCCTCTGTCTCCTGGAATCCCCTGATCACCCTGTTCAGGAAAAAATAATAATAAAGAATAATCTCTTCTAGAGCCACATCAGCTGCAGTTGAGGGCAAAAGTTCTGGATTCATACCGGCACTTATTAGCTGTTGGGCCTTGGACAAATAACTTAAACTCTCTGTGTCCTAGCCTCCTCTCCTACAAAGTGGATATATTAATAGTAACTATTAAATAGGGTGATTTTGAGAACTAAATGAATTAATGCAAGTAGAGTGCTCAGAGTAATGCCTGGCATCTTGGCAGTACTCAATATATAAAAGTTAGTGAGAACGTTAGTTGTACTTTGTTGTTCATCTAGGATGATGGCAGTTTTGAGAGTCAACTTCAGCTATTACTTGAGGTCCGGGTCTCCTTTGCAATGTTAAAGGAAGATTGCCAAGTGGATCTCGTTACTGAGACTTTTCACTTAAAAAAATGTCAGGACACTCAAAATCTCTCCTAAAACATATGCTCTCCCCTCCCCTGGCTTTGCCCTATTTGTTTGGTCTTTATTAGACTCTTCAGGTTTGTTCTCTGTATTTGTGCTTTACATGTGTATGCATGTGTGTGCATGTGTATGTGTGTGTGCGCACTATGGTTTGATCACTGTGTCCTAAATATATACATATTTAGGTATATATGTGAGGTGAGAAGGGAGAGCCGTTGAAAAAGATCAAAGCAGGTGACTGGGGGAGGATATCATGAGATCATTTACTTAACAATATAAATGAACTACAGAAGAATCAGTTGAATAAGATGTCATAATAGATTAGTAAAATACTGTCTTAGATGTTCCTAAATCTGATATGAAAGTAAAATACTACATTATATGTACTTAAATCTGATATGAAGTTTCCTTGATGCTGTTTTTTATCCTGGAATGTTTTTCCATATTCCAGGATAAAAAACAGCATCAAGGAAACTTGATGCTGTATGTGTTTGTGCAAGAGAGAATGAGAGTGCAGGGGAGGAAGAGAGAGAGAGAGAGAGAAGAGAGAGAGAGAGATTGAGAGAGAGAGAGAGAGATCATGGCAGTTGCTTCAGTCATAGATTTTCAAATATTTAGTTGTATAATTTCAGGAGGTGATCCTCAGACAAAATATGATGGAATGGTGCTTGAAGCTGCCCTGCATCTCATTATATTATTCTTTTAACTATGACTATTCTGCAGAAGGCCAAATTATATTTCTCTTGACTTAAAAAAATAACAAAAATAAAAGAACAGTTACAGAGATTTATGTCATCATAGAATCAGATATAGAAAGAAGCCATGTAGAAAGAAATAAAAGCAGTTGGGACTAGAATCAATGCTGCTGTCTTAGTTATAAAAAAATATATCTGCATACATGTCTGTCACTCCAACTCACATTTGGAGAAATTTCTGAGATGACTGGAACAAATATTAGCACACTTTGATCAATGATTAATACTCTGATCATGTGCAAAATGAATGCAATCTTTAACATACTAAAATTATTTTATAAGTTAGGTACAAAGATGTTTATTATTATGACAAATAGAAAGAAACCAAATGTCCAGCAGATGAAATAAGTTAAATAAGGTATAGTCAAACAGTAGAATAACATATAGCAATTAAAAGGTAGCTATAGACTTGTATTTACTGACAAGAAAAGATGACCAATATATATTGTTAGGTGAAAAAAGTCACTTACAATACAGCATAAAGTCCTTTATGGAAAAGTATATATTTATATTAATGCATATAAATATATGTGTATATTATGTACACATATTGAAATACAGAAACATGTCCAAATGTCACAGTGTTTATCTCTGTGTAGTTGGATAGGGTAGAGTTTTTCTTTCCTTTTAAATTTACAATGTCTGTATTTTCACATTTCCTTTATTTATTATGGATTATATATATGATAATAAACAAAAGCTAGCAAACTGACACCAGTATATAACACGTGCTCACATTCACACACGATAGCAACACTTAATAGAATTACATTAAGTAACAATGTTTGAGAAACTTCTTGCAGTGGCCTGACTCTACCACAAATTAATTCCATTAATTCTAGTGGAAACTTATTCTAGTAGAAAATGTTGAGGTTCATTAAAGGAAATAAAGAGAAATTGCAACAATGACATTAATGCTCCAAACAACACAAAAACATATAACATAATTAGTATTACTAGTAACTTCACTATACTTTCAGTTACCCTTTCCATTTCTCTACCCCCTCACACCACCTCCTTTACTCTACTTAGTTTTTCTATATGTCAGTAGTTCTCAACTGTAGTGATTTTGCTTCCCAGGAGGCATTTGGTGATGTCTGGGGACACTTTTGGCTGTCACAGTTGGAGGGATGGTGGTGCTACTGCATCTAGTGGATGAAGGCCATGGATGCTGCTAAGCATTTTACAACTCCAAAGCAGCCAACCACAACAATTATCTGCCCCTGCTATTCACAGCGCTGAGGTTGAGAAACTTTACTCTAGATAAAAAGAACATGGGTGACGGTTATAGTAGAGATATACGTCTGAGACGAGAAATAAAAGCTTTCCAAACTTTAATAGCAAAGTATACTTGGCTGTGTACAAAGGCCAACTACATAGATGTAACCAGATGACACCCTAGCCTTTACATAACTGGTGATTTGCAAGGGCTTACACACATAATTGTGTAACCCAAATGATGGGACAGTTGTTAACAGACAGACCTGAATAACAATCACAATAGTAATATACATACACGTTCTCCTTTGGGGCCTCTGTCTCCAGGCTTACCCTTGATGCCCTGAAAAACAGATGTCAACATGAAAATCACTGCTTGCCAAGACTTTTCATCAATCTGATTGATCTAAATGTTGGTAGGTGTTCTGGATGCAGTATGCATTGTAACTTTAATTTTAAATGATATTTTCCATACCTGAGCACCTGGTATTCCATCTTTTCCATTTATTCCCTATAAAGACAAAAAAGGATTAGTATTTCTAATTCTGCATTAATATAGTTAAACATAACAAAAGGGTAAAGTTTCAAGGACAGTTCCTTAATCATGTTTTTTCTGAGAGCTTGGTAAAGCAGGGTGGTAAAATGGAAAACAGATTAATAGAATCAGACAGCCCTGCGTTCAGATTCTGACTCTGTCACTTACCAGTCCCATTAATGTTTTTGGGCAATTTACTTAACCTTAATAGCATCAGCCTCTTCACTAGTGAGGAAAATAAATAACCTTAAAGCTAAGAATTAAGTGAAATAACATGAAAAAATACATGGTCCACTATAAATAGTCAGCAAAGATTATTTTCCTTTCTCATTCTCCTATCAGGTCATCCTGAGAAATAAGAAGGTGCCTCATGGCATTAGGTGGCTGGAGTATGGCATTTTTGTTACCTTCTAACAGGTTTTCCAGCACAGAGAATCATTCTTAGTAAATGGTCTCAGTTGCTGCTAGAGAAATTTTATAATGTGGCCAGAGCATGATCCTACTATAAAATAAACTGTCAGTCAGAGAACAATTGTTATTTTTCAGTTGGAAATATGAAAGAAAAGCAAGCAATGTATAATCATGGTTTTGACCATCTTAAGCAGTCACTTTTTATTAGAAAACTGGAAGTTTCCTTAACTTTAAAAAGGAGTTCTAGAAGTGATAACGAAGCCTAGTCCTGCTTAAATATTTATAAGACTAAGAGAACTATTGGCTGGGAGATATAAGAAGGAAAAGTATTTGAAGTCAAATCAAATTCCCAGGGTCCAACAGCAGGTGTGTTTTTGAGATTTGATTTGAAGAGGGAGATCAAGGTGAGGAATATGATTTCTTAGCCAGCAGGCAATTGAATGGACATGCTCCTCCAAAAGCCCAAGGGAATTTTATTGTGCCGGAATGGATTCTGTGAGGATGGAACTGCAAAGAACTGCATGTTTTCACTGCTATAAATTATACTCATATCTGTCACAGGTGATAACCCAACCATAGTCCGCCAACCTCTCTGAAACATCCTGGGAATTACTGAGAGTATGTTAACTAAGACCATGTTACCTGAAGTGTATGGTTCAAAGAATTTATTACATTCAGACACACAAGGAACAAAGATAAAGCTGATTAAGGAGAGGAAACAGCTGTGTCACTTGAATAAAAGAAGATAAATCTAGTGTGAAAATGTAATTCATGTTTTTGGTAACAATGTAAGAAAAGAACCCTATAACCTGTTTTTTACCGCTAGTAATTTATCAAAGACTATCATGAGTGTCCTCTTTTGTATAGGAAGGTGTTACTTTCTATCCGCAAGGGAGTCGTGCTTTCAGAGATTTTTAGAATAACTCATATGTATTTGCTCCTCTCTATGCTCACCTCATTCATCTGGCAAAGCCCCATTCCTGGGTACAACCAACTCTTTCTCTCTACCTCACATCTGCATCTGAGCAGCTAACTGGCTGAAGAAAACCACGTATCTTTGCTTGCTTGTTCCAACCTAGATGTATAACAGCAGATTGCAAGTCGCCCCTCAGCATTACCAGGTCATCCTTCTGTATTTCCCAATTTGACTACCTTTCTATGTTTCTGAAAGTACTAATTCACACATTTTCCTGTCTCTTCAAACCTCCAGCATCACCTCCACACTGTTCACACTTGGACGACCTGCATTCTTCTTTCACTAATAAACAAAAAAGAGCCTTCTCACCATCCCTCCACCAGTTGCATCAATCTTCATGGATTTGCACCCCAACTTTGGCACTCCACACCCCACAGTTAGGAAGGATGAACTGCCCCTGTTTCCAGTTAAGACCAATTCCCACTTGTGAGTATACCAGTTCTACTCAAAGTAATCTTTCCTCTCTTGTGTCATCAAATTTTCCTCTCTCAACTGGATCATTCTTACCAAGACACTAACATGCTGTGATCTCTCCCACCAATGACCTCCACATTTCCAATGCAGTAGAGAATTATCAGCCCTCATATTACTGATCTGTATGTTGATCACTCCTTTCTCCTTTCTCTTAAAACAGTTCACTTGACATCCAGGAAACCTCAGTCGCCAGAATTTCTTTCTGTCTCTCTGGCAGCAGTTTCTTAGCCTTCTTAGTTGGGTCCTCTTCCTAACATTTGAAGTGCTCTCTTCCTTCCTATCCTCAGTGACTCTTACTTTTCCAGGCTCAGGTTTAGATGCCCAAATTGGTCTCTAATCCTGGCTTCTCCCAAATTCCAGGTGCCTATATCCACTGTGTACTTGACATCTCCACCTGAATATCAACTAGTGCTTCAACATGAACATGTCCAAAACAGAACCCTTGGCTCTCCCTCCCAAATCCACCGATCTTCAGCCTGCCCCATTGTACCAAACAGCAGAACTCTCACATAGTTGCTCAGACTCCACACCACAGCTGTGATTGGTCTCTTTTCCTCACTCTTCGCATCTAGTCTCTCAGCAAGTTTTGTTGCTTGCTGGCTCTCCCTTCAATGTACATCCTAAGTTCCCCTACTCCCAGCTGTTCCCACTGTCACCATCCCTTGTGGAGGTGATGGTGATGTTTTCTTACTGCTCTATCTTCTTCTGCCCTGCTCCCTACAGCCTACTCTCCACACAGTGTCAGGGTGATTCTGAAAATGTTCAATCATTTTCATTCTTTGCTACAAAAGATCCAGTGGATTTCCATCATATTTCAAATGAAATCCAAACCTCATTCCCTGGCTTGGAAGTTCTTCATGGTCTGGCCACTGCCTATATCTCCCTCTGTATCCTTCCCATTCTTCCTTCACTTAGTTCATTCTTGACTTCATGCCTTTTGATGAGGTCTTTGACCTCATCAGGCTCACTTCTGTCCTAGCCACTTCTTTTTTCCTGAAACAATGGCCTCCTGACCTTCCCATGTTTTGATTTCTCACTTTGTGCAGGTTTCTGCTCAAATTGCAGGCAAATCTTCTCTGAGTCCACTATTTGAATAATAATCCAGAGCTTTACTCTACGTATACCTTCTTCTACTTGAAACTGTGTGTGTGTGTGTGTGTGTGTGTGTGTGTGTGTTGTTTTTATCCATTTTCCTACACTAGAATGCAAAAGCTATGAGTTGTTAGCACCTAGAACAGTGCCTAGCATGTAGGAGGTGCTCAAGAAATATTTGTTGATGAACAAATTGCTTTTTGCATAATCTCCTGGGGACTCAATGGCAGGCTTCAATGAGATGGCTTGCAGGGGATGGGGATGAGGAGGTAACAGGAGGCAGGGAATGAAACTAACATTATCAGGTACCTTCCATAGCCAGGCACTTTCCATATGTAATGGCACTTAAGTGACTCATAAAATCCTTTCAGCCATAATTCAGACCCAGATCTTCCTGACTCTAAATTGCATTTTTTCATATTGCCTTCTCTGGGGAAATGGTGGCCACCAACCCTGAAGGTTTCATAGAGGTGCCAAACATCCTGAATTCTGTGCTGCTTGTTCACCTTGCCTTCCTTCCTGTATACACCATAGCAAATAAACCAGCAATGACCTTTTATGAAGCATAAGTCTGAGAGTGAGGTGTGTCTTATTCATCTTAGATTCCCTCCCTAGGGGCCCAGCACATTCTTAGCAAACAGCAGTGACTAGATGAATTTATGTGCAATTGAATTACTCAGAATGATTGTTACAATGTCACATCAATACCACAGATCAGTAACCAAGAGCTCTTTTAGGACACAAGGGGATGAGACATTTGCCAGCAGTGATTTATGAAAGTGTAAGAACAAGGACTGTATATAAAGGAGGAAATTTGAGAAAATAGCTTCTACTTTGGGATTTAGCTAAACATACAGGTATTATATCTCTCAGTCTTTGGTTTCTTTGTACTTTAAGATGTGACAGGCCATTATATTCTCTTTAAGTTTGTTGAGAACGTTAGGCTTAAGAAATAATGAGTCAGATTTCCTGACACTTAAAACTCTCACTATTTTCAACACTGTTTAAGACATAAAGATACCACACACATATCTAGGGAACTCAGTGAGAACTCCAGTCCATGCCATCAAAATCCATCTGCACAATTTTCTTAGTCCTTGGAAACTGCTTATTCAAATCTCAGAATTTCTGAGGCAGTAGATGAGGAGATAATGTTAGAGTGTTTCTCTAGGTGGCATATTTTAAGCAGTAAGAAGTACTTACTGGCTTTCCTGAGGGTCCTTCTGGTCCAGGGAAACCTATATCTCCAACAGGTCCCCTCTCACCCTATAAACACATCCACAGACACAAATTAATTGCCAAGAAATGTTTTAAAGCTGCACGCAAGTACAACACAAGTACAACAGTCATGAAAGTTTTTTTCTAGGGTTTGAGTTTCACAAGAGGATTTTTAACTGCCAACTCACCGGTTCCCCTGGAACTCCTGGGGGCCCTGGGGCACCAGGTTTTCCCTGGTAAGGCAAATTGAAGAGAAATGTTAGGAGCCAAATTGCTGAACGACACCATGTGCTTCTCTTCCCCCACCTTGAGTTTAAAATGCTCCTAATGCTGTTGCTTTCCAAATTAAAGTGGCATTTCTGGCCAGGTACGGTGGTTCACATCTGGAAGCCCAGCACTTAGGAAGCTGAGGCAGGCAGATTACTAGAGGTCAGGTGTTTGAGACAAGCCTGGCCAAAATGGTGAAACTCTGTGTCTACTAAAAATAATACAAAAATTAACCAGGCACAGTGGCATGTGCCTGTAATCCCAGCTACCCAGGAGGCTGAGGCAGGAGCATCACTTGACCGCGGGAGGCGAAGGTTGCAGGGAGGCAAAGGTTGCAGTGAGCCAAGATCATGCCACTGCACTCCAGCCTGGGTGACAGAGCAAGACTCTATTTCAATAAATAAATAAATAAAAATAATAAATAAATAATAGTGGCATTTCTAAGAGGACAGAGTCTGGGAAAGATATAGTCAACTCTGAAGGCCATAAGGTTCAGACTGGGGTACAGTTCTCTGAATATATATTTGTGTGGATGGTGGACGATAGGAGAAGAGAATATTTCTGAAAATATTAGACCAAAATATCATTATTATTGGAAATCCTTCTTGTGCTTATTTTCCTGGCAGCTCTTCTTTACTTTGTGGGTGGAAAAATGGGCACAGAACATCAAAGAAGTTTTTTTTCTAGGGTTTGACTTTCACAAGAGGGTTTTTAAGTTCATAAGACAATCTGAAAAAATCATGTTTGATTTGAAAAGTCATGTTTTGTTGGCAGGAAAAGAAACAGATTAGTTTGTGTCAATACACCATGGCTTGGATGACTGATAACAGGGAGATCCTGGAGCAGACAGGCCACAGGGAGGGACAAGAGGGGCAGACGGCCCAGCGGAGACTGGTAGCACACGAGGCCAAAATGTGCAGGCAAGGCTTGTGAGGTTGCCTCTGAGAAGGAACCACCTCCTGTTCCTTGGACCTAATGTGACTGGAAAACAGACAACATGGGATGTAGGTGTGGGGCTGAGACCTTAGAAAGCCAAGTAGTTTTAGGAGAAATATGAAAAGAAGAGAGATTTTTCCCACTTGCTGTTTAGAATTCCGGAAGGAGATCCCTCCATAGGTACAGATGCGATGCTGAATGGCAAAGCTAGGAAGACACAAAGTTGGAGGCAGCATCCCTGACTCCCCATAGATTGCATGTGCTAAAGTTGTTGGGGGCCTGAGAAGGAAGATGTGTTAGAACTGAGAAGGCCAATGTCCTGAAGGGTCTTAGTGTAGGACATGGCGGGTATGGAGGGCTCAGGTCTTGAGATCTGAAACATAGAGATCAGGGACATTGATGGAAGTCATCCCTAAGGTCAGTAGGACCAGCAGAGAACTCAGAGCATCTGGGGGACAGCATGGTGAGCAGAGGCCCCACCCCACCACCAGCACTCACAGGCACTCCCTCCTGTAAAACCACATGCCATCATCAGAGAAAGGCAAAGAAGGAAGCTCTAGGGGGAATCCCTGGATAGTCCTGTATATACTGGAAAAGGATAGACTGGTCTGTTATAGGAAGAGCAGGATTGGGTTCCCTTGGTAATGAGTTGAATGGCCAGCATGTCTTCGTGGGCAGGTATCACCCCTGCTTCAATTAGAACAATCACCATTTTTCAAAAAATATTTTTTTATCATGGTAAAATATATAAACTAAAGTTTACCATCTAAACCTTTTTTTTTTTTTTTTTTTGAGTTTTTTTTTTGCTCTGTTACCAGGCTGGAGTGCAATGGTAGAATCTTGGCTCACTGAAACCTCTGCCTCCTGGGTTCAAGCGATTCTCTTGCCTCAGCCTCCCAAGTAGCTGGGATTACAGGTGCCTGCCACCATGCACAGATAATTTTTGTATTTTTAGTAGAGACCACGTTTCACCATGTTGGCCAGGATGGTGTTGGTCTCTTGACTTCATATTCCGCCTGCCTTGTCCTCCTAAAGTGCTTGGATTACAGGTGTGAGCCACCGCGCCCAGTCATCTAAACCATTTTCAAGTGTACGTTTAAGTGGCACTAAGTGCATTCACACTGTCATCTAGTCTTCACCATTGTTTTATCTTCTGAGCCATAGAAGGGCTAGTTATAGAAACCAAATATACATCTTTAACTGAACACATTTGTAGTATGTAAAATTTTTATCCTTTCCTGTTTCTGTAATTGTCAGTCAATGGTGTTATTTTATTTTCTGATACAGGGTCTTGCTCTGCTGCCCAGGCTGGAGTGCAGTGACACAATCTCAGCTCACTGCAACCTTCATTTCCCATGTTCAAGTAATCCTCCCACCTCAGCCTCCAAGTAGTTGGGACTAAAGGTGCCCAGCTAATTTTTGCACTTTTTGCAGAGACAGAGTTTTGCCATGTTGCCCAGGCTGGTCTTGAACTCCTGGGCTCAAGCATTCCACCCGTCTCGGCCTCCCAGGGTGCTGGGATTGTGGTGTGAGCCTACTATGCCTAGTCAGTTAATGCTTTTAATTATGACATATGAAAACTGCTTTGTTAGTAAATACATCAGATCTTAGACATACAAATAAGTGGCAGGCTAGCCCCTTATCTAAATAATGCTGCCTCTTTGAAAAACATATTTGGAATTTCTCATTTGGACTGCCTGTTGCCACTGTTGCACATCTTTAAATACTTTCAATGGTGCCAGTATTTTTTCCTAGAAGATAAGCTTAATTTAAGATAATAGCAAAATGTAATATGTAGAAACACCTGAGTGAATACAATGAAAAAATTAAACTTTATTATATCACAAGGAAACAAAAATTCAAATCACAGGATGTGAGTATAAGAGGAATAGGTTGTAAGGGTTCTCTAAGGACACTTCCAGAAACTAATTTCCAAATATGTTGCTGGAAATGGTAGAGAGTGAGGCAGTGGTGAGGGAATAGAATTCAGTGTGTAGTCAACTTTCAAGAATACTTCCTTTTATAAAAAATTTGGAAAGAGTTTCTAAAGAGGATATTTTCATGTTACTTTTACAGTCATACGAATATTTGACTTGATCTATAATGGCTAAGTAAGAGAATGGCATTGTCTATGAAAGATGAAGATGATGGATGGGGCCCTGTTTTGTGTGGTTAGAAATTAATGGAGTGAAGTAGAGTGGCTCTGAGCACTTTGTGGGATGGCAGTGGGTAATGGGCAGGGCTTTGAGTGGTGTTGGGTGTCAGGAGATCTCAGGGGGTGACTGTGGGTGGTGATGGTAGGGCCCTTATCTTATCTTTCTTATGTTCTTGTGATACAAGCCCATGGTTTTCACTGACTTTCCTGTAATGTTATTCTGGGCCTGCCCGGCAGGGGCACCTAGCAAGAGGACAAATGGTCTCTTATTCATAAAGCGTGACCACAAAATTTTAATTAGAGCATCATGAAGAAGATCAGAATGATCTCTAGGGCTCAGAGAAATAATTTCAACCTTTCCTAGAGCACTTACTATTCATTTGAAAAGACCTTGATGAGATTAAAACATTTGACACCAGAGAGCAACAAAAATGACTGAGAGGATTGAAGGGCTAGTTTACGAGGAAACATTAGCAGCAATAAAACTCTGCTAATAACACCTAGCTAAGGAATAATTCAGGCAGATTGCAACTTAATACAAGGAACCTGACGTACATGCCTGAGGATAAGAACTCTGTCTTCTGAAGATTGAGAAACCTTGAACTATGACAAGAATAGAGAAACACAATGAAATTTCCAGAGCTGTGCTCATAAATTAATGTATAATAACTGGGGTTCCTTTCCCCTACATGAAAGTGACTTGGGAAGGAAAAAAAAGAGGACAAAAAACAAACAAACAAAAAAATAGGAAATAGAGGATTTTGGAGGTGGAAAATACAGGGAGTGTTATTTATGAAACTAGAATCGTCAGGAACCTCATGCCATGGGAGTTATGGCATGCTCTCCTGCCCTTCTTGATCCCTGGCCACAGGTGTATCATGGAGATAGAACTGTTTACCTGTGAAAATGATGTGAAATAATCTGAACTCACCGACATCCCTGCTATTCCTGGGGGACCCGCTGGGCCTCGATCTCCCTGTTGGGATTTAAAAATATTGCTACTTGTAATAACATCTATGAAGTCTTTACTTATAAAATTATTCTCAAATAATGATTTGGATTCGGTAAAGTTTTCCTTTGGATCTGTTGTTATCAGTATTAGCTGGGGTGAAGCTAGTGTGTAGATGGAAAAATAACAAACTGAGTGGCCAACTGCCAATTGAACTTGTTACAGCTTTTTTATTTTCCATAAAGCTAAAGTAGATAATAGTTTTAACGAAAACAAGCATAGATGTTATAATTTCTGTGACCTATTTTAATGTCCCCATACATACTTATAGCTAAAATCAGTCAACATTTTTATTCCACATATTCAAAAGATCATTACTCTTATTTAAATGATTAAGCACTTTGAGTGTCTTCCAAAAAGCTTTTCCTAGCCTTGTCTCATAGGATGTAGAGTTAGAATAAACTGATCTACAACTAATGATTTGTAGTTCTCATTTGGTCACTGAAAAGATCACTTGAATTGAAACTGTACAACAGAGTGACTCAACTCCTTTTTTAGAGGCAATGTGATATTTTAGATAAACCTGACAATGCTAAAAATACTAATGATTATATATGGGATAATAAAATGGCAATTTTGTTGGGCAAAAACGGAATTAAAAAAAGTTATAACTTTATTCAGGGACATAAAAGACTTGATTTAATGAAGAGATATTCTTTGTTCTTGGAGAGTAAGACAATGTTGTAAAGGTGTCATTGCTAAGTAAACTAATTTATAAATTCAATGCAATTCTTACAAAATTGCAGTTTGATCAGATGATACTAAAGTTTACTAGTGATAATAACTAAGAGGATAAAAAAATTAAAAGAAGAGATACTAGTGATACCAATATTTAAACATATAATAAATAAAGCCATAATGAAATATTGGCATAAGATTAAGCAGCATATCAATATATTATAATAGAAATATCAGAAACATACAAGCACTTATAATAGAATTTTATTTAACAAATAGTGCTAATAATTGGATAATTTCTTTGGAAAAAGTTTAATTCTTCTCTTTACATTATATCTCATATAAATTCCATATCTATTTATATAAAAATAAAATAATATAAACTATAAAAAAAGCTCAAAGAATATATTAGTGACAGTCTGATCTCTGTTGAAAATAAAAGTGGTCATTTTGGGCATAAAAGCAAAACAAGAAATCATAAGGAAAAATAGTGTTAGATATGACTACATTAAGGTTATATTTATAATAAGATTAAACATAAAAATGAAAGGAAAAGACTAGGATAAAAACTCCAACACATAAGATAGATGTAATGTCTTTAATATATGAAGCATAGCTATCATCAAAAAGAAAAAAGTAACTAATAGAAACATGGGTAAAGGACATAAACAGGCAATACACATCAGTTTCCCTCTGTTCCTTTTGAATTATGAAATTTTCATTTTTGAAATTAATATACTTCAACTTTTCATTCAATAAAACATTTGCATGTCTCAGGTCTCCTATTCCTTACCCACTAGCCCCTAATGAGCCTGCCTCTTACTCTCATAGTTACACTTGACACTTTGTCAATGAAAATATTTACTGCCCATCCATAATCTCAATTTCATGCATTTCCACTGTGGACCACCATTCCACATCATTCTAACTTACTCTTTGAGTGCCCTGAACCACTAAACCCTAATCTATTGATGGCACAATTTATTATCTTTCACTCCCTGGATGACCTTTCCTTCTTTTCTGCCTAGTTAAAATTCCATGGTTTCTTGTTATAATAATTCCCTTGTGTATGCCAATAAGCTAATAAGTGTCTTGTCCCATTCTTCCTTCTAGTACTAACCTGTCAAAAGCAGAACATTGTTGTCCCAACTGCCCTCCTATTCTGTGCCTTTACCTGAATATCTGAATGTGGCTGGACAAGCGCATGTGGTTTTTTTTTTTTTTTTT
>NW_016107533.1:1921798-1994894 GCF_001604975.1 Cebus imitator
TGAGTAGCTGAGATTACAGGCACCTGCCACCACACCCAGCTATTTTTTAGTAGAGATGGGGTTTCACCATGTTGGCCAGGCTGGTCTTGAACTCCTGACCTCAAGTGATCTGCCTGCCTCAGCCTCCCAAAGTGCTGGGATTACAGGTGTGAGCCACTATGCCCTGCCAGCACACGTAGTCTTGTTGAGAGGTCTCACTTTAGTTCATGACCATAAACCTCAAGAGGGTCACTAGGGCTGAGCAGTCATCCCACTTCTGTGGGCCCTGAACCCTCTCTCTTTCCTAGAGGACCTTCTCTTTAAATCCCCAACCTCTTTCCCTATCTTGCTCTTGGATAATGACCTTGCTTCCTCTTTATCTGAGAAAATTTAAGCAATCGGAAAACAACTTCTGTAGACTGTATCCAATACATCTTCCTACCTATCAATCTCTGCCCCCATACTCTGCTTTCTCCCCTTTTACTGTAGATAAACTATCTTCTCTGAAGCCAAACCCTTCATTTATGCACTAGATCCCCTTCCTTCTAGGCTATTTAAAGACATTGGTGCAGCATTCTCTCCTCTCTCTCCAGCGTATAATCCCTATCTTCCCCCTTCCTACTGGGTCATTCCTTTAGCATATAAGCAATCTAATATTTCTACCATCTTCAAAATATATCTTATAAAGCCTTCACCCTACTTCCTCTAGCAGCCTCCGGCTTATTTATTTGCTATCCTTTGCAGCAAAACTGACTTGCTGTCTCTAGTTTTTTCCTTGTTCTCTCTTAAATCCATTCAAGTACACAGTTGCTCCTACAATATAGTGAAACAATAATTTCTTTGGTCAAGGTCACCCATGACCTCTACATTGCTAAATCCAATGTTCAATACTCGACCATTCTGCTTGGCCCCATCCCCATTCTACTTGACCTATCTGCAGTATTTGAGACACGTGATCACCCATTTCCCTTTGATTCATTATTCTCTCTTGGACTGTAGGATACCAAGTTTTCCTGTTACCTCCCTGGTTACTTCTTAGTCTCCCTTGCTCCTTCCACCTTTTCTTCTTGATCTCCTAATACTGGAGGGCCTCAGGGCTCAATCCTCGACCCTTTTCTCTTTCTAAAAAGTCTACTGTCATTCCCTTGGTAATCTTATCTAGTCTCCTGGCTTTAAGACAACATGTCTATGCTTAGAACAGCCAAATTTATATCTCCACTTAGACTTCTTTTCCAGACTCCATACTTTTATATCATACTGCCTACTCAATACCTTCACTTTACTGTCTAACAGATACTCCAAGTTTGGTCTTATGTACAAAATTAAACTCCTGATAATTCCATCCCTTCAAAATAGGCCTTGCTCATCATAGCTGTCCTCATTTCAGATGACGTCCGTCCTATTTTGCAAACTGCTCAGGTCATAAAACTGAGGGTCGTCTTTGACTCCTCTTTATTCTCTAATAATTCAATCAATCTGAAAATCTTATCAGTGCCACCCTCAAAATACATCTAGAATCCAGGCATTTTCACCATCTCCACCGTTTCTGCTCTGATCTGAGCCAACATCAACTGGCACCTGAATTACTGGCTATCTTCTAACTGGCTTCCCTACCTCCACCCTTGCACTCCCTCTGGCTGCAAGTTTCCTCATGCCACTACTCAGAAATCACTGATGGCTCTGCATTTTACACAGAGTGAAAGATAAAGGCCTTACAATGGCTGCTAAGCCTCTTTATTAGTGCTTCTCAAACTTCCTGTGGTGAAAGAGCAATCTCTTATTTATGTTCTAATATATAATGAACAAAGATAATTCTACTGTCACATCTTGCTAGACAATTTTAGACAAATGATTCGACATGTTTTTAGGTGCTTACTCTCAGTCTCTGTACTAACATTGCCACAGAACCCATAACAAAGGGTCTGCAGACTGGCACTGGTTCTCCACTGGCTATACATTGAGTAGCACTGCTCTATATGACAAGGCCACTTCTCACCTCTACCCCCGCCTCTCTGACCTCATCTCCTATGACTACACCTCACTCCTTCCCCTGGTCTCTTTGGATGCATCAGGAAATCATAAGTCTCAGGGTCTTTAGAGCTGCAGCTTCCTCTTCCTGGAACATTATTTCTCCAGACTGGGGGGACTTGGGGCTCCCTCTCACCTCCTTCAGGTCTTTGCTCAGATGTTACCTTCCTGCCCCCTCAGCACTCCTGGTCCTCCTTAACCCATCCTACTTTTTCTTTCTTTCCATAGCCCCAACAATAAGAAGTATTTTTAAATGCTTATTCTTTCAGTTTCCATATCCTTTTGCTGGAATATAAGTCCCACGAGTATGGAAATTTTTGTCTGTTTTGTTCCTTTATATATCCCTAAACCGAAGACAGTTTTGGGCACTTTAGGTGCTCAGTAAATAATTTTCAATGTTGAATAAATGAACATATTTCTAACTTCTGTGCTTACCTTTACACCTGGAAATCCTTCTAATCCTGGCAATCCCATTGCACCAGGCTCTCCCTGTTAAATATGAACATAAAAAATGCAGGAGCAATAATCAAAAGGTTTTTAAGCATTGGTTTCTAAAGTAAAGATATTTTTGCTTAGCCTTCCCACCCCAAACATTGATTGTAATTTAGCAAGGAAATGATATGCTCTATTTTAAAGCAATGTATTATTGCATTTGGTGTTTGAAAATAGTTTGAGAATAAAAGCTGTTCTCCAGAGAGGTATATTTTCTGATTAATCATTTTTATTCTGATTGACAATCTAAGCAGAATGAATCCCTCTGCTCAGTGATAACTCCAATTTCAATAAGAACCGGAATGAAAGATGGGGCTTTAATAAAGTTTACCAATTTGTGCAACCTGGTGCTGCTAGATTTTCAGAGAATAAGAATAAACTGTTTCAGAGTAGATGAAGATGGAGCACTCAAAGCAAAGTTTATCATTTATAAATATTCTCTGCAGCTGGACAAGAATTGTGAATGCTTAAGAGGTTGACCCCAGGAACAATATCTCCAATAACTCTAAAAGTTATAGCTCAAGTTGATGAGTCACTGAAAGGGGGTAGGTTAGTGTTTCCTATTTTAAAAAATGTTTACATTTTCTAGTGTATGGTCCCAGGCTAGCTGGAGCCTGTAGGTCCTCAAGGAACAAACTAGGAAAAGCTGTGGTGAAGGAAGTTGCTAACTTTGAACAAAAAAAAAAAGCTTTAGGGAAGGGGTGTCTGATATTTTGGCTTCCCTGGGCCACAATGGAAGAAAAAGAATTCTCTTCCAATAAAATACACTACCACTAACGATAGCTGATGAGCTAAAAAAAAAAAAAAATCACAAAAAATCTCCTAATGTTTTAAGAAAGTTTACAAATTTGTGCTTGGCCATATTCAAAGCTGTCCTGAGCTGCATGTGGCCCACGGGCCATGGGTTGGACAAGCTTGCATTAGGGCTTTAAGTTAAAAAGAGATAAAGTAGAAAGTTGTTTGATGCCTTCTTGTTAATAAATTAATGTTCACTGCAAATATTTTCTTAGGACACTGGATGCTTTAGACATAATCACAAAGAAGCAGGAGCTTTCAAATTGTATTCTCTGTACAATGTATTTTTGCATACATAATTCCAATCTGCTTCAAAAATATTACCAAGGATATAACTTCATTATTATTTATAACATTGCCCTTGTTACAGAATACTTAATGAGTGCGCATATGACTTGATATGCTTTGTATGCTTCAGAAATCTTTTTAAATGCCCCCTAATTTGTATCTTGACAATTGATTTTAAAAAAAGTTCAGATTCTGTTCTGCATAAAGCTCTGTAGAAGAGGCCGTAGGTTGCTGACAAAGGAAATACACTCTTTGATTCTCTTTGCTTACATTCTCAACAGTCCTTAGGACAGAGAAGGTGCTCAATCAATCAATATTTATTTGAAAGTAGCTAATAATTAAAATTTTAATTAAAGATCACTTATACCAAAGGAACAAAACAGAGCACCTCAGAAGATAATAAATTCAATTAAGGGTAATATTCCTCTAGAAAGGTTTATAGAGAAGATTAGAAATAGTGGGGCAGATCTATTGTCATGGTATTTGAAGAATGTTGGAAGAGTAAATTTCCCACCTCAAAAAGGCTTCTCAAGTTTTTGCTCTGTGAGCTACAATTCTATCATTCCTGGATTATTTCTATGGCATGAAATTATTTATTTATTTTTCCCTACAGGGCAGCTGGTGGGAGATGATGAAAGTTGCATGGTGGTGCTGACACAGAACCCAGAAGAGTACAGTAACTTCAAAGTTTTATCTAGGATGAGCCTGAATGTGTACACTAAATGTGTATTTAATTTCATGATTGCATTTTTCTGTTTCTGTGCTTCACTCACTTAATTCACATTTCTAAAATCAAGGAACATTCCTCAATCTGTTTTTATGCTTTATCTTTTGTTGCAGCTAAGAAATTTGAAGAATAATCTTTTCAAATTCTACTCAAATAGGTCTACTTTTTTGTTGCCAGCCACTTTCCAATGCCATTAAATTATAATTTTTCCTTTATTATAATACTTAAAAAGTTCTTTCCTTAATCTGCAGTTATTAATGCAAGAACTTCAAAGAAAGTTACAGAAAAGTCAGTGAGAAACCTAGGTGCTCTTAAATGATTCAGAGAAACTGTTTTCTGTGTATGAATATGAGTGGGAAAGACCAGGAGGGAATTTTTATCAACAGGATGTAAGAAAATTAAAATTAGAATGCAGCTTATGTAGCACAAATAATAAAAGAAACTGAATTATAATGGGGTTCAGAATATGATCCTTACTAGCTAAAATAATGCTTTCAGTGACAACAATTTGGCTTTTATTATATATTGCCCAATATCAAAAACAAACAGTTCTTGAAATGCATCTCTTTAAAATATGTTTTTAGACATAAAAACATTACTTGATATGGCTTGTCCCTTTGCTGGTTTAAAATGTATTCACTGAGTTTTAACCAACTGTACTATAATGAAAGGGTTTACATTTTTTTCACATGGCAATTGAATGTAGTTTAAAAATTTATTTCAGCTTTAGGTATATTTGAGTTTCAAGTATATCCCCAAAGGTTAAAAGATATACAAATGAAACATGAAGGATGGAACATATGCTTGAAAAGGACATGACAGGACAAAATGCCCAGCAATAAAGGGCATCTAACTGAATTTGGCAGAACTTTTACAGTGAGGCTCCATGGTTGAGAAAGATGCTGGGAACAATTATTGTCCTTTAGGCGGCTGGAGGACATGATCTCCTTCCGTGCTGAGTGTAACCTCCTGATACATTCCTCCTAATAAGCAGGTTTATGACAAAATACATCTCCTGCAGAATAATTGCCTTAGATGTTTAAAGCAAATAAACAGTTCCTTCCTATTTTTGTTGGGGAGATGGCAGATATATTAAGGGATTTCTTTCCAGTAAGTATTTCTTTTCCACAATCTACTTAAAATGGAATCAATCATCAGAAGAGGGCTATTAGAAGAAAGTGTCCCATTTTTTAGAGCTTTATATGTGCCTTCCTCCATCACAAGATGATTTTAAAAACACACTGATGGAAAGAGACGAACCTCAAGGGCAGTGAAAACATCAGAACTAATGCATCTTAGAGAACACATTGCTGGCATTCCTTTTGTGGCCTGCTTGTCACCTCCAACATGTTAATTGATGAACACCTAAGAAGGCAGGCCATTTTGCCTGATGCTTTTCTTTCAAACTTTAACAAAGACCAATATTCTAAATGACACAAAACATGGGAATATTCATTCGTACCACTGGGCCAGGATCGCCTTTTGGGCCCTGTAAGAGAAACATGGAAAGTCATTTTTCAAATAATGACCAAAGCAAAGTTACAGAATAAGAAACACCATTGTCCAATTTGCTTGAATACACATAAAAATATTAGCAAGTTTCGCTTTAATTACAGTTTGAATTTGAAGAAGAAGATGAATAAATATAACTTGATGGAAATTTCATAAAAGTGATTGCTTAGACATTGATTTAGTTCTTTGAAAAAAATGAAAGCACTATGAAAAGTGCTATTTTCCATTATTTTGACTGCATACATTTTCTCCATTTTTAAAAAATTGGTTATACTTATTTCCTTCTGCTACAAAATTTGGCTTCATTTGCAACATACATTTTTCAGTGAGCTAAGGAGGTTTTTATTGTTTATTTTTCATTGTGATTGCTCAACTAAAGTGCGTTTGGTGATAAACAACTGTACTTACAGGAGGACCGGGTGGCCCTGGGTAACTGGGAACATTCACACCTCCCTTCAAAAGAAAATGAAAAGAAAAGAAAAAGACAAAGATGAGAAGAATTTACAGTAGTCTATAACTGGAAAATGATTTTAAGTAATTACAAATATAATATAAATACCTGAATTTTATATAAACTGCTCATGCCATTTCCTTCATTGAATGGAATACCCTTAGGAAAGAAGTGAGATACAGAATTATTCTTGTAAGTTAATACTTTGAATCTCTACATTTTATCATTTTACCAAATGAGACTATTCTTATTCTGTTTTTTATTTTTATGTTTTTTCTATTCTATTTTAAAAAGGGAGTTTAATACTTTAAGTAAAATAATACAATGTTTCCATTTTTAGCTTTAACAAATGCAGGGAAAGAAATGAAAAGGGAGTGTGAGCTATACCTGGAACATACAGACACGTTCAGTTGGGGTTTGATTAATGTTCAGCTTTGACAGATGAGACACTAACACATTTGGAGGAAGATATTTGCTCATTAAAATTCAGTTTCTGAATTGCCAATTTGTACTAACTGTTTACAGCCTGCTGACCTGCAGGCTATCATGCTGTAGTGCTGATGAAGATGTGAATAGGGAACAATTTGGCTACTGAAGAGTAATTTTTTTCCACAGTCTCTTCATATCAAATAGAAAATTAAGGTAAATGGGGAGATGATGTTATCCACAAACCTGTGTGGATGTTTCTACAAAAATAAATTCTTTAGGACAAAGGAGAATAAGAACATCTTGAAAAAAGTTGACGTCCTAGAGTTACCAAGACTTAAAGGAAAAGTTATTCTATGTTTTTTAAAAATGATACATTTTAGCATTTAGAAAAAATTTGCGTATGAAAATTTTACTTGGGATCTTTTGTCTTTCTTTTTAAACATTTCTATAGAATCAATAATCAAATCTGCCTTTTCTTTTCTGCAATCTTCACATGTCAATTGCAGGGTTGAAGTCACTGTTTTATTGTTTCCGTATGATGGTGGCCAGTGGTGTTCTGTAAACACAATTTGCATGCATCTTCAAAACACTAGTGATGGAAGAAAAATGCTCCATCCATTTATTACTTTATTATTTCACTCATTCATCTGACAGTGACTGAATGTCTACTATATTTTAGTGTGCTAGATCCTGGAGAGACAAAGGATATTTTCATCTGAGATTTCCAAAGGAGGTTTCCCAGAGAAGACAACATTTAATCTGTGTTTTGAAGGATGGATGGTTTTGGAGAATTCAAAGGGAAGACAAAGATATCTTAAGTGCATTATAAAATTATAGGTTTCTTTCATGAACTCATGTTATATTTGCTGTTCTGCCCACTAGGGAAGGAGTGAATTTTAGGATTTGAACCCTAAATACTTTCTGTCCTGCTTTCTTGCCAAGAGAAAAGGGCAGTAACATAGATGAACAGATTTAAAAAACAAGTTTAGGAAATAGAGTGCTAATCTCTTCATTTATGTGTACAAAGCATGCAACTGCATGCAGACTGATAGTAATCCTCATTGTCTCTAGAAAGTCACAGTCCATTCTGCCCTTTCTCTGGTGAGTTTGGCTCACCAGAGAGGTGGGGTGGAAAAGGGTGTTTGGTGAGAGCTCAGGTGAACCTGAGCTCTGTTCGGCTGCGATTTGAGCATGGCCCCACATGAGGGCAGACTTGCCACGGAGAGAAGCTCCTCTCCTCTCCAGTTTCCCTGACCGAGTGGGCTTCTGTCTCAATCATAATAATAAAAACACCGACGGCTCTTGTACTTTTTGTTCACTGGGCGCTACATAAATAGAGTTTCCTTGCATCTCAGACATTATGAATGGGAATGAACAAATATAGCATAATATCATTTTCTACCAACTCACATCAGTGGAAAGGAACTATGTTTTCTGGCCCTTCTCTTTTCTGTGAATGAAGCACACTGAGGTTAACTGATTTTCCCAGGGGCCCCAAGGCAGGAAGTGGAGAGTCGGAGCACAAACTCAGGTTCCTAAATCCAAGATGGGGAGACCTTCAGTATGCAAATCTGAGCACTGCACACTGCGGCTGAGCCAAAGGGGGAACAAATCAGGTCTCTTTAAAGCTACATTGGCTATCATTTATATTTATACACAAAATTCGGAAGACTTTTATCTTTGAAAACATCTAAATGTAGTCTTATCTCTGAGTTATAAAAAGTCTTAAGCAGACACATGAATTTTAAGTCTAGAACACTCACAGGTGGTCCAGGTGGTCCAGGTTTCCCAGGGGGTCCCTCGCTGCCCTGCAAGGGATATATAGACCAATATCAGTGGTGGAGACATTTCTACCCCAGGTTTACAAACTATCTTCTGAAATTTATCAGAGAGCCATCTTCCGAAATCAGTATGACTTGCCATGTTGTTTCAGCCCTGTAGTTTTACACAGCTTGGCTCTCTCATTCAGCTTGGCTTGGCTCTCTCCTTTACCCACTGCAGGAAAGGTAAATGCCTTTCCCATACCCATTCGGATTCTCACTGTGTGAGCTCTAGAAATGAAGCTTATTTTCAGAAGGAGCCAGACAACACAGGTGATCATGTCCTGGACTTCCAGTCCAGCTGAGGGAACACTCCCCATGTGGAACTCTTCTACAAGCAGGCAGTGGGCTCTGGGATTGTGACTCCGAGTCAGTCCTCACTTTGAGCCTCATTTCCACCACCTTCATTTTTGGGACTCAGGGGGGACATCAACATAATTTGACCAAAGTAAAAAATCATAACCTGTGTTGTTGTGTCTGCAGGAGGAGAAACTTCATCTTCCATTTCCTAAATTAATATCTGACTTTACACCCAAGTCAGACACATATCCCTGAACAGAAGTAACTGTGGTATAGCACTGTTTAAAGCAAATGGTCTGTACAGTTTAAACAGTCTTAGTCCTACAGGAGAAGCAGACTGAAAATGGAATTTGTGAAAATGAATTCAAGTTGAAAGTTGAAAAATGTATTTCACTTTTATTTTTACAAACCATAGATGTTTATTGGTCCATAATAAGCAGAGCTATTGAAGTCCCTCTGGTGTCTCTCAGCAGTTCTTCCTATAACTCTGCTTTTCTCTTAAAATAATAGCCTCATAAAATCTTTTAAGTCTGTCTATATCAGGAGAAATGGCAAGATAGGGTTAATTAAAAAATAATTCAGATAGAGTAAAATTTCTACTCACAATGTCCAAGAATTTTGAGGGTTTTAGTCCATTTCCATAAATATAATGAAGGACTTCATTTCAATACCCTCCCATTTTTTAGTAACGAAAGAAAGTATCATAAAATCTTTTGTTTGTATGTTTATCAATAAAAATAAACTGTAAAGTTTTTCTTGCAATGCTTCTGCCAGAGAATATGTGACAAAGAACAAACATATTGTATCTTCTCCCAGACTGCTTTGATGGTGGCTATCTCTCTAAGACATGTCATACTCTGCTGACAACTGGCAGTGTCCGTCAAAGAATGATGTCATAGCTCTCGTGAGTCAACAAATAAGGAAAAGTATGTGCCTACTGACCTTTTTTTCCCCTGGCACAATTAAAAGTCATATCTTCACTCTCATTTGTGCCCCAAAGCTCATCTCAGTGTGGAATTCCCATTAACTTCAAAGGCAAGTCTATGACTGAATAATTTCCACAGAGAACAGAGAAAAAAGGCTAGTTGGGTAGGGCAAGCTCCTTGGGATAAAATCAGAAAAAAATGTGTGGAGACTATCTAGAATAAAGGCATTGTTTTCTTTAAAATGTGTTGGGATTCATTTGCTCCTTGATGTCATTATGTTCCATGTTGGTCAAGGAACTTGTGTCCTGATGAGTGGGTGGAAGCTGCTTGAGTGGCACATGTGGACTCTTGATTCTTATTTCCCTAATCTGAATAGCTAGGCTTATTTCATTTATTTTCTGGCTCTGCCTGGACTAGGGCAATAGGGCCAATTTAGATCCTAAATAGGGTAAACATGTGAAGCTGTGTGGTGTCCTCTCTGAGACTCTTCTATTGCTGTTCCTCCTTTCTGATCACGGCAACCCATCTGACCAGTAACTGATCTCCCAGGAAATAAGCTACCCTGGTTCTTCAGTGAATTTTCCCCATGACCGTCTAGGAACAGAACTTCTAGACTGTCTTGGCAAGCTCTTTAGTTACTGGAATCTTGGTCCTGAGAGCCAGCCTGCTGTCTGGAGCTTTTGGTGGGGCCTTTGGGAGATGATTAGGTCATGAGGGTGGAGTCTTCATAAAAAGGATTAGTGCCCTTATAAAGGAGGCCCAAGGGAGCTTGGTCACCCTTCTACTATGTGAGGACACAGCTAGTAGGTGCCATCTATGAACAAGAAAGCAGACTCTGTCGGACACTGATTCTGCCAGCACCTTAATTTTGGACTTCCCACACTCCAGAACTGTGAGAAATATGCATAAATATTTGTTGTTTATAGGCCACTCCAACTATGGTATTTTGTCATAGAAAACTGATAGCTCCTGTGGGTGTAGCTCCCTGGTACACACTGCATTACTTGCATCCTTTCAGGAGGCTCCCCCAGCCTCATCCTTCCATATAGATGGTTGCCCAGGATCCTGAATCCAGCCTGAACTTTTGTCATATGGCACCAATGTTCTATTTATCCTTTCTCCTAGGAAAATATCTCCTGTGTTTAGAACAACCTTTGGACCTATGTTCTTCCAAGTTCACTACAAAAATAGCTATTCCCTGCCATCATTTCTGCTTTCAGGCTTTGCTTGATTTTATGGCTCTCTCTGTGAAGAGTCTCATCCTGCTCCCACCCCAAGCCCCAATTTGGATGGTTTTTTCCTTTGTACCTTTTCACCTTTTGCTCCTGTGGGACCAGGATGTCCAGTTCTTCCTAATAAGCCCTGTAAAACACAAAACTAAGTTTGTTACAGAAACAACAATTAAATGGTCAAAGGGTATTGGAAGTTGGTTACTAAAACTTACACATTTTGAAGGTCATTTTATCCTAATTAAATAAACCCTAAAAGCTTATATTTCTTCTGGTTGATACAGCAGCTGTATCCTGCTGATAAGCCCTTGGAAGGGTAAAATTTGTATTTGTGGTCGCTTTTTCACCTTGGTCAATCACATTTAATGACCTTAATTGGAACCTTTGATACATTTAAGAATCTAGTCTTGCTGTTTAAATGGCAATTTACATAACATTATGCCTTCCTAAATGAGCTATAGTTTTGGTAGAGATCACCATTTTAAATACTTCAAGACAGCAGAATTAACAGTATGCATACTGAGTTATGTGATCTGCATTTTACCACTGAAAAATAAATTTAATTTTAATCCTTGGGGAACAGAGTTAGCTATAATTTTCATGATTTCTTTCACAACTCTTTTTCATCACTTTTAATTTTACGGTACAATTTAAAGCCAGGTTTGTTCTATAAAACTGTGGTGAAAGCATACATGACACAACTTTAATTATAGCAAATCCATATTTCAAAACATTAAAAAGTATAATTTCATTTTTATTGGTGTAGTAAAGACTCTGTCAGCATAGGAACTCTAAGAAAGGATGAGGTAGAGAAATTGAAGCATGTGTTGGGTTGCCAGAGTTAGCAAATAAAAACACAATATTTGGGATGAGCTTATACTAAACAATTATTCGTTTATCGGAAATTCAAATTTAACTGCATGCACTGTATTTTATCTGGCAACTCTAAAATTAAACTCTGTTTGAATGAGAGATTGTGTTTGGCAAAAGGAAAAGAGATTCTGTTCTAGGAAAACAAGACAGTGAAAGACACAAAGGCCTTGATGGTATGTTTGAGGGGCAGTAAAAGTCTTGACTAAAACAGAGGTATTTGAATTTATACATAGGAATAAAAATAAATTAAATCTGATAATCCATAGCACACTATTTTTTTCCTTTAGAAAATAAATTCTCAGTTTGTGGTGCCATTTGACTATCTCTTACAAAGATTAGTGCAAAAAATTATAAATAAAAAATAGAGTTCTCTTTTATATTCAATTTTCTATTTCAAACAGACTAGCTTAATAACAGACTGCTTTCTGATCTGGTGGAATTTTCTTGCAAGTACCCAGGATACTGAGCAGCCTTAAGTAATACTAAATGAAAATCTGAGAGCTTGGATGAGGGTGCTTGTCTAGGCAATAGCTGGACAATCTACATAGAGGCACAGAAAACAAACGGCAATAAAGAAAATTAATTCACCTTGCATTGTCTCAGCAGATATGATCTGTGGGTAGAATTGTTTTAACAAATACTTACAGGGGGCCCAGTCAGGCCTGGAGCACCTGGAATGCCTGGAATTCCTTGAAGACCCTGGAAAAGATAGTTCCTACCATAAAATCTATCATTGGGAAGAAGGCATTTTAGTTAATCAAATACTTTGACCACTGAACATTAAACACATATTTAGCTAACTGAGAAACATAATGTATGTCATATACAAATCAAATACCCTTTTTTTCCTAATTTTTAAATTTCAAAAATATTAATTTTTCTTTAGGGGTGCAAGTGATTTTTGGTCACCTGGATAATTTGTATAGTGGTGAAGTCCTCAATTTTGGTGCACCCATCACCCAAGTAGTGTACACTACCCAACAGGTAGTTTTTCATCCTTCACCCCTCGTCTATACTCAGTGCTTTGGGGGCTCCAACGTCCATTATATCACTCTGTATGCCTTTGTGTACTCATAGCTTAGCCCCCACTTATAAGTAAGAATATGTGCAAATACTCAGCTTTAAGGAGTAAGAAGAGTGAATTAAAATGCCACGACATGGAATCTGTAGCAAACATAATTTAATCTGGTGATTCATAGAGAATTTCTGATTTTACAGAGCCATTCCATCAGCAGTAGTATCTAAGAATCTTGTACTGGTAAAACATGGAAATACAAATTTTAGATTGGCAGAATGCAATCGAAGAAATATATGACTACACCGAAGCTTCATTCAGCTAGGGAAAAATGTAATATGTTTTATGATATAATATTTATTTTAGCTCATCAGTTTATTATAATAAGAAATTTGGCTCATTGGTGAGTTTAAATTTGGAACCCTTTAATGGCTTAAGCATAATAATGAATAGATTTCTCCTCCCTCCTCTCCTTAGATTTGTAGAATAGCACTAATTATACTGGCTAGGATTTAAGATGCTGATACATTTATATATCAAGGAAGAACTGGCAAGATTAGCTCACTTATCTAATTAGTTTTGTTACTTTGATACATTTGCCAACAACAGAATATTGTTAAATAAGTTACATACAATTTATAATATGAATATTCTGGCTTCTCTTCAGATCGCATAAATCTTTCACCTTTTTCAAGAAATATTTTGCAATTATTAAAATTATGTTTTAGAAAAGTTAGATAACATGAAAAAATAAAAGTCACAAATCTTATAAGATTTGTAGCACAGGGTCTAAATTTTTAAACAATTGTAGATGTACTTCCTAAAAGATGGGAATGATACATACAGACTTTTATTATTTTATCATGACAAATAGATAAAAGTTTTATCAGAAACTTTTAAATTTCAAAAATATAAATTTTTAGTGCAAAAAATTATAAATAAAAAATAGAATCCTCTTTTATATGCAATTTCTATTTCAAACAGACTAGCTTAATCACAGACTGCTTTCTGATCTGGCAGAATTTCATAGATAACATGATATACTTCATTTCATAGGTAACATGATATTCACACTAAATATCATGTAACACTGCCAGTGGTGCCTGAAGCCATACCCTCTAATAAACACACAAATATTTCTGTGGCAAAACATGATACTCTAACAGAGTGGAATAGACAAGCTCCATGAGAGTTAGGCCAGATTGGGCTGCCAAAAAAATTTGCTTGGGAAACAAAGCCAAATTTAGGAAACATTTCCAGGGTTTTCTGAGTCTTTCATTTTGGAATTTATAGATGAGGTGTTGTTGATATGATCTAGCTCTGTGTCGCTACCCAAATCTCATCTCAAACTGTAATCCCCACATGTAGAGGGAGAGAGGTGATTGGATTATGGGGGCAGTTTTCCCCATCCTGTTCTCATGGTAGTGAGTAAGTTCTCAGAAGATCTGATGGTTTTATAGGTGTTTGGAAGTTCCTCCTTTGCTCTCTCTCCTGCTGCCTTGTGAAGGTGCTTCCTGCTCTTCACCTTCTGCCATGATTATAAGTTTTCTGAGGCCTTCCCAGACATGTGGAACTGTGAGTCAATTAAAGCTCTTTCTTTATAAACTACCCAGTCTCAGGAAAGTTCTTTATAGCAGTGCGAAAATGGACTAATACAGTTGTGGACCATGGCATTATTACCAGAAGTCCTTATTGGGTAGTGGGAATAGGGAGAAATTTTATCTTTTAATGCTTTTGTGTATTTTTCCAATTTTCTATAGTGAACTGAGATCACTTCTATAATGAAAAAAAAATATTTTAAAGTACCCCTTTGTTATTTCAGATAATCCTGCAATATACATCAAGTTCTAGATTGAATGATTCCACTCTTTCAGGATTTAGTCTCTTTTACTGAGTATTCCTTTTATGTTGCCATACCATTCTTTGTCACGATACAATTCTTTCACCTTTTACGATTATGATATATGAATTTTCAAATATTTTGTAAATATTAGATGACGTGACCATGGAAATGTTACTGCATATTGATTATGAGCATTCTATAGGACTGTGAGCTGGATCAAGGTTCTTTGAATCAGTGAGATCAAGGACCAAGTTCTTCCAGGTTTGTCTATTCAAAGCCAAATGGCATCATTTGTTACTTCCGGTTTATTCATGTGACATGATGTGAAGAAATGCTTAAAAATTTTACTCGAACATGTTAGAATTCCTTATGTCATAAGTCTTGGGCAAAATCTTGTGTGTGTTTGTGTTAAAGAATGTTGACATACTTTTTCTCCAAAATTATTTTATCAATCTCATTGGCAGTACTGTGTATGTCTGTGTGTGTGTGTGTGTGTGTCTGCGCGCGCGTGCGCGCATGCGTGTGTACATGGACATGTGTGCATGTGCAGGCTGAACATATCTGTATGTGGAACTCATTCTTTTTATTCCCCTAAAATTAACTTGTATACAGGTTTATAAATGCAAAGTAAAAAACATTTCCATTGATAATGGCACTTGTAAATGACTGGAGATTATAACTATTATACCAGAAATTCTTTATCTCAAAATACCCATATTTCCATTAAATTCTTTCTACATGTACATGCATTATATATATATATATTCCTTTTTTTGCTACTTTTAGTATCAACACTGAATCAGTCCAGAGATGCTGAGTGAGTTTTTAGGTAGTCTAATTTATAAGCTTGGGATTCATTAACCTTTGATGACCACATTAAACTTTAAAATAAACCTCAGTCCATAAATAAAAAATCATTCTCAGCAGTCTTTCTCTGAAAAAACTGAAATTCTGTAGTAAAAGTAAAAGTTACTATGGATGCATAAAGGGCAATAAGATAATTTCAGAAGACAAGATGGTCATTAAAGAAGACAAATACATATTAAAGAGTAGGCCAGTTAATTTAACATATAGTGCCAAACTAAAATACGAATTAAAATTTATTGCAGAGCTATTCAGAGATTACTGGAGCTATGTTCTTACCCTTCTCTGATATTTTGATTTTGCAAGTCCTAGCTCAGTTTCTACCAAGAATATTTTCTGTTGCTATAATATCTGGCTGATGATACTTTTCATGTCTAATTTATCAATTATTATCCTAAAATATTATAGAAAGACTTGCATTTCAAGCAAGAAATCTATCAAAGGTTAGCATGTGTTCTATTAGCATCTTCCAAATTGCTACCTTAAGCTGTGCAACAACGTCTGTGAAAAATGTGGAAGAAAATGTTGCTTTTCTAAGAGTAATAAACAAGCAGACAATTCCTCCCTCTCATTTCCCAAACAGATTAAAGACATAATAATTAGAAGGCTTAAAGAGATGGGGTATCTCTCTGTATCTTTTCCACTAAGAGTACAATAGACATTTGAGATTTCATAAGATTAGATCTTATGTTCATATTGTATGTTGAAATGGGATAGTTTATTGGTCAGTTGGAAATTCACATGTTTTTGGTCAAAGCTTTATTCACTTTGACAAATCAACAAACTGTAATTTCAAATAATATCTGAGACCAAATAGAAGACAAGATTATATTCATTATTTCCCATCTCTTAGAGGAAAAGCTGCACTACCTTGTTCCCTCTACAAGGCCTAAACGAGTCAATAGGTTACTTCAGATTTATTCATATCATTCACGTGATATGAAGAAACAATGGAAAAGAATCTTCTGAACTAGCTGAAACTCCCCATGTAACAATTATTGCCCAAAATTTTGTGAACTGTGTTAGAATTTATGAGGGGTACCAAAGAAAAAGCCCATTAAAGTGTGCAGGAATATTAACAATGGATTTCAGTTCACCAAAAGAGCAAAGTACCCTGCAGAATCAATGAAAATTAACTTCTAGTAAATTTAACTTAGAGTAACTTATAAAAAACCTGAATTCCAATTATTTCCTGATCTTTTTGTTACTACCTTCTCAATTGCCTTTAAAGTCTACTTTTGAGTGGAGGCAGTTAAAAGCTGTTGGACTATTAAAATCAGTTATTATGCTTGTGCTTTAGTAAAACTTTCTGTGGAACATGAGGAAGGAAAAGCACAATAACTTATTTTGAAGATTATGTTTTAATTATGGATGAAAATAAATATTGTACGTGTTGGTATTCAATTTTTAACTTCGGAAAAAATCAAACCTCAAAGTTTTCTAGAATACAAGCAATATTAATTAGAAACAATAATACAGGATGATAACTGGCAATGTAAAATATAACTCCACCTAGAAAAATAGATTTTCTTTATTTTTCCACAATAACATCAAGGTTAATATATGCCAGATGGCTTACTTACTTTCATTAAGAATTATTAATTTCAAAACTGTTTAAACTAACAGCAATTCATCATTCTAATTGGTTTTTCTAAGAGTTAATGTGAATTATGTAGGAAAAAAATGATGTCCTGAGCATCAACCATGGCTTAGAGTCAAAAAATTATACTATTATCTCAAAAGCACATTGGACTTGGAACCTTAATCCAGAGGGTGAGCAGCTGATATAAACTAGAACAATAAGATTCTTCTGATAGTTTTTTTCTCCCAAGGATTTGAAAGCTGAGCAAAGAAACAGACAATCCAAGGTCGCTGAAGTTGAATCATAGTTTAGGGCTACCAAGGGAAGCTCTGTTGGGTTCTTGAGCTGCCCTTACTTCTAGGCTGGTTGTCCAACTATTCCTTTAAATCTCTTAGCTACCCTGGGAGTCTTTTGAGTAAATTTTCCTTTCCCCCTTTCCCTTACTTTTGTTTTGAGAGAGCTGGAATTGCTATCTGCTAAATGAAAACAGAAAAATTGTAACTGACATATTAACTTTGTGCCTTAATTTCTTTGTCTCAAAAAGTGGACCATTGGTAATAAACATAAACATGTTATTTAAAATGTGTCAACATTTTAAAAGCTCTAAGTGTTCTATGTTTTTATTGGTTCTAGCATTAGATCTGAGCTATACAAAAATTAACATTTTTACTCTGTTGAGCTATGTAAAGAGAATCGATATTAGGACTATATAATCAGGAAAGAATCTGTTACCTCATCGCCTTTCTCCCCAGGTATCCCAGGGTAGCCCCGCTCTCCTTTGCTTCCCTAAAAAGACAATACATTCAGCTAGCACACGCAATCATTTTCTCTTATCTTTTGGAAATGAAAAAAAAATCTTTTATAAGAACACTTGGGTATGTAATTTGGACAGGGTCAGGGAACAAATAAATGGCAACATTTGCAAGTGGCTTTTACCTCACTTTCTCTCTCTCTCTCTTTCATTCTCTCTCTCTCTCTCTACATATATATATATGTACACACACACACACACACACACACACACACGTATTTTAAAAGTTGTATATTTTTAAATGGGGTTCCTTTTTTCACATTGAATTGAGGGTTCCACAGGGGAAAATGGAAGAGAGACTTCCCTACCTTTGGTCCCTCTCTGCCTGGGATTCCTGGAGGACCCCGTGGCCCTATATCACCCTGCAGGACAGAGAAGGAATAGAATTGAGTGGATGCACTATATGTAACTTACAGGGTTCCTAAAAACTCAGCCAGGTTTCTCACCTTCTGGGTCACGAAATCATACTTTCCAGGCTCACCAGTGCCTGCTCCTTCTCCTTTGTTGCTTTTCAGCCCTGGGACACTGGCTTGGCAGTTGCCACAGAAATTCTAATGAGTATAAAGATAAGGTTACTGAGAGAGTCATAAAAGCCATCTATAAAAGTGAGGTTTTACATGATGTGAAGTTTTTCTTGAACCTTTGTCAGAGATGAGTGATATAGCAATTGCTAGGTCACTCTGCTTTCAGAAAACTTGATTTATCCCATTTAAAAGCATTAATTTTTTTAAGGTAAAAACTCTTTACAAAGCTCATCAATGATATCTGTTTATGATATTGACAAGTTTTCTATTTTAAAAACATGTCTTCAATGATACCTAAATAGAAAATTCCAAATAAATAAGGAAAAGACACATAAGTCGCGAACAAAAACTGAGGTTCAGTTGTTTAGCAGAATGTTTTAAAAGGGAGTGGTAATAAAGTTTAGAAACCTAGCAAGATTTCAGAATTCATACAACCTATAGCATAAATCATTTTAAAAACAACAAAAAATTGTGAAGAGAGGATTTGTCCTTTTGGGAGCAAAATTAGTTCTCCAACTACATACATTTTACTAACATTTTGTCAGTGGAGGCACTCGAGAGAAATAATTACTTGACTGACTTGGACTTGACTCCTAGGTCAAATCCAAGTGACAAGAGGAAATCTAAGTGGAATTACCTCTCTATTGCCTTCTCTGTAACCTTTAGCTAATCTGGGAAGGCTTGACTTCAAGTGTCTGAGCTCATAAGATAAACATAACTCTCATCACACAGCTAAAGAAAGAGTGTGTGAAAAGCTCTATTTAGGCTTATTTTAAATAAATTGTTGGAATAAGAATATGACCAAGAAAGGAAGAGAATAAGGGCCACTGAGTGGGTGAGATAGTTAACAGCTGACAGAAGGTAGGACAACCTAAGTTTCTATTCTCTATCATTTTCTTTAAAGGGAAGAATCTTTAAACATGAAAAGGAAGTGAAGCTTGCCATTGATAAGGAGCTGGCAAGAAAGCCTATGGCCATTCAAGTTCAATATTTTCGACCTAATAAATAGCAGTGTAAATCTGATTTTCAAAAATAGGCTCCTTGGAACACTAATTCTGCATGATACTGAAAAGCTTATGAGGTGTGATGGTTAATATTTGAGTGCCAACTTGACTGGATTGAAGGATGCAAAGCATTGTTCCCGAGTGTATCTGTGAGGGTGTTGCTAAAGGAGATCAACATTTGAGTTGATGGACTGGGAGAGGCAGACCCACTCTCAATCTGGGTGGGTACAATCTAATCGGTGCCAGTGAGGCTAGAATAAAGCAGGCAGAAGAAGGTGGAAGGGGCTGACCTGCTGAGTTTCTGGCTTTCATCTTTCTCCTGTGCTGGATGCTTCCTGCCCTAAAACATGACTTTAAGTTCTTCAGCTTTGGACTCTTGGGCTTACACTAGTGGTTTGCCAGGGGCTCTCAGGCCTTTGGCCACAGACTGAAGACTGCACTGTCAGCTTCTCTACTTTTGAGGTTTTGGGACTTGGACTGATCCACTACTGGTTTCCTTGCTCTTCAACTTGCAGACAGCCTATCATGTGACTTTACATTGTAATCGCGTGAGTCAATTCTCCTTAATAAACTCCCTTTCAGCATTGTACTGGTACCAAAACAGAGATAAGATGTACACCAATGTAATAGAACAGAGGCCTTGGAGGCAATGCCACACATCTACAACCATCTGATCTTTCACAAACCTGACGAAAACAAGCAATGGGGAAATGATTCCCAGTTTAATAAATAGTGTTGGGAAAACTGGCTAGCCATGTGCTGAAAACAGAAACTGAACCCCTTCCTGACACCTTACACTAAAATTAACTCCAGATGGATTAAAGACTTAAACATAAGACCTAACACCATAAAAACCCTAGAAGAAAATCTAGGCAAAACCATTCAGGACATAGGCATAGGCGAGCACTTCATGACTAAAACACCAAAAGCAATGGCAACAAAAGCCAAAATAGACAAATGGGACCTAATCAAACTCCACAGCTTCTGCACAGCAAAAGAAACAATCATTCGAGTGAATCGGCAAGCAACAGAATGGGAAAAAGTTTTTGCAATCTACCCATCTGACAAAGGGCTAATATCCAGAATCTACAAAGAACTAAAACAGATTTACAAGAAAAAAATAAACAAGCCCATTCAAAAATAGACAAGGGACATGAACAGACACTTTTCAAAAGAAGATATATATGAGGCCAACAAACATGAAAAAATGCTCATCATCACTGGTCATCAGAGAAATGCAAATCAAAACCACATTGAGATACCATCTCAAGCCAGTTAGAATAGCGGTCATTAAAAAACCTGGAAACAACAGATGCTGGAGAGGATGTGTGGAGAAATAGAAATGCTTTTACACTGCTGGTGGGAGTGTAAACTAGTTCAACCACTGTGGAAGACAGTGTGGCGATTCCTCAAGTACCTAGAAATAGAAATTCCATTGGACCCAGCAATCTCATTACTGGGTATATATCCAAAGGATTATAAATTGTTCTATTATAAAGACACATGCACACCTATGTTCATTGTGGCACTGTTTACAATAGCAAAGATCTGGGAACCAACCCAAATGCCTAACAATGATAGACTGGACAAGGAAAATGTGGCATGTATACACAATGGAATACTATGTAGCCATAAAAAATGACGAGTTCATGACTTTTGTAGGGACATGGATGAATCTGGAAACCATCATTCTCAGCAAACTGACACAAGAACAGAAAATCAAACACCACATGTTCTCACTCATAAGCGGGTGTTGGACAGTGAGAATACATGGACACAGGGAGGGGAGCATCACACACTGGGGTCTGTTGGGGGGGACTAGAGGAGGGACAGCAGAGGGTAGGGAGGTTGGGGAGGGATAACATGGGAGAAATGCCAGATATAGGTGAAGGGGGGATGGAGGCAGCAAACCACATTGCCATGTATGTACCTATACAACAATCCTGCATGATCTGCACATGTACCCCAGAACCTAAAGTACAATAAAAAATATAAACGAACAAACAAACAAACAATAAAATAAAATAAAATAAAATAAAATAAAACTCCCTTTCATATATACATCTATCCTATTAGTTTTGTCCCTCTAGGGAACCTTGACAAATACACGAGGCAAATCATCTCAAAAATGCTGGGTTAAACAGCTCTCTTCATGGTGGTCTTTCTTAGAGTCTGAATATATAAAAAGAAGCTAGAGTTATGTGCAATCTTTCCCAGACTAATTTTATCACCTGGTTTATTTGACAGAGATAATGTGTTGATAGGGGAGTTAAATATATATATTTATATAACTATTACTGATATTTGAAAAACTATGAAGATAACGGGACACTTGAGAACTTAAGAGAAACAAAAGGATTTCCATATTTCAAAAACTATTAAAAAGATAATTATCTGCAGATACAAACATGGCATTTCAATATGGTATAAAACTTTGGCATATCAATATGGAGTGACATTTCAGAATAGATTATTCAATTGACTGTCTTAGTAAAACACTGAAAAATGGTAATCATTATTACCAATATAATTTTTAAGAGTCATTTGAAACTGATTTCATTTTCTTTGGGTTACCAGAATGGTAAATTTTTTTAAAAAACTGAGTTTTACTAATATTCTTGGAAAAATGTCTTAAGATTTTCTCATGAAAAGAATAAAGATGCATCAATTATTAACCAATACACAATGTCATTCAAAGAGGGATTGATACACTGATTAATCTAGAAGATGGCCTTTGAAGGGGCCTAGAGTTATGCCAGTTCTTTTTAATACTTTAATCAAAGAAATTTTTGAAAACAGAAAGCAGGATGATCAAATTGGCTAAAGAATCAAGGCAGAGAGAGACAGAGTTAATGTACTGGGTAACAGGATCAGGATTTAACATTATGTTATTACATTGGCCTGGCATATCCACTGTACAATCTGAATTCCTATATTTGGATTTTGTTTGGGGAACTATGTGCCTCCCTTTTCTTCTATTGTATACAGTTTGTGGAGACTATCACTCAAGATATCCTGTTCTCTACGGACTCAGAACCTGGGTGAGATGATGCAGGGACTGGAGGAACGGCAGAGCACATTCATTAGAGGGGTGATTCCTGGGCGAGACTGTCAGTTAGTTCCACTTCTGAGAGCCCAGGAACACTGGTTCCGCTTCCTATCAGAGCCTATTCATCCTATTCATGGTTCTTTTATCTGTTCTGTGAGATCCCATATTCTACCAGTATATTCATTTCTACTAAGGCATACAAGTCTCTCATCCTTAAAGAACCCTAAGTATTCTGAAACATTAGAACTGCTGCAATCCTATTTCCAACACTGTCTTGTAAAGAATCTAAGACTTAATATCTGAGGACCTATGTTTCTGTGCTAATGTTACATTTACTTTCTCTGTGACTCTGAAAAAGTTGCTTAACTGCTGAGAACTTTGGGTCTCTCATCTATAGAGTAGGAATGCTGCAACAGCCTGAACTCATAAGATTATTATGGAAATTAAATGAGAGGATGTAAGTAAAGTGGCATATTGACTGGGATGTAATTTTAACTCAGTAAATATAAGATTTTCCTAAAATTCCCACAAATATTCTTCTCTGGTTTATAAAAACTGCTGGCTTTTGGAGGTCTTAGAAATTCCTTTAATATATTTTTATATTTATATTCATATTTATACTTGCTTTTATATATCTATTCCCAAAACTCCAATTACCTTACAAATGTATATGCTAGAATTCAAGTCTTTTGAATTCAATTAAACAAATATTTTTGCCTGCTTACTATTGTGCTGATAATTGTGTAAATCACTGAGCTAAATGCTAGAAATACAAACTAAATCATATATATCTAACTAAAGTCTGTGTGTGTGTGTGTGTGTGTGTGTGTGTACACATACACAATGTCCATTCATACAAAGACAAATACAACACATAGTGTTTCAGTATAAAGTCATGGGCCTGATTTTCATGTGGGCTCACTCAATCTTACTTGGCATACCAGGCAAAAACATGCAAATACCTACCCTTAAATATATACCATTATCATTCCCCCCATCTGTTTTACTGATGAAATACAGGGAAGTGTTAGAGGAAAAAAAACCAAAAGGTAGCAAGATTAATTCCCTGAGATGATAATAGGTAGAGATGATTTTTATTGAACAGAGTAACAGGTGTTAGGGCAGTTGTTGACTAGAATTTTGTAAAATCCCATGACATCAAAATTCAGCCTTGTAAGTGGCTGTTTATAGAACAGTACTGATTTTCATCTTGGGACTGACCATGACAGATACAGTGAGAAGGTTTAGGTTTCACCAGCCAGCGTGGATCAACACCCATTAAGAGAAAGATATTCCTCCAGAGAAAAGAATAATCTACTCCAGGGTGCTAATGATACAATTCCTTCCCTGTAGCCAATTCATAACTATCCTACCCCCTGCCCTCCACCACTACCCCACCGAAAGTGAGAGAGTGCTAAAGAAGAAGAGAGTGAAAGGATTACAATAAATGGCACAAGATATATAAAGACACATGTTTATTTTCCTATCTTAAAGATGTCCTGCCATTTAAGAATTGAATTGTAGTTCCAGCTAAGCAATTGACTCAATTTCTGCTAAATATTTTCTTTCTGATTTTTCCTGGAAATTGACATGCAATTTCTTACACAGCAACAGAGTACCTTGAGCAAAGCACCGATGTCTCCCAAGAGAGGAAGTGCAATCTGTGATTAAGAAGATAAAACCAAATATATGTATTTATATATGAATAAAATAACAATATAAACATACAGTACCATGTAGATATTTTTCCTTAAAATGCCATGTGGCTCCTAGTGTCTCACTTCAGAATCATTGGCTTAACATTATGTTCCATATCAAGAAATGTACACACAGCACTGACAGAATTCAGAACAATTTTTGAAAAATATTCACTATTCTTCTCTCATGAATGTGCAAACACACATATCGTAGTTTTGACTGTGCATCTGTATTTTATATTTTCATGGCAACCTTTATGCCATCCCTAGTATATTATTGGTTTTAAATAATACATAAAGATAAATTATTTATTAAAAGAAAATCACTCCTCTGGAAAACACATTATCAGGCTGTTGAGAAATATGAAAAGTACCACATAAGTTTGCCTTAAAGTTGTTTCTCATGAAAGTTCAAAAGAACCTACAGTTGGCTTAAGTGACAGGTAAACACTGAAGGAACTTGGGTCCCATTTTGGCCACGTCTTAAGATGTTCTTTCAGAAAGACACTGTGTAAACCCAAGTAAGACTCTGCAAGATTCCCAGAAAAAAACGCACTAGTGATTCACTCAACAGTGGTGTTAAAGTAATGCCAAAATATGCTTCTGCGCATAGCTTATAAAGGCACATAAGGCCCAAACACTGTGGGAGGCAGAAAGTATTTGTGAAGCTTAGAACTGAGAAGGCAGATTTGGATTTTATTATACAAGATTCTTAATACAATGTCATGTACCATATGGCCTCTCAAATTATAACTGCCAAGTCTGAAGCTTTTTAAAGAGATTTCACTATTGCTCAAAACAAGGTTTAACCTAAAATAAAACTCTGGAACACACATTTAGTGCCTCAACTCATTTTTTAAGAGCCTACTCAAGCCAGTTTTCATAATTTAATCATTACAACATTTTAAAGCTACAGAATCAATGGCTCTGTACCATATTGTAGGTAACTTACCTGAAAAATTTCATTTAGAAAAATGAAATTCATTTAGCCACTAGCATTAGAAAGCATAGAAATTATGGCGATATATTTTATCTCATTTTTCAATGGGATTAAGACATTATATGCCAAGGCTCAGCCTGGGGCAAAATTGTACAGTTGAATTATACCCTTAGGAAATAAGTATTCATCACACACACAGAAACGATGACCCAGCCTGAATTTTTTTTCCTTCGACAAAATAATGGGGATAAACAAAATCACCAAGTAGTCACCAAGCATTCTAATTAGTTTGGACAGCAACACTTGCTTGGTAGGCTGTTTGGCTTCGGAGTGCATTTAAGATACATAAATCAGACAAGTTCTGCCTACATACCGGGTCACCTGGGGGGCCTGGCAGGCCTGGCTTTCCATCCCTCCCTGGAGCTCCCTGAAAACAGAGGTATCCATGTTCAATCTTTGCATGTTGGCACAGGTGCAAGATGAAAATGGGGGAGGGTAGATAAAGAAAGTCCTTACATGATTTCCCGGAGTCCCTGGAGTTCCTGGCAACCCAGGAAGACCTCGAGGACCCTGGAAAAGGGGGTAAATTAAAAGTTACTTATGAGGATGGTCTTTCAGTCATTTCCCCCAAGTAAGTAAGCTGGCTTTTCTGTGCTAAAAAATTAGTTAAGTAGCTTACCTGAATACCTGGCTCTCCAGCTGGTCCTTGGGAGCCCTGAGTAAAATGAGATTTTATTATCAAAATTCCACCAAGAATGTCCTAAATTATCCAAGTGAGATAAAAGACTAAGCATTGTAATGTACTTAGAGGGACAACAGGGTTTGCCACCAGTCACACATGGAAAACTGCAAAGTCGGCCAAGACTTTCAGGTCGTAGGTGAATGCTTAATCAGATACTTGCTGCTGGAAACATCAACATGATTTTGCTCAGAAACCTGGGACATCTATCTCATTACCATAATCTGTCACTGCACATTCATGAGGGCACAAAGAATGCATCCAAATTCCATCTGTCAGAAACTGACCGCCCACAGGCATAACTGACTTGGGGCTTCTTTTCTTTTCTGCTTTCTACTTTGAGTCATTTATCTCTTGAATGAAATTGCCAGAACCAGTGTTCGGTGACAGGAGTAGGAAGTAAAATATTAATCAATTATTTTTTCTACTTCTAGAAAATTAGAATTTCAGATAAATAAAATGAGGCTGGGAGATTTTTGGGGAACTTAATGATGTTAGTTGTACCACTCTTATGTAACCATGAACTTCTGCATAAGGAATTTGCAATCTAAGTAAGCCAAGAGCTGGTTTCTAGCAGTTGACTGGAGTAACTGCTCACTGACTTTGCCCTTCTTATTAAAAAAAAATAAAGATTCATATCACTGCTCTTGTCAAAGCTACTTTTGCTCCCTTTCTATTTATCCTGTGTTCCTCAGTGATTTTTTTTTCTTCAACCATCATCACTTCCCTAATAATTTTACTTTCTTTCTTTTTCTTTTTTTGTTTTTTTGAGATGGAGTTTCACTCTGTCATCAGACTGGAGTGTAGTGGCACAATCTCGGCTCACTGCAACCTCCGCCTCCTGGGTTCAAGCGATTCTCCTACCTCCGTCTCCTGAGTAGGTGGGATTACAGGCATCATGCTTGACTAATTTTTGTATTTTTAGTAGAGATGGGGCTTCACCATGTTGGCCAGGCTGGTCTCAAACTCCTGACCTCAAGTGTTCCGCCTGCCTTGGCCTCCCAAGGTGCTGGATTACAGGCATGAGCCATTGTGTCGAGCCCCTAATAATTTTCTGATACAAGTTCTTACTTTGTTTAATTCCATCTCCAATGGTCTTTTACATTCTTGCCCTGGCAAATCAGAAAACCATCACACACAACATAACCCTTCACTACTTATGTTTTCTTTTAACTTTTTCATAGTAACTTCAATATAAGGATATCATATTGTGATACAATAATATTTGGTCTCTGCCCCCAGTTCCTGGCACAGAGCTCCTGAAAACCTCACCAATTCCTTAACAGTAGGTTGCTAAGAGAAACTTTTGTTCTAATACTTGTTTTTTGGCCTTGGTTCCTGACACAGAGCTCCTAGTTCCTTGGCTTTTCTGGGTGATAGGAGAGCTTTTTTTTGTCCTAATGAGGTGACACTCAGTGGGCTTCTGGATAGGAGCTGATTATCAAAAAGACCAAGCCACAGCTAGAAGCTTAGCCTTTCAGCCCACCCCACATTCTCTGAAGAGGGGTGAGGGGCAGGAAATATAGTTAATTATCAATCTTACTGACATGATGAGGCCTCTATAAAATCCCAAAATATGGGGTTTAGAGAGCTTCCAGGCTGGTAAAAACACCCACGTCAGGATAGTGACACACCCCAACTCCCAACTCCATGACACACCCCAACCGAAGCTCCTACACTCAGGGACCCTTCAGACCTCTTCCTTTGTATCTCTCCTTCTGACTGTTCAACTGTACCCTTTAGCATATCCTTTACTGATATCATAAAGCAGTAAATGTAAGAAAGCATTAGTTGATTATGTGAACCACTCCAGCAAACTATAGAACCTGATGTGGGGGTCATAGGAACTCCCAACTTATAGCTGGCTGGACAGAAGTGATGAAGGCCCAGATATGCAGTTGGCATCTGAAGTAGGGGTCAGTTTTGTGGGATCTGACTCTAACTCCAGTTAGATAGTATCAGAAATGAATTGCCTAATAGAATATCCAGTTTATATCCATTGGAGAATTGATGGGAAAAAAAACCCCACACAGCTGGTGTCAGAATTGTATTATGTTGAATGTTAAGAGCATAGTAGGAAAAAAGCTAGTTTATTACACCACAGTCCAGTTTTCTAAATTAATGTCATTAGAATAACCATCTATTTCCACTTTTCTTGTTCAAAAATCTTTTTTTTGCAGTAAATGAAAATTTTATAATTTATTGTTATTTGGTCTACAATGTGGTTATAGCAGTCATTATTAATAGAGGCTGTTCTAGGCTCTGTCCTTATAGTTTAAATACTTTAAAAACTGCCTATTATTTGTTTTCACTATTGAAAACACCATATCTTCACTCTGAAGACATTACTTAGGCCTTTCTGGTGTCATTTCACTTATGCATACTCCATCCACTTTAAATATTAACTTCTTGTTTTAATTAAAAACAAGCTTTAATGTATAATGACCTAATGTTGGGCATTCTTACCATCTTACAAACATTCATGTGTGCTTTTTAATATATAGAATGGAAGTGTGAGGGTTAAATGACTGCTTCTATTCCAAATTTAGTGTATGTGTGAGAAGCATCTGTAAGTTAATAAACAAACAGTGTGTACTGTCTCTGTGCTTAAGTGATACAACCTTAATGCCCATCAATCCTCTCTGGATAGTGTGTATTTGTATTTCCTCCTCTGACCTTTCTATTCTTTTCTCCTAGTTAAAATTTGACACTGGATTTTATTTCATGATATTGGAATCAACAAGGACATGACTGAATTTCACTTACTGTTCTGCCAGGAATTCCTACCCCTGGTGAGCCTATGTCCCCTGGGGAACCTTGAACACCTGGAAGTCCTCTTTCACCCTGTGAAATGAGAAGCTTCTGTTAGTGCTAGGCTCAAGAGACATAATTATTTTCCACTATATATTGTTAATTATTAATTCCTTAAAAATTAACTATAATATTTGCATACCTTTGGCCCACGTGGACCAGGTGCTCCAGGATTTCCATCTAATCCCTAAAAGAAAAAATACATTAATACATAACTTCTTCTAGAAAGGTTACAAACACCTTAGAAGTTACAACTAAAATATGTTTCATCACTCTTCATATCACTTGAATAAATTTTTTTCTATAAAAGAATAAGGAACAGGGAGTACAAATTTCAATAAGTTATAGATTTTGTATAGTTGTTTTAAAATACAAAAGGTTTTTATTTCTAAAATGAGGCATCTGATATTGAAAAATATTATTATTAAATAACATAAAAAGTTCAAAGATGAGAAACAAAGGCACCTAAAACATATTATAAAAATATTGTTTATTTAGATTTTCCATCAGTCCAGTTTTCAATGTCCTGGGAGCAGCCTGGGTCACAAAGATGTTTTCTGCAAATGGCAAACCATGGTGATACCTGCAAAACCTCCGGAAGGGAAATTTCAGGTAGTTTTTCTGTTTTGCAATACTGCCCTAGGAATGTCTATGGTTTACAACCAGTATACCTCACTGGAATTCATAGATATCTACAGAATCCATGCCTAGGATTCAGGGGGCCTAGGGATCTTCCAAAATCATATGCAAAATGATGCATGCATGTATAGTTTCTTCAGAAGAAAGCCCTTTGCTTATCCGACTTTTAAGAAGTTTTATCTCTGATTTAAAGAATAAGGTGCCAGTAATCTCAGCACTTTGGCAGGCCGAGGTGGCAGATCACTTGAGCTCAGGAAAGCCCATCTACACAAAAAATATAAAAATTAGCCAGGCATAGTGGTGTGTGCCTATAGTTTCCACTACTCAGGAGGCTGAGGTGGGAGGATCACTTGAATCCCAGAGGTCAAGGCTGCAGTGATCCATAATTGCACCATTGCACTCTAGCCTGGGTGAACAGATTAAGACCCTGTCTCAAAAAAATAAAACAAGAAAAAAGAATAAGATGAACAGATGAATATTTATTTTTTTCCCCTCACTTTTATTTTAGGTTCGGGGTACATGTATAGGTTTATTACGTGGGTAAATTGCGTGTTGTGAGGTTTATTGCATGAAGGATCCTGCTACCCAAGGAAGTGAGCATAGTGCCTGACAGTTTTTCAACCTTGACTCTCTTCCACTCTCCCCACCAGTCGTCCCCCATGTCTCATATCTATGTTGGTGTGCAACCGATGTTTAGCTCCCACTTGTAAGTAAGAACATGCAGTATTTGGTTTTCTGTTCCTGCATTAATTTGCTTAGGATAATGGCCTCTAGCTGTATCCACATTGCTGCAAAGGACATAATTTTGTCCTTTGTATGGCTGCCTAGTATTCCATGGTTATATGTATCACATTTTCTTTTTCCATTCCACGGTAGATGGGTAGCTACGCTGACTCCATGTCATTACTATTGTGAATAGAGCTGCAATGAACATATGAGTGCATGCGTCTTTTTGGTAGAACTATATATTTTCTTTTGGGAAAAGAAACCCAGTAGTAGGATTGCTAGGTCGAATGGTAATTCTGTTTTTTTCTTTTTTTGTAGACCTAAACTTATTCCCATACTTGTGATCTGAAACTACGAACCCACAAGTAGTAATTAATGAACTTGCAAGAAAAATATTAATAAAAGGGCTAATACTTACTGGTTCCCCTGGCAGGCTTTTTCCTGGAGGACCAGCCTCACCTTTTGGACCTGGAAGCCCTGGAGGGCCTATGATCCCACCTGGATCTCCCTGTGGAAAACAAGGTAACATTCTTACTTTAATGCTCAGATTCATGATGGGAAGTGAGAAGGAGGCAGTGGTTTCCATTGTTTTAAGTTGCCATCATAACCAGTCAAACTTGATTCACTCACTCACTCACTCACCAACTCATTCAATAATATTTATTAAGTATTTAATTCATGCCTGTTACTGTTCAGTGCATTTAGATTTTGCAGTTAGTTATGTTAGCAGTATCATGAAACATATGCATGTCTATATATACATATATATATGTATATGCCCAAAAGGGCGTATCTATTAATAAAATTCTCTAGATGATCTTTATGTTTAAGTTATTCCCCAATAATTTTTCAATGTTAATACACTGTTTCCATGTAGATATCAAGAAACAGACCCTGAAAGATTAAGAGACTTCTTAGGGTTATACCAGAATTGGTAACTGAGCTTGACTTTCAGACTCCTGATATCTTCATCTCTTAGTTAGTTCATTTTGCCACATGGCATTCCTGTGCTAGAACCAGGGCTGCCAAAACACACAACTCTAGGGGGTGTCATTTACATTGTAATTAATATGAATGTCTGTCCCCTGCACAATCCCAGAAGCCCTGGGCTGTCCTTTCATTTACCTTATGATCCTCTGTCTTTTCCTCCTATCTACTTAACATATAAAATTAGTAAAATGTAAACTATACCTTTTCTCCTTTAAGGCCTTGTTTTCCTGGGATACCATGTTCTCCTGGCAATCCCTAGAAAACTCAGAGTTAATAAGAAAGAGGAATGAGAACATCTCTTATAACATTTCCCTATATCTGTGAATCTTTGTCAAGAGAACGGAATTTTAACATATAATCTATTAATACAAGGAGCTGGATTGATTTTGGCCTTTAAGATCTGGAAAAATGTTAGTGATTCTACGTGATTTGTTGTTTCAAGTGAAGCCACCTGGATGCCATGGGTTAGAAACTAAAGTCAAGTTGAACTGAATGTCTCACCCATATTATTGCCATGGAGGAAGGATGGTGGTTGGTGGTATCACATAATGATTCAGAGGACTCTAGGGTAACTAGAAAAATGTATTTTTACTATGTTTAGAAACAGTGGCTCTTTCTCTTTTGATTTTGTTCTCTTTATAGCTCTAGCCACTATCACTTCATCTCAGTTTTTGAGGATTGTGGCTCCACATGTGCCACCAGGATTGTCTCTCTTTTCATAAGATCTGTCCACTAGGTTTACCTACAGTGGCCCATTAGTTGGCGTAGGGGAGTGATACAAAACTTTGCTTTATAAACTGGGTGTTCAAAGTACCAAGGAGAATATGTGCACCGACCAATAGATAGGAGACACTCAAGCAGTGAGCATGGAGAATAGAACACTAGGTCAAGGGGTTGTTCCCGGGGCATGAAAAAAGGAGAGATCCTAAAAGTGGCCTGAAGGGAACTCTAATCATAGTCAGATAGTGATCGGTTTCCAAGAAGTTCTGGCCAAGGACTTTTCTTATTTTTCTGAAGTGTGAACTGATGGAGAGCTCTCAGCTCCCAAGTTGTCAGAAGGCTAGGAAGGCTTGTTCAAGGAATACAAAGCTGATGCGGATAATGAATAGAAGGGTCCATTGAGTATTTTAAGTCCACTAAAGCTAGGTTATAATGCAATCTGTCGATCTTCCTCCAGACATATTTTCAGCTAAAAGCATTGCTTTCCTTGGAAGGCTTTGGCCAGAAAACAATAGAGGTTTGGAAGTGTCTTCCTTAGAAGGACACTTGAACTAAAATCTATGTATATTGAAAATGTTTGCTTTCTCTTTCGGTGTTCTTTTGACATTTTTAATTTTCTCTACTGCTGGTACAGCATTGAGAAGCATGTCCAAAATGATAATTTAATTAACCTGAGTTCCAAAAAACAATTTATTAGGCTAATGATACTCAAAAAGATCTCACATGAATATATGAAGGGTCTAGTCTTCCCAATAGCTCCTGATATTAGGTATGATAGTTTTAGTGGCATAGATGACCCATATCTTTGGGAAATGTGGGATCTCAGTTACTTGAACAGATGTTGATGTTTTACTAAAACATGTCCTAGTCTCAATTTCATTTCAAAAATATCAAAGACATTATACATACAACATCTCCTGGCAGTCCTCTGGGTCCCATGGAGCCTGCAGATCCTTGCTGACCCTAAAATAAAAGGTAGTATATGCTTTAGCTTTGCTAAAAAAAAAAAAAAAAAAAAAAATAGATTGTACCTGAGTGTTTGTAAAGCATAATGTGATCTTTACCTATAGGAAGACCAACTTTCCACAATCCCACTTTATCTGTGTAATACTGAAATATACTTTGGGCTTACCAAGATAGTCTCCAGATGTTTTTAGTTAATGGATCTGTTCTCACGAGCAGGTGGTAATTGGATAACTTGCCCTACCCATTGTCTGGGAGCACATCACATTAATTTCTCCTGCACATTCCAAAAGCTGCTTTCTTAGGACACTCCTGTAGAATCCCAATTGGGAAACTCAAGCACCTCAAGGCTGCATAATTTTGGTTTAGAAACTGAATCTTGAATTTTGTTCCTTTTAAGAATATAGCTCAAGGTCATTTAGCTCACAGTGTTTACTCTTACAGCTTTTAGGGATGCTACTGTGAATGTGCTCTGAAAAAGAGTTTAGAAATCCTATTGTGAACCAAAGACAGTTACTATGTGTGTAATCAATGCAGCCAATGGAGGAAAATCACCATGGAAACAGGATAAAGTCTCAGAGAGCATCTGTGAAGAAAATGAGTGGTACACCAAAGTACATTGTTTTACACAGAACAGCTATAATTCCCCAATTATTTCCCAATTAATCTTAGTTATTTCTTCTATACCTTTAGTCCTGGGCTTCCTATTAAACCAGGGGGACCGGGATCTCCAGGTTCACCCTAAACATGTAAGGCAAAGGAAAGATCAATGTTGCTTTAATTTTTATAATCTCATTAAGATTGGAGATGAAATTGAAGAATGCCAGAAATTACCTTTACTCCCTGTGATCCTATTATCCCAGGTTCTCCCTGTAAATAAAATAATTACTCTATGGGTAATGCTTAAATTCAGATGGAGATGGACATCTCTGATACTTTCATTGAATTTCTACTAATTAACATACAATACAAAGGGAAATTACGGAAGGCATAATGAAATCAAGGAGAGTTCATTCTAAAACATGATTCAAAATACTTATTACTAATAAATAAACAATACTTTCTTAATTTCTTGCCTCATTATAATATTTTCCCCCAATGCCACTTTTGACACTGTAATTATCATGTCCCATTAGCAATCACTGCATTCTCTACTTAGCTGACATAGTTATAATTTGCCACCAATTAATCTCATGTCCAGAGAATTAAGACTTCAGAGAAGGAATGAGGGAGAATAGAATTTAAGGTAATATGTGTTGGTGATTCGACTTTTAGTTGTATGTGCTTAATGAAAAAAATCACAACAAAATTAAGGTTATACAAAAAAGGATGATATTGGCTATAACAAGTTTGCTTTTTTATTTTCTGTGGCTTATTAATATATTTGATACATCCAGTTTGTGCCATTAACAGAATTTTAGGGAAAAAAGTATCTTTCATTTTAATTTTATATTTGTGATATCCTACGTGGATGTCTTTATAACATTCATGTCCAATTACTATTAGTAATTGGTTAAGGAAAGTATTAGAAGACTCAAACCAATGTTAAAGTCTCCTCACATGACAATACTTAACAAGGCTTAAAATTTCTTATTTTCAAAATAAAAGACTTAAATCACAGAGGAAGAAGTAAAATCTCATGGACCTTATTTAATCAAATTTGTTAGACTCCAAAGTAAACATGCCAGAAAATCAGAGCAAAACAAATCAATCAAGTAGAAAACCCAAGATAGTGATAAAACATTTACTTACTTTATCTCCTTTATCTCCTTTTGTAAAAGGTTCCCCCTAAGGAGAATGGGTAGAAAATAGAATCAATTATAAACACTCTTAGAAATAAACTCTCCAAACTGGGGTATGGATAAATCCTACAGGCCAAACTCAGACCCCCATTGCAAACAGGCCTCTAAAAATACCCAGAGTGTCATACAGTCTGCCTTTGCAGCTTAAAGGAAGTATATGATAATTTAAAACTCCTTTATAGTCCCAAATGAACAATGAGTTAATCATTCTAATTTCATTTATAAAATCCCAAGTGGCTGACAAATCGGAATGCTGACCAAGGCCAAAGCTTCCTATTGCCTGGTATACATAGAAAATGATCACAAACACACTTCTAATTGGATGTGAAATGGGAGTGACAGCAAGAAATTGATAAAAACATTAAATGAAAAGGCATTCATCTGAATTCTTCCAGTAGGTTAATTGTGTATTTAAATATACAAAATCATTATTTAAAAATAGTTTTCTAGTTTTCATTTTTACTTTAATGAAAATAACTTGAAGAGGTTAAGTATATCTGTAAGTTCTGTGGAAAACTGGCTAGCCATACGCAGAAAGCTGAAACTGGACCCCTTCCTTATACTTTATACAAAAATTAACTTGAGATGGATTAAAGACTCAAACATAAGACCTAAAACCATAAAAACCCTAGAAGAAAACCTAGGCAATCCCATTCAGGACATGGGTCTGGGCAAAGACTTCATGACAAAAACACCAAAAGCAATGGTAACAAAAGCCAAAATAGACAAATGGGATTTAATTAAACTACAGAGCTTCTGCACAGCAAAATAAGCTATCACCAGAATGAACAGGCAACCTACAGAATGGGAGAAAATTTTTGCCATCTATCAATCTGATGAATGACTAATATCCAGAATCTGCAAAGAACTTAAACAAATCTATAAGAAAAAAACAACCCCACCAAAAAGTGGGTGAAGGACATGAACAGAAACTTCTTGAAAGAAGACATATATGCAGCCAACAAACATATGAAGAAAAGCTCATCATCATTGCATTAGAGAAATGCAAATAAAAGCCAAAATGAGATACCATCTCATGCCAGTTAGAATGGCTATCATTAAAAAGTCAAAAACAACTTTTTATTTGACTTTTTGGCCAAATAAAAGATGCTGGAGAGGATGTGGAGAAACAGAAATGCTTTTACACTGTTGGTAGAAGTGTAAATTAGTTAAACCATTGTGGAAGACAGTGTGGTGACTCCTCAAGGATCTATAATTAGAAATAACATTTGGCCCAGCAATCCCATTACTGGATATATACCCAAATGATTATAAATAATTTTACTATGAAGACACATGCACACGTATGTTTGTTGTGGCACTATTCACAATACCAAAGACTTGGAACTAACCCAAATGCCCATCAATGATAGACTGGATAAAGAAAATGTGGCACATATACACCATAGAATACTATGCAACCATAAAAAAGGATGAGTTCATGTCCTTTGTAGGGACATAGATAAAACTGGAAACCATTCATTCTCAGCAAACTAATACAGGAATAGAAAACCAGACACCACATGTTCTCACTCATAAATGGGAGTTGAACAATGAGAACACATGGACACAGGGAAGGGAACATCACACATCAGCGCCTGTTGGGAGGATGGGGAGCTAGGGGAGGGATAGCATTAGGAGAAATACCTAATGTAGATGATGGGTTCATGGGTGCAGTGAACCACCATGGCACATGTATAACAATGTAACAGACCTGCACTTCCTTCACATATACCCCAGAACTTAAAGTATAATAAAAAATAAAATAAAATAGGCACAATAATAAAAAATATATGCATATATATTTGAAAAACAATAACAATGTAGCAATAAAAATAGTACAAATTTTAAAAATAATATAGTATAACAGCTATTTACATAGGACTTGCATTGTATTATGTATTATAAGTAATCTGGAAATAATTTGAAGTATACAAGAGAATGCATAGGTGATATGTAAAGGGTAGGCCATTTTATATCAGAGACTTGAGCATCCTCAGATTTTGGTATTCTCTGAGAGTCCTGTAACCAACCCCCTACAGACACCAAGGGACAACTACATGCCCATATCTACCCAATATGATGAAATATCTTAATAGTGGTTAATTTCTATATATTAGATCAACACTTTATTTATATTCTTATTTCCCTGCTTATTTTTGCTTATATGACACTGCTCATGTCATTGCTTATGTACAACCATTGTCAAGTTTAGTGGCCACATTGACTAAAGCAACTGTTTATAAAAGAAAAAAAAAAAACCTGGGAGCCTAGTTGTCTAAATACTTGCTATTTGGTCCTCACTCCAATGGCTACTATTTGAGGCAAGTCATTTAAACTTTTAGAGTCCCCCTTTCCTTATAATCTGAAGTATATTTTAGCTCTGATGTGTTACACACCATATTCTGAATGTCCTACTATTGGGGGACAATTTGCCATTTTAGTTACCATTTGGGATTGGTGGTTCAGAATTCACCTTTGAATGAGTTCTACTCTTCTGTTTGAGCCTTCTGATTATTAAGCAATGCAAAGTCTACATCATCTTCTGGAATAGAAAGGTTGAGAACATAAAGAGTTAAACTACTCTCCATAATAATGTAAAATTTGTGTTGTTTTAACATAAGGGTTGGGAAAGGAGGCAAGTAAAGATGTATGGGGTGGTGGAATAATTAAGGGATGAATAGGGACCTGGTATAGAGAAGAGTTAGGAGGAAAAGAAGCTCTAGTTAAGGAAAACAGGTCTAAAGGCAGTCCCTATGAGATATATGGACTGCCCTTGAACATTAGAGATAGGAGAGAAAAGCAGAGGAAATCCCTGGGGGAAGAAAAGGCCTATCACTCCTAGGAACTATGAACTCCTCCAACCCTTACTGCTTAAAGTGTGGACCATGGACCAACAGTATCAGCATTACTGAGAGCTTATGAAAAACACAGACTCTCTGGCCCCGCTCCAAACCTACTGACTTAGAATCAGTGGGATTCCAGCATTCACATTTGAGAAGCACTGCACTAACTCACTAAAACTTTCTCCTTTCTCCTCTAAAAGTCCTTGATTTTCCAGTAAAATTTTTGTAAATCTCACTGCAGGGTCATCCATGCATCATGTGGAAATTAAGAGAAGGTGGGTGTCAGTGTTCAGGTTTGGAGGGAAGACAATGGAGACCTAAAGAAGCAGTTAAGAAATACTAAGAGGAACCTCCAAGTGGGGAGCCTCTAGAGAGTCAGCAGGTACCAGGGGCATGCACCAGGCTGATTTCTGAGACATGAGATTTTCTAGACGTTATTGGAAATATTCAGCTGGAGAACTCCATTAAAGACCGCTAAATCCTGTAGTTGTGTAAGAAGGATTGAACTGAATACTAAGGGCAAGCATGACTCCCAAAGGTAGAGAAGAACTAGGGTATATAGGCCACCGATTGATTCTAAAGCTGCAAAAATTACTGTCATTGTTAATTTTTATAAAGCTGAAGCATAGGGAAAATTTGGCTTTGTAACACTGAATACTTTAAATAATGTGCCTGTTTGTCATGTAGGCAATTTAGTGACCTCTTCATGTTTTATCCTCTGATAAACCAATTCCCTTATTCGCTCTGGTAAAGAAAGGGGTAAAGTGGTTGAAAAAGATGTATTACTTTTTTTTTTTAAGATGAAACATTTGTTAAGCCTGATTCTCACTGACTCTTGAAAACTGCTTTTTTAAAAGCAGCATTAAACAGTCATTTTTTGTATCCATGATTCCTTTCATCACTTTAGGTGGTCCTATTTGAATATAAATGATACTGTACGGTTTTTCTCTTTTTCCCCACAAAAATAAGTATGTTTTGAAAGAAACCGGCCACACTCATATTGCAAAGTGGTTGTGAAGCCACTTTGATTTTACAAAAATCAAGAAAGAAAAATAACATCAAAAGGTACACTAAGAAGAACAGTTGTTTGAGCAGAAAGATATGTTTCCAATTTCTTTTGGATAAACTTGTACTAGTCTTTTGATACATTAATTTTATTATTTTAGTTGCAGTGTTTAGTTATACCAGAGGAGCTTTGTGATTTTAAACTTTAGGTTCTAGAATCAGCCCACCTAGGTGTGATTCACAGCACCAGTGCTTAGTACTGTGTGACTTTGGGCAAAGTTACTTAACCTCTCTATGCCTTACTTTCATCATTTGAAATGTGATAATAGCTGACCTTATGGAACACTTTTATGGATTAAGTGAGTAAATACATGTAAAAGACAGTGCATAGCATAGCTAACACTTGCTTGGAGATCTGATCTGTTTACCATGACAAGATCAACCAAGGTATGTGGAATTGGGGCTGATTTGGAAAAATATTTTTAATCCAATTTTTAAGATACTCTTCCTCTGTCCTCAAAGCTAAAATACTTACAGGTTCTCCTTTTTGTCCTTTAGGGCCAACAGACCCTGGAAATCCTGGAAGTCCAGTTTCACCCTTTCAAGACAAAGCAGAAGAGAGATTTTGCAGATGGTTAGAGAAGTACTGCTGTGACTGGCGGATAGAGAATGATTGCTTGCTCTCCTTCTAACTATGCAATTTATCTATTAGCATTCAACAGAGAATGTAAAGTTCTGAATTTACTTAGGCTATTTGCGTGATAATGGGTTTGTCAGTACTTCACAATGGCTTTATGTCTTTCAGAAATCCATATATTTCATTATGATATTTAAATTTAATGTGAAACAAAGTTAATTATTTTCCCAGGAAAAAAATATCTAGAGGAGAAAAATTTTAATTTTGTTCTGACGTGCCAAAGCCAGTTTTTTTTGTGTGTGCTCTCAAAGACATCAGACTGTTTAATTGACGCAATAATCCAGATTCATTTTATTTCAGGCACTTTTTTCTTTGTTTAGGTGGGCAGTCAGTAGTCATATGAAGTTAAATGAGTCTCTCAGCTGTTTCCAGCATTTATACTGCTACTTAGATGCTTGGCTGTAGACAAATAAGTCATTCTTGTAGATGCAGTGACAGCAGTAGCTTAGAAGAGGTTCTGGTCAAAAAAACCTGAAGAGAGATTTGTATGTGACATATAAAGAGTGTTTTTGGAAAATACAATTTGAGAAGTAATACTTACAGAAAGGAGTTATATCACTAATAAGACTTCAGAGGAGTCTCAGCATTGTGCATCCTTTTAGTGTTTACCAAGATCCTTGAATACCTATACAATTCTTAAATTAAATATAGCTCCAGAAGATATGTAATGCTTATTTTTTCCCCGACCTCAACAGTATTTTTGCAAAATGATGTTCACCATTATATTTCTAAACATATACCATTTTGCCTACCTGGTCTATTTTTTTTTTACTTTGAAAGAATAAATACAGAAAATATAAAATAGAATCCACCAAGCCTTCATATATCAGGTACCCGAAATAAAAGAAATTAAAAAATTTACAATCAAAGACAAAATCCCCTATATTTAGGATTTCTACCCAGAGGGAGCTACTCTTAAGAATTTGGTATTTATATTTTCAGTTTATATGATTGTACTTTTACTGCATATGTGGAATCAGAAACAATATATTATTTTGAGTATTTAAAACAAATCCATAAATAGCTTTATCTCATATATAACATACTATTACTTGTTTTTTCCACTCAGTGTTGTTTTTAATATACATTTCTATTGATACATATGATCTCATTCATACATTATAACAGCTGAGTAGCATTCTAACATGTTAATAAAACAGGGTTTATCCCAGCCCCAATGATAGGCACTTGGGTTGTACCAGCTTTTCTCTACTATAAACAAGGCTGCAGTGAACATCTCTAATCCTGGCCCCTGTGTGGATGTGCCTGATTGTTCATTTTGAAGCCTCAAACAGTCTACCTGAAAGTGCTTCAAGTAAAAATTTACTACGACCCTAAAATCTCAGCTTATTTTTTATATGTATATCCTAACCCATATCTTGTGATTTTCTGTAGTGGATAGACAATATCATGTTCATATTAATTAGCCTTCTAGATTTAAGGGATACATTTTGTTAAATTTAATCTTAATTTTATTAAAATTTTAAAACTGTGGGACTAGCCCAAACAGAGCCTACCTCTGTTGATAACAAAATGTCGAGTTGCCTTTAAGGTATAACAGAGCGAAAAACTGCCATCATGCAGCCTGGGCATGCATAACAGAAACAGCTTTGACCTGTAACAACAGCTGGAACCAACAAATCCTCCCCTCAGGTGGAACTAAGAAGACCAGGACATGACCAGAATCTGAACTCTTTCAGAAGCCAAGGGGTCCACTGGCCCAGAATATCCAGGGATAAAATCTACCTCAACATACCTTACCATAAACGGTCAAATTCAAAGCTGTCCAATCAGACCCTCCTGAACCCACATCTCTAAATCCTGTCCCTTGCCCTCTGATCCCTTAAAACTTGCCTCAATCCCTAAATCTGGGAGGCAAATTTAAGCCTGATTCCTGTCTCTTTGCTGGCTGATTTTGCAATAAAATCTTTCTTTTCTCAAAAGCTGGTGCCATAGTTATTGGCTTTGGTACACACTGGGCAGTGAGCCCATCTGCTTGATAACAATATTGTAAAATACATATTTGGTCTTTATCCCAGTTTCCTGGCACACAACTCATAAAATCCTTGGAATCTCTAAAGCAATAAGTGTCTTTTTGTTTGTTAATGAGTTGACTGGTAGCTGGCAACCCCTTGGTGGTTCAGCAATGGGCTGGTCACCTGAAGGACCAAGGCTTGTTTAGAGTCTTTTCAGCCTCACCTACATCCTCTGGGGAGGGGAGAGAGGCTGAAGGTTAACTTGGTCACCAATGACAAATGATTTAATCGATCATGCCTACATAATGAAGCTTTCATAAAAACCACAAGGACTGCGTTCGGAAAGCTTCTGTACAGCTGAAGTTTTAGAGGTCCCTGGAAGGTGGCCTGACCAGGGAGGGCATGGAAGCTTGGAAGCTTGGCACCCCTTCCCACATACCTTGCCCTATGTACTTCTTCACCTGTAACCTTTGTAACATCCTTTACAATAAGCTGGTAAATGTAAGTAAATATCTCCGTGACTTCTGTGAGCCATTCCAGCAAATTAGTCAAAACCAAGGAGGGGCTCATGAAGACCCCGATTTATAGCCAGTTGATCAAAAGCACAGATAAAACAACACGGGGCTTTCAATTGACATATAAAGTGGAGGGCAGTCTTGTGGGATTGAGCTCTCAATCTGTGGGATCTGTTGCTACCGCTAGTTAAATAGTGTGAAGTGAATGGAATTAGAGGACAACCAGCTGGTGTCTGCTGCAGAACCAATTGCTTGCTTGCTGTGAATGAAAAACTCTCACACATTTGGTCATAGAAATAAGAGGTATTTTGTGCTGTGAGAGTTGATACTAGGAAAGAAGTGTTTTGATTCACCTCAGTACTAATTTTTTATACCATTAGGCTTTCAGCTAGTAGTAGTTTGGCCCTGTTGGAGAGCCAAGGAACCAAATGCATAAGAAGCCAATTTGCAGACTTGTCAGTACAAATATTCTAGAGCAGTGTTTCCCAAAGTTCAGTCATCCACATCCCAACTGCATAATATTTGCTATGTCCACACACCACCTATAGATACATAGCTTATTTTTTTCTTTAAATGCACTCACATTTTAAATTTAAATATTCAATATGTCTTTTGCAGCAGTATCCATGAAATTTAAAGTTTAGTGTGCTGGATACAGACTTTTTCCTAATTCGAGTAAGCTACATAAGTATTGTTTTTTCTACGATAGTATCTAAACATCCTGTGTATCATCAGTCTTATTCTTACCACATTATAAGTCTTTTTTTTTAGATATAGTATATTATATTCAAGGTAAGGAGAGGGAGAAGCTGGGAGATACATTTAAGGGGCCAATTGTTGTTGGTTTGAGAGAGGAAATAAACAATTAGCCTTGTATAGGCATTAGGGTGTACAGAGTGACCTTCATGTTACCCATCTGGTAGGTGCTACAATCTTCATTGCATAGGTGTGAAGGAAAAATATGTCTACTAGTTAGACTCGTGTAATAAAGTACAAAGCTGAGAAGGGGTCTAGCAATTGCTTGTAAAAATCAAATCTGCCAATATCAAAGAGGAAGGGTAGGAGAACATACATGTTGAAATAAGAGTAATTATAGGCCGGGTGCAGTGGCTCACGCCTGTAAATCCCAGCACTTTGGGAAGCTGGGTGGGCAGATCATGAGGTCAGGAGATTGAGATCATCCTGGCCAACATGGTGAAACCCTATCTCTACTAAAATACAAAAAATTAGCCAGGCATGGTGGTGAACGCCTGTAGTCCCAGCTACTCAGGAGACTGAGGCAGAGGAATTGCTTGAACGGGGGAGGCGGAGATTGCAGTGAGCTGAGATTGCGCCGCCGCACTCCAGCCTGGCGACAGAGCGAGACTCCGTCTTAACAACAACAACAACAACAAAATGAAATAAGAGCAATTATATTCAATTATAAATGAAATAAGAGCAATTATAATCTTAGAGACCTCTTTCTTCATAAAATTCTCCAAGCAAAAGCATTTTCTACCTGAACGTTAGACACTTATGGGTTTATATTTTATATATTTTTTTCTTTAATACTCATTCTCGTCCTGTAGTATTTCATATTTAAATTGAATGTTTAGTCATTTATCACTGTAGATATGCATTGAAACACAAGTGATGAATTTACTTTGCACTAGGAAAGACTCTCCTTCAGTTTCACACTTTTGATGCTATTTGAAAGGCTTGGTGCTGTAGAGATTCCACCTTTTCCCCAACAGTCTTCCGTACAAGACACCTGCTATTTTCTCAGGAGTGCTTAGATATCCTGCCACTTTGTTCCACTGTCTCTATAATGCAACAATTCTCCTCAAGTAACTTGCAAATACATTATCCCTACACCACATCCTGTCAGTCCCAGTCAAGCCACAGAGCAGGGATCATCCATTATTACCACACTGGTAGACTGGTCATGTGGATAGTCTCCATGGCCATTTATTGTTAATAGCAAGTTGTGTTCCTTAGTGGTTCTCCCTATATCATAATGTTCTTGATACGGGATGTGGCTGTTAAACCAGGGGTGATTGGTGTGTGTATTCCAGTACTGTTTGTGCTTGTTCTGGCGCTTCAATGTACCGTTAGGTTCCGAAGGGTTGGCTCTTTCAATAATTCTATTTGGCTGGTCAGTGCAATGAGAAGTAGCATATTATAAAGGAATGATGAATCACTTATGTTAATTATTCTTCTGGTTAAATCTTTTATTCTACAGTACTAATTGAGTACCTTCTCTGTCAAAATTACGGTGGGATATACAAAGATGAGCAAGACCAGGTGCTAAGAATGAGAACAATTAACACTAAAAAGTGCTAAATGCGACCTCATGAGAGGAAAGAAAGATTGAGATGGGTGAATAGAAAATCTTTAGTGAGGGCATCACATGCATTTTAGTTATTGTGCTTTTGAGTAACTTCCTCTTATTTAATTTTAATCCTTCTGTCAAATCTTTGTGTAGATACAATTATGCCCATTGTGCGAATGAGGATATGGATGCTTAGAGAAATGAAGTGGCTTTCCCAAGGTGACCTAGCTGTTAATGCCACAATCAATTTTTTGTACCAAAGCTCATGCTCTTCCTATTACTCAGTGGTTCTTAGCCCTGGCTGTGTATTAGAATCATCTGAAGCACTTTTAAATAGTAGAGATAGGAGCCCCACCCCAAATCAGAGTCTCTGTGGATACAGCCTGAGCGTGGGTAGTTTTTAAAAGCTTTCCAGGTGATTCCAATGTGTAGCCAGGACTCAGAAGCACTGGGGTTCACCACAGGTACAAGCAAAGGTCTTTGAGAACAGCGTGATGGAGCTTTACATTTTCACTGTTGTGACTTACATTACATTAAAAATTTAAAAACTAAGGTATTGGTTCAGAAAGGATAGTAAGTAGACTTGCATGGGAAGAGCTGATTTCACTCTTCCAGCAACTGCTATGCTTATATTTATGTTTGTTTGGTTGTTTTGAGACAAGGTCTAGCTCTGTTGCTCAGGCTGGAGTGCAGTGGTGTGATTATGGCTCACTGCAGCCTCTACCTCCTACTCCAAGTGATCTTCTTGCCTCAGCCTCCCTGGGAAGCTGGGACTACAGGTGTTTGCCAGCATGCCCAGCTAATATTTTTATTTTTTGTAGGGATGGGGTATCACTATATTGTCCATGCTGGTCTAACTCCTGGACTCAAGTATTTTTCCTATCTTGGCCTCCCAAAGTGCTGGAATTACAGGTGCGAGCTACCACCTGTAATTTTTGTTTATTTTATGCATTGTTTATTGGCAATTTCCTATTAATCATGCCTTTAAAAAGTCCTTTTATGTGTCTGTTTATGTCATGTACTGCATCAGGTTCCCTGTAGACTCTTCTACGTTATTTATTTGAGTGAGAGGAAGGAATAGTTATGCCACTGGCTTTTCCTAATTCTACTTAAGATTTTGAAGCAATTAGAAAAGATTTTGAACAATAGAAAAGGTCCTTAGAGTTTGAAATACACCTGTTTTACAGAATCAAATTTCTCATCAGTGAGGTCTTAAGAATTTCTAAGTAACATATGTTTCCTAATGAACACAGCAAAACAGAAGCCAGCTGTTTTGTTTCAAGAAATGAATCATCATTTAAATACTTTAAAAGTCACAACTCTCTTCATTGCTCAGCTGTCCTACGTGACAAGCTTTGCAGCTTTTTTTTTTTTCCCCTTAGCCTGCCTATGTCCAGAAGTCATTGCTTAAAATGTAATGCGTTTGTTATGGTGGCGTATGGTTTCTGTTAGCCACTAGGTTGCTGGAAATAATGCTAATAATATACTAGCAATAAAATCTACCACACACAAATGACTTATTGCTGTGTAATCAATTTTTGGATGTCTTTTTCAGAATGTCAAAGTTTATTTATTTAGCAGAAATTCAATCATCAATCTATAAGAAGCTCCTAGTTTCTGTTGGACTATCTTTTAGCGTAACTTCTGCTGATGGGTGTACAACTTTTTGAATGAATTGGTTGCACTGATTTATAAGGCACCAAAGTCATATTTTCTTGGATTCGTGTCGAAATCCCCTGCCCTCAATCAAGAGGATTTTTACAGGGTGAATAAGTGGAGGTAGCACTCACAAGACACATTCCCTCAGAGTATTTTCAAACCTACTCATCTTTGCCTGTAGATTTAATGTATATTATTTTTTCTGACAATGGCACATTCGAATGGAATCTGAGGTCATTACAATTTCAGAATCAAACAGGAGTGAAACATCTTATTGAGAGGGGAAGTGAATCTGTTATCTTTACAGCTAAGATAATTAAACCTGCAAATGACAAGGAGAATGCAATGGAAATTTATCAGTGTCTTAATTTTAAAACTGTTTTGAAATAATTATTTGGTCTAACCACTACTGTTCAGTATAAAACCCCACCAAAAATGGCTGCCAGGACAGCCTATGTTTTGGTACTTAAGAAGACACAAAATAGTGAATCTGGGCCCGAGGCATTTTGCCAAAGGGGTCTTCAGATTATTTTTGCCACCTACACGGATTCATAAAACATTTAATTACAAACAAAATCTTGTGTCCTGATTTCATTTATCTTATTATAGTAATTTCCCCTTGCTATGTTCCTTTTCTTGCAGCCAACTGCTACTCAGCAGTCCTTGCTGGTCTCTGAAGCAGATTCCAATGCTACTGCCTGGTCAAGAAGCAGGCAGAGGTCCCTGCCCACTGCAGGCTGGACACCCTCCCAGAGACCATACAAAATACCCTCCCAGTATTTTGTACAGACTTACACATTCACATGTAGGGGGCGGCAGGCCCTACATGTAAATGTGTAAGTCTGTATAAAATACTGGACCCTTTTATCACTTTAAAATCTGATTACCAGTGGGTGCAGTGCTCAAGCCTGTAATCCCAGAACTCTGGGAGGCTGAGGCAGGTGGATCGCCTGAGGTCAGGAGTTCAAGACCAGCTTGGCCAACGTGGTAAAACTATGTCTCTACTAAAAATACAAAAATTATCTGGGAGTGGTGGCACATGCCTGTAATTCCAGCTACTTGGGAGGCTGAGGCAGGAGAATCACTTGAACATGCAGTGGGGCAGAGGTTGCACTGAGCCAAAGATTGCACCACTGCACTCCAGCCTGGGCAACAAAGCAAGACTCCATCTTAAAAAAAAGAAAAATCTAATTACCTTATCTCCTTTCAGGCCACCAGCTTCATGTTCATCATTTCCCTGGGGGGAGCGGGAACAATTTAAATTAAAAAAGAAAAATCCACTTATTTTTAATGCATTCATTCTGTAACAGTATAAGTAGTCAGATAATAGTAGTGTAACAGCTTTTTATGGATAGTAGGTCATATTTGCAGACACCTTTGTCTTTCTCACCTGTTGTTAAATATTCCTGCTAAATATTTTACAAAATAATTCCAGCTTTGGAGACCTGATACATCTTCTTTGTGACTTCTTAAGGAGATTGATTCTGAAGAAACATCACACCTCTGGGGATAAAACTCACTACTCCAAATCCATACCTGGCCACTTCAACTGGCCTCTCCATGTATCTGAGCATCTCTGATCTGCTCTCCTTACTCTCAAATCTTCTTTATTGTTCTCGGACCACTACATTAGACTCTACAGTCCCTGGACAGGTGACCTTGCCTGTAACTATACTGAAAAAATACAAGTTATCAGACACAACTTCTTTTTTTCCTTTCTGTGGACAATGGTGTCTCACTATATTGCCCAGGCAGGTCTTGAACTCCTGGGCTCAAGCTATCCTCCTGCCTTTGCCTCTCTAAAAGCTGGGATTGCAGGCATGAGCCATTGTGCTGGGCCTTAGACACCACTTCTAATTTCTGCCAGTGAATCTACCAACCCACGTGCATGCACACCCCGAGTGTAGTTAATGAGCTATTTCACCTCTTATCAGTGGTTGTTTCCTCCATAAATCTTCTGATTCCCATGCCCTCTGCCTTCTTAGGAGATTTTCCTTATTAACATTAACACTTGCTATTAGGTGAAATTGGCCAATTTGGTAAAGTTAAGTAAAATGTAGCAAAAATGGACCAATTTATTTAACACCTCTCTTACTCTCCTACCTACCTATTTTACCTTCTTTAAACTTAACACATAAAAAACATACAGTTCCCCAGCACACATTTCCCTTATGTTACTCTCTCTCCTCCCATTTCTGGACAATTTTCTCAAAAGGGTAGTTAATGTTTTCTGCCTCCAGTGACCAAGACAGCCTTAATGCTTCCCTCAGCTGGAATAAACTTTGGATAGGCTTGTTCCTGACTCCAGACCATGACCTTTCTATTTCTAGACCAATTGCTTCAGAAAATCTGTATTGTAAGTTCTTTCTCTATCCCTTTCAGATATAAATCTTTCTAAGGGCCTCCTGTTAGTTTTACAATCTGGGAACATCTTTCTTAAGGACCTGGGAGCCATCCTTTTAAAATGTAATCATGGAGAAGATAGCGCCACTATCTTCCAGGCTTTGTGGGAGGGTAGGAGCTTAACTTCAGCCTCGTGCCAGGATGTAAACCTTCTTCCTGTCACAAAGATATGAGAAAGTTTACTCTTCCTTTGGGTAAAGCTGATTAGCAAACACAAAGAAGTGTGTTCTCTCTCCTACTTGAATACTTAAAAACTCTCCTGAATTTTGTTTCAGTGGAATTGAGGTCAGATTAAATGTGCTGTCTCTCTTCCATTGCAATAGCCTTGAATAATCTTATCTGTTTAACTTTGTCAGGTGCAATTTTTTATTTGACACCACTTATTAATCTCCTGTTTACTCCTAAACTCATATGAATTTGGCACTGGTCCCAATCAGTCCACTGATGTGACCCTCTAATGTTATTAATAATATCTTTGCTGCTTACTCTAATGGACTCTTCATTAATTGACCTCCTTGCTACAATTGTCACTCTCTTGGTTTAAATGACAGCTTACTCTCCTGGTTTCTTCCTATCTCTGTGACTTCTTCTTCCCTCATCTGTTAAAGCTTGGACTTCCTCAGGACTTTCTTCTTTGTGATTCAACACTTTCTCCCAGGCACTCTTATTTATCTTCATGGCATAGGTAATATTTACACAGCCAAAATTATAAACCCAGGACATGCTTCCCTTCTGAGTTTTAGGCTCATATATCTAATTTACATACCAGCATATACTTCCCTTCTGAATTTTAGACCCATATGTCTAATTTTCTACTTGATGTATTCACTGGCAAATTCTAGAAGCAATTCAAATTCAACAAGTTTAAAACTGAAACAAAAAAATTCAACAAATACACAAATATACAAGAGAAAAAAGTTACATCACACTGCTAACATTGTTTAGTACAGAAATGGGAGAAGAATAATCATTTTTTTTCTAATGTGTCTCTGCAGTTTTTCTTTTTAAGTTGAACAGCAATTTCGTTTTACGATTTAAAACAATTAACATCCCAGCATTTTGGGAGGCCGAGGCGGGTGGATCACGAGGTCAAGAGATCGAGACCATCCTGGTCAACATGGTGAAACCCCGTCTCTACTAAAAATACAAAAAATTAGCTGGGTATGGTGGCGCGTGCCTGTAATCCCAGCTACTCAGGAGGCTGAGGCAGGAGAATTGCCTGAACCCAGGAGGCGGAGGTTGCGGCGAGCCGAGATCGTGCCATTGCACTCCAGCCTGGGTAACAAGAGTGAAACACTGTCTCAAAAAAAAAAAAAAGAAAGAAAAAAAAAAATTAACAAAGAAAACCTGAACTCTTCCTCTTTGTCTGGGTATCATTCTCAAGATCACTTGGTTTGGCTATGCCCCACCACAATCTTATTTAGAATTATAGCTCCCATAATTCCCACATGTTGTGGGAGGGACCCAGTGGGAGGTAATTGAATCATGGGGGTGGGTCTTTCCTGTGCTATTCTCATTATAGTGAATAAGTCTCATGAGATCTGATGGTTTTATAAAGGGGAGTTTCCCTGCAGAAACTCTCTCTTGTCTGCTGCCACGTCCGATGTGCCTTTCACCTTACACCATGTGGCCTCCCCAGCCACAGAGAACTGTGAGTCCATTAAGCCTCTTTCTTTTGTAAATTGCCCAGTCTAGGGTATGTCTTTATCAGCAGCATAAAAATGGACTAATATAACCACGCTCTTTCTTATTCCTCATAAGAGAAAGTGTTGAATCACAAAGAAGAAAGTCCTGAGGAAGTCCAAGCTTTAACAGATGAGGAAAGAAGAAGTGATCAGTCATCCAGTCATCCACTCTGTCTTCCCAAGTGTCTTCTCTTCTCTTAAGAGACAGAGTCCACCTGCCTATACCCAGGCAGGCCACCATCATGCCTTGCCATGATTATTGCAGTGAATCTCTAACTGGCCATCTACAATCCACTCTTGCTTTCCTGGCACATATATTCTTTACGTAAGGTCAGAGAAATAGCTTCAACAGACATTCTGACACCCATTTTTTTTAATAACTTTGATATCACCATCAAATCCCTGCATGACCTGAACTCATTTTCCTCTCCAGCATCATGTTGGCCACTCATCTTCCTCAGAAGCTTCAGTTATCATGGTTTTCTTTCAGCTCCCTAAATTGACCTCCAGATCATCACTCTTTGTCCTCACGTTTTAGTCTGGCCAGGAACTAGCTATTAGTCAGGTTTTAACTATTATGAAATGCCATTCATGAAAGCCTCTGCTGGCATTCAATAAATGTTGGGCAAATAAGCCAGTAATTCTAATCATGTGCTTTTTCCATTAAACTTATTTTTCTGATTAAAAATACATGTGTTGATAAGAAATCTAAAAGATACAGAAACATTTAGACAACAAAAATATACAGAGGTACCCATTCAGATCACTATTGCTATCATCTGATATTTTAAATATGCTTTCCATGTTATTTATGCTACTCCAATAAAAATTAGTAGTTTATTAATGATATTATTATTGCTCCTATAATGGATATTCTCTCATTTTTTTCTGTCAACTTTGGTCTGTGATATCTAAATTGAAAATAAAAAATATATTCTCAAAGTTTTGTCCTAAATTATTACAACCAACAGTATTTGAAAATGAAATGTGAAAACACAAGATATATATACACATTTATAAAGAACCAGCAGTTACAAAATGGCAGGCTGCTTGGATGTAACCTGCACAGAAACATAAATCTTAGAGATGTCTCAAAAACACTAGTCACTTGAGCATGGTGTCAGCCAGTATGCACAAAACATCAGCATCTCTCCCTGGCTGTACTTATGGTAGGACACTTATTAGGAAACTGGAACATGCTTCGGTCTGAGATATGATTTGCCTGGAGATGGTCTTTGGCTTGGAAGGCCCCATGCTCTTGGATTGCAGAGCAGGAGAACACCTAAAACCCCTTTGAGAAGAGCATATTCTAGCATAGCCCACCTCACACTCAATAACCTACAGGGCATGAGAGATGCTGTGGCTGGGATGAAGGAATCCCTCTGCAGCACCAACTCCTAGTGTCCTATCAATATGCTTTATTGTTCTAAAATCTTGATTTTCCTGATGGCTTTCACACACAGAAAAACAACACAGCCATTTATTGCCCATCAGAGCACCATGTTTGCTTCACTCGATAGCAAGGCCAGGAAATCCACCTAATCAAGGAGTCTCAGTGGCCTTTAGTGCTGCTCCCCACTCTTGGGTTAGTAATACTCAAGGCAGATTCAAACTTGAGCTTCAGTAGCATTCATTCATTGGCATGTGAGCTGCTTCTCCCTACTTTCTCCAAGCTAGTTGTACCGGATAATTACCTGGCTTCATGAAAATAAGAGGCACAGTCTTTGTGTTTCTGAACTGCAGTTCTGCCTCAGATGATATTCTAATTTTATTAGATTATTTTGTGCCTTGGTGCCATGTTAAGGTTCTTGTAAGCCTTCCAAATAACTATAATAGTCCATATGTCTTTGGCTAAAAACATCTAAAAGTCCATATGTCTATGCCTAAGTCCACTATGTTTCCCAAAGCCAGTGATCCTGGGACACAGGGAAGGAGAGAAATGAAGTTTGAACTTAAACTTTATTTCTCAATCTTCTGGGCCCAGTTTTGAATGTGTTTATTAAAAAATTCTTGTGGTGATGCAGTGAGGGTTGTGGTGTGAGGATGCTAATCTGCACGCCTATCTCAAGAATTCTAGGATGTCAGCATTTGTTCTTGGGTCTCTGTAGGAATGGTGAATGGAACTTTGGAACCTATGGTCAGGCAAGTGAAAGACTCAAGCTACTGAAAGTCTTAAAGAGGGTTTTCTCTGGAAAGAAGAGAATGTACCTGGATATACATGGATTGAACCATATTAGATGACAATTTGTAGGCCCCAGAGAGTAAGATATCAGCAGTTTTTTACTATTCAACTAATAAAAGAACCCAAGGATGTGAACTCCTTCCTAGGATATAGAGTCATTACAAATCCTCTGGGTTAGTTTTTGGGGAACTTGCTGTAATATCCTAGGCATGAGGGGAGACAAAGTTCAGAAAAACCAGGTTATTTTTTATAGGTTGAAATTGTGTACCTCCCGCTGCCATTTATATGTATAAATCGTAACACCCAGAGCTTCAGAACATGAACTTATTTGCCAATAGAGTCATTGCAGATGTAATTAATAATTAGTAAAAGTAATTAGTTAAGATGAGAACATGCTGGAGTAGGTTGGACTCCTAATCCAGTAAGGCTGTGTCCTCATAAAAAGGGAAATTTTACAGAGAAATCCACACAAGGAGAGCACCATGTGAAGGTGGCCAAGGAACCACCAGAGCTCGGAGAGAGGCCTCAAAGACATTCCTCCCTAGCACCTTCGAAGACAGCATGGCCCTGCCAACACTTCATCTTGACTTCTAGCCTCCAGAACCATGAGATGATAAATCTCTGGGCCACTCAGTTTGTGACATTGTGTTGTGGCAGCCCTAGCAAGTTAAAACATAATATTTGGGCTAAGAAAGCTCTGCTTACTTGAAAATAAGGCCTAAGGCTGGCTCAAAGCCCACACTCTTAGTTATCTGCAAAAAAACGTTTTCAACAGCCGAAAGTGTGGAGGGCCATGAAAGGAAGGAAGGACTTAGGTGAACCGGAGGGCTGTCTGTAATCAGACCAACATCTAAAAGTCCATATGTCTGTGCCTAAGTCCACAATGTTTTCCAAAGCCAGAGAGCCTAGAACACAGGGAAGGAGAGAGATGAAGTTAGAACTTAAACTTTATTTCTCAATCTTCTGGGCCCAGAAAGGTTGCCTGCAGAGTCTCCAAGGCAGCCTTCACTTTATATGACATTGTTGGGTTTAACGCACTGCTTGAAAAGGCCTTGAATATTGGATTTTGGATAAAGGCTTTCTGTCCTTTCTAGTCTGTAGATATTAAAGTGAAGTTATGATTTAATATGTGAAAAGAAAAATAGATTATTTTGCTAGCAAATTGGTTTTTTTTTTTTTTGGATCAACAATTTGGAGAAATGAATACAAGAATTGGTTGCTGGGAGGCACAGCATCAATCTCCAACAGTTGAGACCGAGTGTGGTGATGTAAGATAACACAACTCTGCATTTTCAATCTGGCTCTTTAAAAACAACATCAAATGTAAAATCCGCCAGTACTTGGCCTCCACTGATAAACAGTATTTTTTTTCTCTGTCTAAAGTGTAGTAAGGAACTACGGGTCTGATGGCTTCAGTAGTTGACAGAGTCTATCAAATTTTTATTAAAACCCCTAGAGCTGGAAACAATGAAGTGCAATTTACTGGATCATGAGCAGATTTTCCTTGAGGGGAAGAATATGCTCAGCATTGTTGCTTCTTTGCAAACAATCTTGCAGAATGGAAGCAGCTGTTTTGCACATTATTTTTGGGATAGAGAAATCTACCTTTTATTCTTTGCCTTCTTAAGTGGGCATGCAAAAATACACATCAACACACTCATATAACCTTCCCAACCTCACTCCTTAGGCTGTCTCTCTATTCCTCATTTGCTTTGTTTTCTTCTCTCTCCCTTTTTTGATTTGTGCTGCGAGGAGAGAGAGTTTCTTACACCTGAGCTTCTCCCTCCAGATGACATAAGGAAAATTACAGGGGAAAAGATCAGTTCCTGTTTGGGAGCCAGACAGCAAGTGAGGATCCTGGGAACAGAAAATGAACCATGGGCTCTTTGAGTTCAGAATGAGGAGGGGCAATTAATGAGTAGTCTGTTACTCATTCTCCCATGGGTAGTTGCTTCAGCAGAATCTGGGCTGTGTAACTGTTGAAGTTGCTGTGAGTTGATGAGCTGAGGTCCAGGGCTCCAGTATAGACATTACATAAATCAATGCCAATTTAAAAGGGAAGATTATTTTAACCTTGGAGTGTCACTTGCTATGTCTCAATACATAGTCCATTATTTAATCTCTAGGAAGGTTTCCCTCAGGCCCTGCTTCTCTCTGTGCTTATTTGCTACAGCCTGACCATCCAGCATGCTGCAAATTGCAAAATGAAACAACCTCAGTATCCAAAAACAGACAGGGGTAGGTGGTGGTGACATTGCCAATGGAAAACATGAATCATGCTCATCACAGCACATTTGGCTTTTCCTTTGTGAAGCTGAGGGTAAGGAGAAGATGGTTACAATACACAAGTATGGGGCAGTGTGGGTTCTAGAAAGGTGGATCCCACCATCTCCATCCTTCCTGGTAGGACCTCAGTGTAAGAGCTCTGACTACTCTCAAAGGAAACAATAAAGTGTTTGGTAAGTTATATTCCTTTAATTCGCAGATGCATCTAAAGCCTCTGACGCTAAATGCTTATAGTGCATCATTTGGGATAACAGCTATGCTCTCTTTATCCAGTCATACTCCAGCTTTAAAATCACATTTAGAGAACATGTGGACGAAATACCTACGAGCCTCTATTTTTTTAATTGCAATAATGTAACTGGGGTTCTTTTAGGTGAGTTAATAACTAACTTCAAAATACTGGTTTATGTCTAGGAAGATTCTCCACTCAGCTGCTCTGGTCAGCCTCCATTATTTTTTTTGAAATATAACCTTAAAGTTAAAAAATTTATATTCTCAACTTTAGACTCTAAAATATAAATGCTCCATATATCTTCATTTAAGGGAAAACTGACTCATCAGCAAGATAAACTATATAGCGAAGTAGTGTTGGGAGACCTGTAAAGATACAAGCTTTAAAAGTTTTGCGAGGGATAGCAAATATTTAAGTAGCTGAGTAGCAACTTGGTATATTTTATACCAAGGGTGATAGTAATATAGTGTGTTCTTTAAGTTTTTCTAGCTGACACTGTGACATCAGAGCCAACTTATTCTCACTATTTTGAAGCATTTATGATAAATCCTATTTTATAACAGCAGGTATCATTACAAGTATCATTAAATTGATTAAATTTAGACATGCTTCAGAGTTCTTTTTTTTCACTTGTGCTAAGCCTTAATATTTTGAAAAAGCTAGTAAAGTTCTATTAAAGAAATGTTTAATAAAGAAACATGAAATATATCCTAAACATTCTTCCTAATATAATACTCCCTAGAAAACCTAAATAAAAAGAGAATTTAAAATAGCATCACTATCAAATTTATAAAGTATGAAAAACTTTCCATATTTGATTTTAAATTTGTCAACCACAAATTACTTAAGTCTTTGTGTTGACCTTATTCTAATGAAAGAAAAATTGGGATTTTATAATTAGTTACCTAGTCATTTAACAAACTTTTTTGGCATATAGTGTCTCTTCGGGATTTCTAAACATAGAGGAATAACAGCTGTCAGAAAAATTTATAGGAAGGGAAAGCAAGAACATAGAAAAGAAAGACCTAAAGGGAAGTGTCTCCAGTTCTTTCTGTGGTGCAAGGAATCGAGAACGATATGTAAACAAGGCATCCTAATAAGTGGACAGAATGCCTCACACAGAATGATCATTGCCCAAATCTTTGTCACTGAATGATGAATCAATCAGTGATCTCACTTAGCTCTTCTACTCTTGGCTGCTACTCTATTGAGCTTTTGTAGAATCTGGAACAAAACTCCCTTGCTTTTGCCATTTGGATGCTTCCATGTCAGCATTCCAACTATCTCAAATATGATTTTAAAAAAACCTTGGGGAAATTAAACGTAGTTTCTCCTGAAAGGTGGGGACTCTCATTCTTGAACTGTAGTATGCAAATATTTGCTTGGGATTTTGGTGCAGCACCTATTGGTTTCGATAAGAAATCTATCACCTATTGTGCTACCCAGAGCTTCAAAGTAGCAAATAATTTCTTTCTGCCCTCAGAGAGGTTAGACACATGATATTATCAATGGCAGAACACAACTTTTTGCATTAACAAACTTTGTACACATTTTTTAAAAAATTTGTTTGGATAAAAACCTAGATTTGTATACTTAGAAAAATGCTTTTTTTATTTTTGGTTTTGGAAGCACAGCTTTCAGTATGAAAAGATGTTTAAATAAATGTGATCATGTATAAAAGTCTTAAAAGTTAGGAATTAATGTTTTTATATTTTTCAAAAATACAATCACATAAAATTTCTATGTATTACAAATCATGGAAAAAAAGAAGCCATACCTTGTTATCCTTGTTATAATATCCACCAAGAGTCTGGTGTATTCCTTGTATTCCAGGAGGTCCCTGTAGCATAAACAAATCAAAGAGAAATAATGTACACATTTACCAAAACAATGCATATTTAAATAATATATCTAAGAACTCTTGAAATCATATAGTGAAGAAAAAGGAAGTGTCTGTTTAGTGAAATATTCTGGTTAATAGAGAAATACATGGACATTAACTTATTATCAGGCTCATAAGATATTTCTAGGTTAAATCCATCATGAATCCAAAAAGAGGTCCTAAGTGGGAGTGTGTAACATTTTATCAGAAGGTCAACCACCAGCATATTCTTCATTAAAAAAAAAATTATACCCATAAAACACTCTCAGAGAAGAGGTTGTAACTCTTCAGTTTATTTTTGGCACTTCTCACAGGACTTTGATCAATGTACTATAGAACTGTGTGTTTCCACATGTTATTAACTTAGTAAATGTGGGAAAAATGTTTTTCTATTGCTTTGCTTTTTGGAATTAGTTGTATAAAAATTGGATGCACATGGACTTTTGGGCCAGAAAAAAATGTCTGCTATAAAACCTCAGACTTTAGACATTTAAATATTGGTAGTTTTCAGTTGTCCTGGAAATAATTCAATAAGCACTATGCTTGTCTTGAAATGGATAGGAAAGAAGCAAAGACATTTGGCTGTCCCTAAAGCTTCTAGGAAGAAAGAAAGAGAATAATTTTCTGCGTTTTTCAGGGATTACATTTTGGGTGAGGGCCATAAAAAACACAAAGATTAGCATTGTTTTAGATTAAGTAATTCAAGTCAAATAGCTTCCATAATCTCAGAAAAGAGACTGCAGGGAGATTGCATATTTTATCCAGATCTAAAAAGCTAGGAAGAGAGAAAATATTATAGAGGCCAGGTTCTTAACATGTTGCCTCAGAAGATAAGACACAGAAAGAGAATAATTAGGCAAAATAAAACAGCACCATTATATAAAGATTGTTATTTTTTAAAGAGAATGAAAGCTTCGAGAAGTGGAGAAAAATTTTAAGAAGCAATTGTTAGCTGCACTCACTGATACAGGTAACACCTTAGGTATACAGAAAAGATTAATGTTGGTTAACATTTACACCAGGTGTTTCTTATGAGGAGCTTGTGACTGAAGATCTCTTCTAATATAAAATCTTTGCATTGTTCCACTAAACATAGAGGGCACAAGAATGAGGTGATGGATACTTAGAAGCATGGATACTTAGGTTGATACAATTCTTGAGAAAATAATGGGCCTCACAAGTAATGGTGTTGCCTATGATTGGGAAGACAAACGATGCTGTTATCCTACTGAAACAATAACAGAGCTATTGTCAGAAGAGAATTCTCATGGCATTACATATACTTTATGTAACTTTTCACCAGCTAGCATTGTGTGAAGAATTCTAGGTCAGTTAGAGGAAGTAATGAAGAAAGTAATCATTGAGTGTGTGTGTGTGTGGCGGGGGTGGGGGGAGTTGTTACACAAAGTATCTAGCGAAGAACATGCAAGTTAAAATCTTATTCTTGAAAGTCAGGAGATATGAGGTTCCATACATATTGATTCTTCTGCAAATATATAATAAGGCAAGGAGGAATTTTAGACACTATATATAGGAGCATTAACAGGTGGCTTAGAGGTACGTATATGTATATAGCAGGCATTCAGTGAATGTGTGTTGATGACAAGGCTGATTAAATCAAAGAACAGTGATGAGGTAAGTAAATTTAACTTCATACATATTCTAGTTAAAAGAGAGATTCTTAATTATTATGGCTCTTAAATATAGCAGAACAATTAATAATGCAGTCTCTCAAATAGAGTAGCAGAATCCGTCAAATAATAGCAAACTTTTTTTTTTGTTGTTTTTTGAGATAGAGTCTCACTCTGTCACCCAGGTGGGAGTGTAGTGGCACAATCCCAGCTCACTGCCACCTCTGCCTCCCAGGTTCATGCAATTCTTGTGCCTCAGTCTTCCGAGTAGCTGGGACTACAGGCATGTGCTATCACACCTGGCCAATTTTAGTATTTTTAGTAGAGGTAGGGTTTTACCATGTTGGTCAGGCTCATCTCAAACTCCTAAACACAAGTCATCCACCTGCCTTGGCCTCCCAAAGTGCTGGGATTACAGGCATGAGCCACTGGAGCCAGCCAATAGCAAACATTTATATAGTGCTTATTATGTGCCAAGCATTATAGCAGGAGTTAACTTATTTAGTTCCTACAATGACACATGAGGAATGTCCCATCATTCTTTCTGATTCAAAGATAAAATGAGGGTTGGAAATGTTTAACTGGTCCAAAGTCACAGCACTGGTAAGTGGCAGAGCTAATGCTTAACATCAGCATTGGGCCCAGAGCCAGCTCTTGTCTACTCTATTATCTTCACTTAAAGGCAAACTTGGCCAAAAATCACTTTTGCAGTAATATTCTTATCATGATTATGTGTATGCCCTAGAGAATACTGGGTGATTACTTTTCTATGTTCTATTTACTTTACTGAAATTGAAAAAAAAATCAACAAAACATGTATGTAGCACTGCTGCCACGTACTTCACTGTGCTTGGTGCAGGAGGTGAGAAAGTGAGCACTTTACCTTTAGCTGTACCCCTACCGTGTAGTTGACAGAGGTCCCTTTATCTACTCCTTGTGTCTCCCATCTATGTTCATACAGTCTCTTAACCCATGTTAGGGAGATTATCCCTGAATATTACAAAACATTTCTCCTAGTCTGTGACTGTATTCAAATGCATTCTTTCTTTCTTTGTACAGGTTGGAGAGCAGGTAGTCTGAGATATAAGAAGTGTAAATCCTCTAAAAGGTTCTGGGAAGCACTAAGGAAAAGAAGCTGGAAAACAAATCTGTGTTGGGGTTTGCATGGTATAAAACAGGTAGCAGTGTAAATGAGAATAGTAGAAACAATAGAATGATAATGACTTGTAAAAAACTGGGTGAAATGGGATATGATCCTTTATAGACTGGTCATCTGCCCACAGAGGATAGCTGTATTTCAAAAGTGCACTATACACTTCTCATTCAGGATCCTGATCTGGCTGCTGCTGAGCTTACCACTGAGGGTAAGGTGGGAGACTATGTGTGGCTCAGTGCAGCTGCTCCCTCTAAAAACAAAGGCAAGGGCACAACTCACTAAAAACAATGCCAAGAGCCATGAGGCTATAGAAAAGGTTGAACATTATTATTCAAATATCCACAAGATTAATAAACCATTAAAAATTACTTGCACATTTTCATATGTTCTGTTTTTGTCACAAAATATCTTATCTTCAAAGTAGTACTCAAAGTGGGTTTGATCTGAAGTTTCAGATCAAAAGGGAGGCCAACTACTTAATTCTGATGATGACCATTTATGATGACATTTTCTTTCTTACTTTTCTAGTCACTGGGATGTTTGGGAACCACAAATTCCAAGTCTAATGTAACAGAAATTTATAGCCAACAGTCCACCCCGCAGGCAATACAAACTCTCCCAGCTGGCTGAAGGAACCCTGCAGAGACTGAAAAGAGACACCAATTAGAGTCTTCTGGAAGTGCCCCTCTACTCAGACTATAGTCAGTGAGGCAGTACCTCACTTAGTTGCTCTAAAGCTGTCAAAGATAGTGGCCATAGATAAGCTCCTTGCGTTTAAATTGCAAACACAATTCTGTTTACAATTGGAAAACAATATAGACCTTGGGGTTTTGGAACTGGTGGCTGTCCTATAGCCATATTCCAAGAGCTGTGCTATTTTTCTATCTTCCATTCTGGTATGAAACATGGCTGGAGAAGATCCAAGGAGTTATCTGTTTCCAAGTTTAGCTAGAGTTGTCTGTCTTGCAGACTATCAATCAACTCTGAGAGAGAAGTTAAAGACTTGTGGTAAGTGACGATCTCTTGGCATGACATGGTGTTAGTAGATGCTCTAGGGCACTTGATAAAACACTTTCTCTGAGGTTTGCATTTACAAGGACCCATCAAAAAGACACTTAGACCCAGGCCCAGTGGTGAAGGGAGGCCAACTGCAGAGGGCATGTCAGCCTTGGCTAATGCTCTTAGGAGCTCTACTAAGAAAAGTGGTTGAAGGTTTATGGAAAGAAAAAATGGCCCAATATCTTGTTCATAACAGTGACCTACAACATGGCTGTACACAAGTCATGGCTATCCAGTATCTATGTTTTATGGAGCTTTGTTTACTTTATTTGTATGGGATTGGGATATATAGGACATCTGGATTAATGTGGTAAGTACACAGTTATAGAGCAGCTAAAAAATGCTAATGAATTCCAGGGAGACACAACATTCAGAACCCAACTGTATTGATTCATAATTATCTGAGAGGCCTATAAACCTAGTGTGGATAGAGATCCTGATGTCGTTTCTTACTGCAAAGAACTACAGCAAGTATGATAAAGTGAATTAAAGCTATATTCAATTTGGAAAGTATGTACTCTTAGCAATAGTTCTAGCAGCTTTTAAATAGTTTTTGGCTTAAATCTTGCTGGAGGTGGAAAACAAATACCATGATGTCTGCCACTGGACTTGTCAGACGCACAGTGTAAAAATAATGAGTTATTTGCATGATTATTCTCTTAGTAGATTTCAGTTTTGGCCGCACATTCCCAAAGTTTAAATTTGGGAAGAGTTCTCTGTTAAAACGATAGTCCTTAGCCCTAGTCCTAGCTGCATTTTCACTTTTTAGCCAATTTACCCAGTATGTTTAGCTTAAAGAGCCATATTTTTTACCTTTTCTTCCCTCACTGTTCTTTGCCATAAGCTGCCTGGGCAAGTCAGAGCTTGAGCCTTCTGATTCAGCTTCAGCACACCCTGCACATTGTGGGTCAGGGTCTCTGTGGCTCCGTAGTCAACTCCCCTGCTCACTCTCTGATCCTCACTCCTGAACTATTTTCTTTTCTCCCTTTTCTCTAAAAATACCCTGCAGCTCTTCATCTTTGTTGACTGGTCTCCTTGAGCCATCCAGATGCCACTTAAGCACCATAGCTCTTCAATCTCCTATTGGAAGCTTTTTTCAGGATAAAAATATATATTTTCAGGTTACATACAACTGCTTTTGGCCCTGTGGGTTTTCAAATAATTCAAGAACAACCTTTGAAATACCAGAAACTTCCGTGAAGGAAGTTGTACTAACCAATTCTCTTCAAAAGTGCTAAAAAGTAGCTTTTCTATAAGAACAGATAGAACACTTGTTGGAAAGTCCTTTGGACTAATTTGCAAGAAACCTTTCTGATGTTATAATGGCTTGTAAAAAAAAGCAGAGATCAGTAGTTATTTTTCCCTTTGTATGAAAAAAAAAAAAAAAAGCCATTAGGAAGCCTGAATTCAGACGTAGGAATGTTGAGATGAAGCAATAATAATGGTTGGAAAAGATAATGTCAAATGAGTTTTTCTCTCTTTTATGTTTCCCTCTATGACACATTATATATAACTTAGTAATGCACGTTTACATTGAGTATAGTGGCTTATGTACATGTTTGTATTTTGTTGTGACAAAGACTTTGTGAAGGCAAGGAGTTTTGATCCTTTTAAACTCAGCACAATACCGTCTGCGGTATCTCTCTCCCATCACCAGCACCAAATGTTTGTTAAATTCAGTAGAGTCATTGCTTTTATAAGAAAAACTCTGTGGAGAAAGCCAGTTTTTTGCTTGTTGGTTTTGGTTTCAGTTAGAAATGGTATTAAACAGAGCAAAGGGCTTGCTGCTTCCAAATTTATAGAAGACAAGAACAACATATTTAGATTAACCTTAGAATGTGGCTAGTTAATTGAAAGCATAGCTATCGTGAGCTCCAGTTAAGTAGAAAAGAGCTCCTGGATGGATTTTTGGACTTGAATTACAACATATAAAGTTGTACAGTAACTCTGAGGAAAAAAATCAATAATGTTCTTTAGATAGAAAATATTTGAGCGCTCAATTTCTTTTTTTTTTAATCACACATCTTTTACTTTGTGTTAATATTTGCTCAAAATGAATTTTTTTTCAGTGTCTCTGGGGTTTAATTACATACATCAAACAGTTAAAATTATAAAAATCCATTGTAATGGATTTTTTTTTCTGAGAATGCTTCTGCTATAAAATTTTAGTAATGAAAGGGATGCCAAGACCTCCTCCCCACCAAAAAACAAAACACCAAAAACAAACAAACAAAATAACAATTACTAGAAAGTCTTGAAGTATAAAATGTGATTCCTAAAGCCAAGAGCAGATTCAGTGAGTGTTTATATTATTTGTACATTTTGATATAGAGACTTCAAACTCTCATACTTGGGATTAAATGGGCCACCCTAGGGAATATGGGCCAGATAAATGAAATTTAAAGGTTCCTGGGAGGAGCTCTTTTTCCTTCAAATATCTTGCCTACTCTCCAGATTATGCCCAAAATGTCTTAAAGTCTTAGGTTTTTTTTTTTTTTTTTTTTTTTGGTGTTAGGTTGTATTGCCAGATCAAATGCAAATGTTCCTGGGAGATGTAATACTAACGGTTCATGTTTTCACAGCTCTGGATAATTCTAAAAGTAATTTAACTTATATTTTCTTGGGTGGCAGGGTAATGGGACTGTAAAATGCATTATCTTATATGATTCTCATAATAACCAAGTAAAGTGGGTATCATTATATTTTCTATTTAACAGATGGAAAAACCAAGAGACTTTTCCCCAAACCACACGAATGGTAGAACAAAGTCCAAAATCACTCCATTCTAATAGATTCATGTGAACTGTTCATTACGTATTTCCCAAGAGCAAGGCGAGTAGGACAGAAAAAGAAGAAGAATAAAGGGATGGCCCTTGGGGGCTAGGGACAGGAGAAGACAGCACCAAGGAGGAAAGAGCACCAAGGAGGAAAGGGTGGCTGAGGACTCTGCAGACTGCATCTCTGCCTCCACCATCATTAGGCTGAGGGCTCTCACTTTATGGAAAGAGGCTCTGAGAAACGAAGTTATTTCTTATGAGCCAAGTCTTTAGGTTAACTTGGTTTGTAAGTGGTGGGGACTCAAACGGAAATAAGCTCAGAGAAAATTCGTGTTTCAGTGCTAATTTGATGGACATGCATCCTTCATTGGTCCACACAAAAGAGTATAGTTATGAAACTTGGATGCTCTCAATTTTAAAATAGATATTTTCAAGTATGTTTGTTCACACTGAAAATAGAATCTGATGAGTTTTTCCAGATGATGAATATGTACTATATATGCATATATTTAGGCCAACATTCTTAGGTGGATGAAGTTTCTTTACAAAGACTGTTAACAGAGGAAAATAGAAAGGAGGGGAGCAAAGCAGATAGAAGAAAAATTTACAAGCAGGTGATAATAAAAGAGGAAAAATATCAACCCTTTTGCCTTAGAAATGGTAGGTCCTAAATCTGAGAGAGAAAGACAAAAATAATAAGATGGCGGCAAATAATGATTAAATGAGGATGATAACAAAAATATTAATAAATAATAGTTACCCTTTGAAAATGACAACTGTGTGGTAGGTACATACATTATTATAGTTAGCTCTTACAGCAATCCAGTGAAGTGGTGTTTTTCTTATTTTACACGTAACACAAGACTAAATATCTGACTCAAGGTCATATAAATAGTAGACAAGAGCTAGGTTTCAACTCAGATCTGTCTAACCCCACAGCCTTGATCTTTTAACTCTTTCCCTTAAACCACCTCACAGTGAGAAGGATGATAGGAAAATAAAATATCAGTCATATTAAAGCTGGTTTTTAGAAAATCAAGAAGGGCATTGTGTGGTGAAACATCACAGGATTAATGAGACACACAATACTAAGGGTCAAGCAAAGAGAGGTCTGAGACTTGCTGTAGATATGCCTTTTGAAAGGGCCAGACACTGTGGCTTACACTTGTAACCCTAGCACTTTGGGAGGCTGAGGCGGGCAGATTGCCTGAGCTCAGGAGTTTGAGACCGGCCTGGGTAACATGATGAAACCCTGTCTCTACTAAAATACAAAAAAATTAGAAGGGCATGGCGGTGTGCACCTGTAGTCCCAGCTACTCAGGAGGCTGAGGCAGGAGAATTGCTTGAACCGGGGAGGCAGAGATTGCAGTGAGCCAAGATCATACCACTGCACTCGGCTGCATTGAGCAACAGAGCAAGACTCCATCTACAAAAAAAAGAAAAAAAAGAAAAACACTTGGATGACAAGAAGAGTCAAGAGGAAAGTGACCAGAATGGGAACTAGGGAAGGGTAAGAGATAAGAGAGAGAAATAACATGGAGACACAGGGAAGTTCAAAACCATGGAGGGCTCCTATTAGAGAGAGAGCAGGAGAAAGAAACGAGCAGAGTTAGGCTGAGAAGGAAAAGGAAGAAAGTCGCCAAGCTCAACTAGCATCTTAAATAACTTCTGAGGTTTCAATAACACCAAATGAAGACTAAAGAGCTGAGGCACTTATAAGATAGTGGAAGAAAAGCAAAAATAAATATAGTCAAAAGAGGTGAGATAAAATAATAGCTAATCAAGAGAGTATATTGTTTGGGGATGATTTTGGTGTACAGAAACTCCAATGAGCATGAAATTGCAGTGGAGAACAGTTATGGGAAAGTTGTCACACTCATAGAAAATGAAATATCCTTCGCTTAAGACTGCAATAGTGCCACTGTATTCTGTTATGGAGGAGAGATTGTGTATTAGCATTGCAGGAGTCTGAAGGATTTAAGTGATATAATACAATGGCTTAAGCATTTATCAAGGACATCTTTTGCGAATCTCCCCTACAAAAGATAATAGTTTAGCTGGAAGCTGGCAGCGACATGCTTATTCTTGGTGAATGTCTGAAAATTCTAAGCAGTGCTGTGATCCATGATCTTCTCTTGTCTCAGCTAGTTTTTCCCCCAGTTTGGCATATACTGGCACCATACCTTGAAAGATCTATAGCTCCTAAGTGTCTCAGTCTAAAATATCGCTAGCATCCGTGGTTCACAAGTTCAGAAACAGTGCGATTAACAGGTGAAGGATTGTGGCAAAGGCAGCTCTGGATCTTGAATGAGAATTTTTCACATCTGCCACTTTGGACATTTTTCAAACTCGTTCCCCTGTGTATTCCAGGAAAGTGCTCACTTGAGCTGGGCTTGTCTGCTTCTGGCCTGCATACTGAGCTGTGTAATTGAGGGAACTCAAGCATAGGCCGTTTATGGTTGTATGAATAAGCAAAATACTCAATATGTGATCTGATTGTTTTCCAAAATTGCGCAGTCCCTGGTTTCACTTGCCATTTTGGAACAGAAGTGGGAGGACGAGACTGTGACAGTGAACGCATTCAATGAGTATAATTAACTCATTTCATAAAAGCAGATTTTCTAAATGATGCTAGGAAGCATGTAGGTTTTTTAACACTTTGTTTTCCAAGGCAGAAAAAAAAAATATCTTTAAAGGCACTTATTTTCCCAGATATCAACCTAATTGGTGTAAAGCCCACTGCCTTACTGATACAGTGGGACATTTTGACTGATTTCCACAGCATGATAGTTAGAAGTAAAAAAAAAAAGATTCCTCCCATAATGCTGCCATTCTGCTTATCCATCCATAAAATGTTTCATACTCATCTCTCCCCAGTATGTCCTGAAAAAGGAAACATATTGTCAGTGTCCTGCAATATAAAGGAGCAGCAGGAATCTTTAGAGTGCCTTGCCACCCACAGATGCAACATCAATGACCCAGCACAAGGTGATAAAAGCCACAGGGGCATGAAAACTAGCAAGGAGGGGAATGTGTGAAACAAATTATTTGCATCCAGTGGTGTCTTCAAAAGGTCACCACCAACAAAAATCATACCTTAGGAACAACTGTGCTTCCACTCCCTTGTCTGTCCTCAGGAAGTTTTCAATATGCCATTGCAATCTGGAGGAAAGTTGGCTTACATGGACACCACAGGCATCCTGCACTTATGAATGCTTTGGGTTTTCATTTACTGTAATTAAGTGATAACGTTCATTCTCTTTAAAAGTGTCGGTAGAATAACAACTCTTCCTGAGTAGAGAAAATGCTGCTTCCAAGGCACACTGCTGGGACTTATGAACCAGGCTGATGGCACTGGCTTATACACTGCAAAGTTACATAGAGGCCAAGGGCATGTGCACAACTTGAATACCTGGGGATGTTCTGGACAGCTCTGGAATCATTGGGTGATTGTGGTCTTCACTTTCAATTCAAATGTGTGATGTTAAAGTTTCTCCCTGATCTATAGATTGTACTAATGATAAATCTACAAATGACAATTCTTGGCTCAACTGAACCCCCATGGTTATAGAGAGTGTGCTCAGGAAAGTTCTAAAAAATAGTTAATAATTTTAGTTTTAAAACATGTGGCTCCATTCCACAAAGGATTTCAGTCAAAGGAGAAAATACTGATGATATCAGCCAGTGAAGAAGTAATCACTGATATTAACTGTTACTAATCCCATAGAATGGTTTTCCTGTTTCTTAAAATAAATTTGAACTATTTTAAGCATGCTGAAAAGTACAGAAAATAATATAAATTCCAATGAGCCCACAATTCTATGTTGTCAAATATTAACAATTTTGCCATATTTGCTTCAGGTCTTTTTACTTTTTAATGAATTCATTACAAACATAGCTGAAGACTCTTTGAATCTTATTTTCTGCCAACTTTTCTTCCATGTTTTAGGTCCCCTAGACAATGCTGAAAACTTGTTGCTTCTCTAGTTATATAAATTCCTTCAGTCTTTTCTTTGATAATACTAAGTTATAGTTACTGATGTGCAGAGAAAACTGACTGCACAAATTGGGCTGAGTGCCTTATTCATTAGGACCCAGAATTTTCTTATTATTAAAATGAAGATAATCTTTTCTTGCCTACCTCACAAAGTTACGCAGCAGTTAAATTAAGTACAGTATGGAGATCCTCTTGAAAACTACGTCATTAAATGCAGACTATAGGATTATTTAGGAAACAAGTCTCCCTTTCTGAAAATTAAGGTTCTAATAAGACTGATTGGCACTTGACTTCTCAAACCTTAATGTAAGAAATGATGTTTAGTCCATGCACTATCACAATTCATTACAAGTTTGGTGAACAGATCAAGGTCTCATCTTTGCTGTAAATAACACGTCAGTCCAGATGTCTTAATAGTTGGTTTTGAGAACATAATACAAGATGAAACAAGTAGTCAGTGGCTGTACAACTATTCTTTTCTACCATAATGTTACCACAATTAGCAAAAAACATAGGAGGTCAGAAAGTGACTAATAATATCCCACTACTGCTGTCCAGAGGGAGATAAAAAGAGAAATAATTAGAAAATCAAACCCGAGAGCTAGTTTTCAAAATCTCAACCTGATACCCCCAGCTGCCTCACATGCATGTCTATATATTCTGTGGTGACACAAGGTGACACTGAAATTTTAGCAATGTTGACAACAGCTGTTTTGTCTGGGACCATTACCCCAGGAGGGACAAGTGGCAATAAATATGATTAACTAGCCATGTCTCCATTTTACAGGTCTTATGTGTCTATATTTTTAAATCTGAAAAAAGTGTCATCTTACTTTTTTTTAAAGAAATGAAATTCCTACTCCCATTGACTCAAATTAATTGTTAGGCTCATTTTCTCTGAAGATATTACATTAGACAGAAGAGACTGCAGTTCTCTTGCTGAAAGGGAAACTGAGAAACATGACAAAGCCCTGATCAGTTCAAGGCTTGTAGAAGGGATGTTAAGAATTTGAATTGGATTCCCACTGACACATGATGAGCTTGAAGATGCATGTAGTCATATTCAAGGTATTTTGAGGGTATTTTAACAAGTTAAATGTTTCATTGAGACAGTTTTTGTCGCCTGCTTTATTCAGGAATCCAAAAGTGTGTTTTGGGACACTGAATTGTTTTAGAGGTGGATCTTGCTATATGCTGGAAATAATAACCTTGCACTTTCAGTTTTCAGTGCATAGTAAATAAAGTTGGAGACAAAGATATACAAGTTGAGAATAATGATGGACAACAGGGCACAAATGCAGGAAGGCATTTAGTTCTATGGCATTTTGGGGGCATGTACTTTTGTTGTCACAACTGTTCAACTGACTCAACCTATAGCCTATCAGAAAGGAAACATCAGATTAACTGTGGATAACCAGAGAAGACTGACTTAGATGTGATAAATTCTCCATCTCTAATGACTAATGTGATATCCAATGGATTCAGTCAAGACTGAAATTAAATGGGCTATAATCAAACCTTTGTCAATTCTCTTGTTTTCTCTCAGCAAATAAGTCTATTCCCTGTCTACTCAAAGACTAAAGATGATGGGCTTAAAATGATATTACCCTCAGATTAATTTATTTCAATCAGTAGGTACAGTAATTTCATCACATAAAAAAATCAAACCGCTGCAGATACACACACACACACTCTTACAAAAGGGAGATGTATGTAACTGGTTGATTATTTCACGGCCACTTGTACCTCTCCACTGCCCCTCTTCTCATCTATTCTTATAAGGCCATATGTGACGAAGCCATTCAGTTCCCAGACCTTTTACGGCACTATTCTTTTCTTAGCTCCTTTATGTTTATTGAATATATCAAGACTTTCCTGACCTGAAATCCTTTGCATGTCCTGATATTTCTGTTTGGAAAGTTCTTGCTCTGGCCATCGCATGGCCAGCTCCTTCTCAAGGAATGTCATCTCCTCAGAGACACCTCCCTAGACCATCTCAATGAGATGGTAATGAGGAAAACACCTCTTCCTTCCAAATCATTATCACATTACCCAGTTTATTCCCCTCATAGCACATCACTGTAAACCAAAATTGTTTTGTCTATTCATTTAACTGCTTATTAACCATTGGTGTACTGCCCCACGACAGAGAGTAAATTATAAAGAAAGGTAGAGACCTTGTCTGTAGTTTGTTAATGCTTTGTGTTTTAAACCACTGTATATTCAATGTTTGTAATAGTAATTAACATATGGTAGATAGCCTATAAGTATTTATTAAATGAATTAAATTTTACACTCTAAATGTACTCTTTTAACTATGTATTTACTCTTTTAACGTAATTATAACGTTCAGGACTGTGCAATGATTCATGCTTTAAAGGTAGAAGTTCTTCTACATTGAAGTTAAAATTAAAATAGAAACATGAGTGTACATGTTTTAAAACAAACTGCTGTTTTAGAAAAACAATACATTTTATTGGAGTAAGCGCCCACTAAATTAATGCTGCAGAGTTTTATTGGTATTTTACAATAGAAAGGCATTTTAGAGATCCATGAAGTAAGTATGGATTTTCACCTCAAAAGAGCATCAAGTTGACATTGAAAATGACTGCTGATGAAATATCATTTACAATTAAATTTCAAGATAAGCATAAATGCAACAAAATCCTGAAAATAATTTTTAAAAAAATCATATAGATTTATAATAAGCTTCAAACAACGAAAAATTTCCACTCCCGCGACATCCTTCAAAGAGCTATTGCCTTTCTTTACAGCTTTCCAAATGGAAACGGTAGATGGAGCTGCTGCCCCACGTTACAAATTTTTTGAATTTCTGTTTTCAACCTAAATTGCTGTGCACACAAATGTGACAAATTGAGCCCACTGCTCAATTCTCATACAGCAATAATGAAACAATGCGTAAAAACAGTACCAGAAGAAAAAAATGAAGGAAAATAAAAATCCTTGCCTGTAACAGAAATAATAACACATTTTTAAATTAATATGGCTTTTAATAAACGTTTTTTCCAGTAATGATGAATGAAAAGTAAAGTAAACGTCAAATGGGTGGGCTAATGCCTACTTCCTTTAATGGCTCATTTGTTAAATTCTCCTGCTTTCTCTCCTGCTCCGCCTCATTTCCGGCTGCTTTCCTCTCTTTTCTAAAGAAACTAAAAACCAGAATACTTTGAAATAAACGAAGGCATTCCAAGTCTTGAGGCTTTCCAAGTCTTATTATCATAACATAAGTCCATTACTTTCCATTGCTTATGCTACTCAGATAACTGGAAGGCTTTTTAAAAAGTCAAACATTGTTCTAGGTGTGATGTTTGAGGAAGGCTGATCGTAGTTGAACTGTAAACTAGAAGCTTGTCTTTCACACCTGTAGTCTGGTAGAATAAAGGTTTAGGGAGTAGTTTCAATTCTGTCTTCCCTGCTTGCAGGATCTTGGGCAAATTACTTGACATTTCCAAGTATCATTTACTCCATTATAAAAAGAAGATAATTTCTACTTTTCAAGATAGTGGTAAGGATTCCTATGACACTGGAAATGCAGTACTTAATTGCATATGGCATGATGCAAAGTGATGGTAATAAATTCTCCTGGTCTGATTCATCCCTCTTTCCTCTGAACCTGTTTCCCCAGGAGTTGGTGCTATTTCCTTCCCAAGGGAGATGACTAGCTCTCTCATACTGAAAAACTGCTTTCAGTCATAATCTTTATGTATTCAAAGTTGTTATAAATCCAAGAGATCTCTACATAATAGTTTCCCTCCAGTGAGGAATATTTGCTTAGGACAAGTTGGTAGAAGTTATTTGGGAGACTTTGGGAGCTTTTTCCTTTAGGTATAGGTAAGATCAGCTCTGCTTTTTAGAAAGAAATTGGACAAATACTTTACAAAAATATGTTGTGGCTAGCTCTGTTAACCAGGTTAGTCACTGCTTATTGACAAGCACTCTGATTACGAATACTTTTATCATATGCATATTGCATGTGTATAAATTTCCTATAAGTCACTGGGTGCCGTGGCTCATGCATGTACTCCCAGCACTTTGGGAGGCCGAGGCAGGTGGATCATGAGGTCAGGAGTCCGAGATCAGCCTGGCCAACATGGTGAAACCCCATCTCTACTAAAAATACAAAACTTATCTGGGTGTGGTGGCATGCTCCTGTAGTCCCAGCTACTCGGGAGCCTGAGGTGAGAGAATTGCTTGAACTGGGAGGTGGAGTTTGCAGTGAGCCGAGATGACCCCACTGCACTTCAGCTTGGGACAGAGCGACACTTCCTCTCAGAAAAAAAAAAAATCAAATAAGCCTTATAAGTCTTTCTTAAAGACAGACACAAAAAGTTGGTACTGAATATGGGGAGCTAAATTAGAGTAATATATATGACTTTCCATGAAACACTGATTCACAAAGATAACTTAATAATGTTAGTTTAATAAAACTACTTTTAGTAAATTTTCCATTATTAGAAATATTTTTTCCCTAAGGGATATAGTGTTTCAGGGGACAAAAGGTTGTCCTCTTACACATACACACACACACACACACACAAACACATACACTTAGCTAGCTGTAGGAAGTTTTTTTTGGTAAACAAGTTGTCTTTTTGGTATAAACATTTCCTAAAAAAGTGAGAATATACAAATTTGACTTCAGAACAAATAAGCGAAAGGATTGGTTAAAACCCTTTAATTATCTGAATTGCTTCAGGCCATTGGGACTTTTCCTTTCAATTCAAATTTCCTTTCAATTCAATTTCCCTTCAATTCAAGATTTTTAAAGTCTTCACTGACACTCCCCTAAATAACAACCCTATGTTTGATTTAGGAAACATCTTAAACTCCCAAAGGGAAGAACATTTTCTTATAAAGTATATTGTTATTAAAAAAAAAAAAAATTCATGCCTCCTGGTAATTCCTATTCCTTTGTTCTTTGCAGACAATCACACTGACTAGAATAAAGTCTCTCTCCAACTTTCCCAAAGACTAATTGCTCAAACATAATGTTAAAACTATATGAAATATTCACTTATTTGAGGGATATTACATAGTATTTAATTGCTGTCTGATAAGGGAGATAAAATTAAAATTTTTTAAAAATACACTTTTCATTGTCATAAAAACACATGCTTCAGGTTTCTCACATACTGGCCACTGGAGTGAGGCATACCCTAAGTCCAATAACAATTAGAAAAATTTTAGGTCCTACCAACCCATCTCTTAGTCTCTTCTTGCCTTCCTTCTTGCTATGAAGTAGGGCTCATGTCACAAAGGGTCCAATATTGGAAAAGACAAATAAATGAAAAACAACAATGTTTTGATCTAAAAATATCCAAAATTAAGGGAGAACATCTCTTAAGCTATTTGTAAATTGTAATAAAATACAAATAGCTCCCTGGGACATCCTAAGAGATAACAAATGCTCTGCTGATACTTTAAAAACAGTGAATACTATGATAGCAGCAATGAAACTTGCTAACTCTCTCAACACCCCAACCCCAATGTGCCCCTTGAGTGACTTACCAATGACGTTTGGCCATGGAACTCTCCAGCATAGGACTCTTCACACATTGTCCTAGCTTTTCATGACTTGTGGAGCTTCACAAAAGGTTCGCCAGGACCCTGCCTGCCCTAACTTTATGACAGCTGGCCTAGTACTGTGTTTACACTGCCTTGTGGTTGCCAGCCTGTCCCCACTCCCCAGAGGTTCAACTCTATAGGCGTCTGTCCAGGATGCTTTCCTCTGCCACCTGTACCTACCTTGCTCCCTCCTCCCCTTCTATGTGCTTTACCGGACAATCCACCTGAATTTTTATACTTCAGGTTTCCTTAGGAAACCACCCTAGCCATTGCATACTCTTTCTTGCTCACATTTTTGTGAACTAAACTTGACTCTCCTAGAAGGCAAGGGCAGTGTCTTACCCATTTTTAAAGCCCAGCTCCCAAAAGTGTAAGGCACATGGTAGGCCTTAAATGTTGGTGATACTGTTGAATGATGTAAATAAGATTTTCTTAGAGCTCATTCTCTCAAAATATTAGTTATTATGACCTTGAAAAGACTGATTTTGAAGAACTGTTCATTTCAAACCATTTGGGAAACAACAGTCCTCTTTCTAAAGTACATAATATTTAGAAGAATTAAATGTGAAGGTGGCACAGAAAAACGTGGGGAATGAATTATTTTATCTTTCTTTTCTTCCTTTTTTTTTTTTTTTTTTTTTTT
>NW_016107533.1:1994954-2113565 GCF_001604975.1 Cebus imitator
GCTCACTGCAACCTCCACCTCATAGGTTCAAGCAAATCTCCTGTCTCAGCCTCCTGAGTAGCTGGGACTACAGGTGCATGCCACCATGCCCAGATAATTTCTGTATTTCCAGGAGAGATGGAGTTTCACCATGTTAGCCAGGATGGTCTCAATTTCTTGACCTCGTGATTCTCCCACCTCGGCTTCCCAAAGTCATCTTTCTTTCAATGCTGTTTTTAACCAGGCTCTGTAATTAAGAGGAGGTGCTCCATAGGATTTTTGCAGCACACTAATATGCATATCATCAATTTAACTTGTGACATGAACAACTTCAAAAACATCCACCAGCTGATGAAAACTGTATCTCAAAGTAAGGTTTTGATAATACATGTATTAGAGAAAACATATTTTAGTTCATTAGTGAAGTTATCCCAGAATCAGAAACACAGTTTCCACAAACCACAGTTTTGAACAGAAAATGAGCGGATAGTAGAGAGTTTAATAAAACAACAGCTGACCTGTAAGTAAACACTTTGTTTTCTGCATAGATTTTTCCTAATTTTTCTAACAAATTATTTTATTATATTTAAAAAGTTAATAAACCATTTTTTTCAAATACTATGTTCTCAGGATTTAATGAACTCTGTGTGTCAGACCCAGAGCTGAGTTTAGGTTCTAAATCTATACTTGAAATAAAATAAGCACCTCTCTTCCCCCAGATACTCTGGCACAATAAACTAAAGTCTGTGGAACTGAATATTATAAATCCTATCATACAGTCACATGGTCACATGTTTTTTAATCTTCTGAATTCTTCAGTAAACTCATTTGATCTATAGTTGAGAACTCATTCTAGAATTCAGTGTAATCCTCTTCTCTCTTAGACATTTGGCAAGCTGTCACAAAGGCCTTCAACATTCAAATTCCTCCTTTGAGACAACAATTATCCTGTCTTAAAAGCAGCATCATGGGTTTAAAAAACTACATGAAGGTCTAATCTTGCCTGTTAGCATTCCAGCTTTTCTTCTTTAAAGCATGAAACAATTGTTTAAAAAATCTTACACTATGTTCTCTGTTTTGCCTAAAAAGTTGAAATAAAAATCGACAAAGCTGATTCCTTTAAAGATTAGATTCTAGGATACTGATATGGTTTGGCAGTGTGTCCCCAGCCAAATCTCATGTTAAATTGTAATCTCCATTGTTGAGGGAGGGACCTGATGGGAGATGATTGGGACATGAGGGTAGTTTCTAATGGTTTAGCACCCTGATGCTGTCTTGTGAGTGAGTCCTCACGAGATCAGGTTGTTTAAAAGTATGTAGCACTTCCCCTGTCACATTCTGTCTCTCCTGTTGCCATGTGAAGATGTGCTTGCTTCCCCTTCGCCCTTCTGCCATGATTGTAAGTTAGTTTCCTGAGATCTCCCAGCCATGCCTCCTGTACAGCCTGTGGAACTGTGAGTCAATTAAACCTCTTTTCTTTACAAATTACCCAGTCTCAGGTGGTTCTTCATAGCAGTGTGAGAATGGACTAATGCAGATACCCAGCTTATGCTTCCTCACCCTTTCATCCCACCAATCTGCTTTTATATAATACACATCAATTGACACCAATGCATTGTTAGTAGGACAATCTACTAAAATGGCTAAAGTGAAATGAAATCAATGACAGGACAGCAATCGTGTTCATTTTTGGCATGTGACCACATCCTAAAAGATTCCTAAGGTACTGGGTTGAGGCCCTCTAGTGGTGGTGCAGGGTGTTTTTGGTCCTTAGAAGGTCACTTACCTGGTCTTAATTTTTACATCTACAAAATATATTCATTTGTTACTCAGTCATTAAATAAACAATAATCACATGCTTTAGGCCAGAGACTGTTCTAGGCAATGGTGGCAATATAGAGGTTCAAAAGAGTCACCATGCTGTCATCAGACAGATGAAGAAAATAAGAGTTTAAAGCAATGTGCTACATCTGTAGGAGGTATAAGGTACAGGACCATGGGATGAAACCTCAAATGCTGAGAGCCCTGGCAAAAGCTCTATAGGAGAAATGTTTGCGTCATGAAGATAAAGAGAAGCATATATAGGCCTATTGGAGAACATTTGTAAGCTATGGCATTTTTGAGATAGTAAGGGAAGATTGAGATTACAAAAGAAGGAAGGGCATAGAGGAGGATAGGCCAAGGTAAAAGGCAAACCATGAAGGGCCAAGAATGGCATGTAGAGGATGTGGAATCCATCTTCCTTGAAGAAAAGAGAAGCTACTGAGGAATTTAAAATAAAATAGTTTTAAGCTATTAGAGAATTTTAAGCCATCCAAGCCCACCTGGATGTTGTCATGATTTAGAGGTTTTACTCCACTTGGAAAAGGTAGAGGCAATGAGAACAGCTCTTAGATAACTTCAAAAATCTAGGTTCAAATTGACAAAGGTCTAAACTAAGGCAGTGGCAGTGAAGACGGAGAGGATTTGTGGGCTACTGGGATGCAGAACCGACATGAATTAGAAATTATTTAGATGAGGAGGATAAAGAAGAAGAAAAAATCTAAGATTCTTTTTAGAGTATAGTTTTGGACATTCTACTTTTGTGGTAGCTAGGAGACTTCCAAGTGGAGATACTAAAAAATAATGAAATGTACCAGTCTAGAACTCCGCAACATGAGTTGAAATAAAAAATTGACATTCATTAATCCATGCAACATATAGGGGGCAGAAGAAAGTTGTTGATAGAGACAAAAAGATGGCCCCCGGCATAAGGGGAAAAAATTCAATGTCGCTAAACCAAAAGAATAGGGAGTTTCAAGGAGAGACCAGTCAATAGTGTAAATTCCTGTGTAGCAGTAAAGTAAGATAAAGCCTGAAAAGTGATCAGGAAATCTGTGATACAGAGATTGTTGGTGACCACAGGTTGTGCAGTGTCAGTGGAGGAGCTTGGACACAAACCAGACTCTCATAGGTTGCAGAGTTACCAGAACTACAAGGAATTGAATCCCTTTTTTCTAGAAGCTTGAGGTAAAAGATCCAGATAAGCTAACTGTTTAGATGATCTTTATAGCACTTTTTACCATTCCATGAAATTCTACTAACAAAATAGTTTCATACCAAGAAAAGTGGATATGCTTCCCCAGATGTCTAATTTCCTGTCAGCCTGGATGTTAAGAAGTCAAGAAGATGGAGTTCAGGTAGGTGCAGAACAGGATTCATCTAACTGGACACTTGGCTTGGGATGTTCAAGCAGACACTACAGTTACTGCCATCCTTGTGATAAAGAAGTGAGTGAGGCGTGTGGACATTTACCAGCCTCCCTTATCTCTTGGTTTATGGTGACGATGGTGTTAGGGGTATAGGGAGTATGAACTACTTATCCAAGTGCTGAAATCAGTCATTCTAAATAATAAGAAAGAAGGAAATCATTATCTACAGGGGAGTAAAATAATCCTTAGGTAAACACACAGATATAAAGAGGGACTCTTCCAAGGGACAGTCATCACATTGTTTACTCACAGGCGGTCCTGGGGGTCCTGGTTTTCCTGGAGGTCCTGTTTTCCCTCGTCTTCCCTTGAAACCGAAGAAGAACAGATGATAAATACTGTGATTCCATTACATTTTAATATCAAACAATATTAAATGGCAATATTGAAGACAGTAAAAATGAACAGAAAGTTAAGAAACAATTCCAATTCCACATGTCTTTTAAACATCAATTAATTTTAAAAGTTATGGGCCAATTTTTAAGGACCATAATGAGAAGTATAGTAGCTGAAATGAGTAAATCTTAACTGCTATCAGCAGCCCTTTACATGCGATCTACCTTGTTCTTTAGCAAAGTAATAAAAAGTATATGAAAGATGGCTTAAGATGGGTATTTTAGCTGATGATTCTGTGGGTTTGGATGCAATAACAAGTGCATCTGTCATCTTAAGTTGGTGTTCTCCAAGATGGGTCTGAATCCTAATTTTGTATGAGTTACCTGAGGGTGAGATTGGATGTTAAACATGCATATTCTTGGACTTCATCCTAGACTTAATAGTTTAGAATCTCTGGGGTGGGAGTCACGAATCTACATTTTTAAAACCACTTCAGATAATTCTTATGCTCACTAAAGTTTGAAGAGCACTGCCCTAAGCCCTATCATAACTACACATGCTATATAAAGCACATTAGCTCTTTTCTTCCCTTTGGATGGTTAAGCTGTTTTTATAAGTGAACTAAAATGCATAATTCTTCATGTTAATCTTCATTATTACAACCGAATATTAACTCTCCCAAGTTCACAAGTAGCTAAATTCCAGTTGCAAGATGTTGTGCTAACACCTCTAAGTACCCATGAATCTAATAGCGTTTAAAAAACATTTCATTATTTATTACAAAATTATTTTCTTGAACATTTTTTATTCTTTATTTTTAATAGAGGGAACTAAGCTTAAGTATCGAAAGCACACATTTTGAGAAGCATTTATGAGCATTTGTTTTCTAAATCTAGTCACTCTATTTTATTGTTATTAACAATTCTATTTGATTATCATAATGGTAATCCGTCAGTACATATTAACGCTTACTGATACTTACAAAGTAACAATATTAGGTTGATCTTTTCAATGCTTTTTGGAGGGAGAATTATAAGTTTAGGTACAGAAAGGTCCATTTTATTCACCAATTTTCTTGTTCTGAGAATGTCAGGCAAAGTTGCTTGATTCCTCTGATTTTCATCTAATCTTGGAGTGGGGTAGAAAATTTAAATGCCAGTTGAAACAGTAAAGTAAGTTTTCAGAGATAAACAAGCAAATATAGTGCTGTGATTAGATGAGAAATGTGTCCATTGTTCCTGAAGGCAAATTAAGGGGATACCATTAAAGACTTTACATGAAAACAGCAGCCTTTTAAATAAATAATCCTAGTTAACATCTACAGAACAGATTAAAAAAAATTTTTTTTTAATTAAAAACATAGGCCGGGCACAGTGGCTCATGCCTATAATCCCAGCACTTTGGGAGGCCGAGGCAGGCGGATCATTTGAGGTCAGGAATTTGAGATCAGCCTGGTCAACATGGAGAAACATCGTTTCAAAGAAAAATACAAAAAAACAATTAGCCGGGCATGGTGGTGTGTGCCTGTAATCCAGCTACTCAGGAGGCTGAGGCAGGAGAATCACTTGAACCCAGGAGGCAGAGGTGGCAGTGAGCCAAGATCATGCCCCTGCACTCCAGCCTAGGAGACAAAGACTCCTCTCAAAAAAAAAAAAAAATTAAAAACATATATATGATTATTAATAGTAATGCTTTATCTTTCATTTGATAGATCTAAACCTTGCAATTCTTTTGGAGGATTGTTAGATTTAAATGAACATATAATTTACTATTCTGTATACTTAAAACAAGTTATACACATGTACACCATGTCTTAGTCTTGCAGTTTACATTTTCTGAAAATCAACATATTTGGTCTTTTAGTAAATTTAAGTAATTTTGAGGACTAATCAATGATAAAAATTTACTTAGAAAGTGGAAGCATTATAATTTGTTAATTTGAAAGAGCACAAAGAAACTAAATCAATGGTATCTAAGTAAGTGATTGGTTCTTTCTTTAAGCAGACATTAGGTTGAGGAACGTTAAAACCATAGGATCAACTTTAGTTTTCATTCCCCTTTCTTCAAAGGAGACATGTATATTGATTTGGGCAGGAAGTGGGGAAAATGAGGCTATTAAGTTTTATCACAGAGTTAATTGTGAAACAAACTAAATGTTAGATATTTTAACCTAACATTGGCATGTATTAAGATGAGGAGTGAAAAGCATCCAAGAGTCAGGAATTGGTAAGGGCAAGCTTCCAGATTCCTGCACATCACTGCTGGCTTAAGCCAGCCTTGCCATTGTCATAGTGTCAGTGTGTATACTGGAAGAGGGCAGAGAGAAGGCTGATTTTACCAAGTAGATGTGCAGGTAAAATATTTTTGAGGGTTATTAAGTAATTAGAACATATTGTGTGCAGGCAACTTTAGCCAGCACATATTTCACATTAAATCTGATTTCTAGGCCTGAATTGCTATTGGCACCTTAAATCAGATTTGAACAATTTTTAAAGATGTGCTATACAAAGCAATGCAATCACCTTGTTAGGCTTACCACCAAGTATGTACAGGTTGATTGTCATTTGTCCAAAAGTTCTTGGAACCAGAAGTGTTTTGTATTTTTTTTTTTATTTTGGAATATTTGCACATACATAATGAAACATCTTGGGGATGGGCCCCAAATCAAAACATAAAATTCATTTATGTTTTATATATACCTTATCCACATAGTCTGAAGTTTATTTTATGCACAATTTTAATTAATTTTGTGCATGAAACAAAATTGTGATTGTATTTTGGCTGGAACCTGTTGTGTGAAGTCAGGTACAGAATTTCCACTTGTGGTGTCGTGTTGTTGCCCAAAAAGTTTTGGATTTTCGAGCATTTCAGATTTTGAATTTTCAGATTAGGGATGCTCAATCTGTACTAGCAGCAAGATTTACCTTAGGAAAAACTCTTGAGACTTGAGTCATAAGTATCAGTGACTTACAGAGGACAAAGCAGAGGGGTGGACGGGTGAGAAATGTGGGTGGGAGCTTTAGAGCATAAGAGAGCTTTGGGTAGAGGTGGGGCACAATTTCTTTTCTTCTCAATTTTTTTTTTAGAGACAGAGTCTCACTATGTTGCCCACGCTAGTTTTGAACTCCTGGACTGAAGTGATTCTCCAGCTCTAGCCTCCTCCCAAAGCGTTGGGATTACAGGTGTGAGCCACTGCGCCCTTCCTTAGGAGCCGCATTTTTATCAACATAATAGTCCATGCCTACTCCCAGACATGATTGTTCTTCTCTCCAAGGAGCCCCAGGAATTAACTCCCTTGTCTTGTTTCCCCTCTTCAAGGCTCCAGGCTGTACCAAATACAGTCGTACAGTCTCCTGTTCCTCTGAAGGATCAACTCTTCTCTGCTTATAAGCATTAGGGAGAGGCAAAAGCCTACCTAAGAGGTAACAATACTCTTTGGTCTTGGCCACAGAAGCAGGATACTGAAGGGAACATCATCATTTGAAAACTGTTGCAATAAAACACACATTGTGTCACCACTGTGTCTCTAAGTGCTGCCACCTCCAGAAGTCACCCTGTGGCAAATGTGGCTACCCTGCTAAGCATAAGAGGAAGTATAACTGAAATGCTAAAGCTTAAAGATGAAATACTACCAGGACTGGTCGAGTGAGGCACCTGAATATTGTACACCGCAGATTCAGGCATGGATTCTGAGAAGGAACAATGCCTAAACCCAAGAGGGCAGCTGTTGTAGCATCCAGTTCATCTTAAGAATTTCAATGATTAATCACACAATAGATGTTCTGTTTTTTAAAAAACGAGTGAACAGTAGATTTTTGGTACAGTGAATTTTACTACTTAAGCCAGGACAATTTGGGGAGTATTTTATTAATAATTATGCCAAGAAAACAGGCTTAAACCACAACTACATTTCTAGGACTGAAACCAGATTCCCCCACTTTTCAGGGGGAAGTCTAATCTGTGAATCTGCGTTCTTTTCTTTGAAGAGCTCTAGGAAAGTGGATGAGGATACCTGGGGCCAGGGCCTGTGGCGGTTGATAGTAGGCCCAGGAAGAAGGCTCCTGATGTCCAGCATCAGGAGGAATGTTTGCATGTTTGCTTTCACTTCTGTCTCTGGCTGTTTGGGTCCATTTATTAGAAGACTCTCTCTAGACCCAAAAGAGAGGCAAAAAGTGGGGGCTTGGATGTGGGTGGAGTAAAAATCCTGGAGAGAAGTCAGATATCTGCTGAGCTGGAAGAGGTCTTCCTGGTTAGGGTGGCTGTTCTCATGTGGGCATTTGTTCAGAAGCAACTCTGATAAATTAGAGTTTGGGTAACTTTCAGATGGATAGAGATCTAGTGTTATAGCATTATTATAACTGGGGTAATCCAACATTTTCCTGAAAACTGGTATTAAGTGCAAAATACAGATTTACTCTAGCAAGTTGCCCTGGAAATCTGAAAGTGCTCAGTATGTCAGTTTTCTATTTGGCAACAGTGTGAAGATTATTAGACAACAATTTAGATATCTGCCTAACGATCTAAACCCAGGAGTGGTCAAACCTGATCATGCATGAGTGTCACCTAAAGGGCTGTTTAAAACAGATTGCTGTGCCTCACTTGCGGATTTTTTTTTTTTTTTTTTGAGAAAGGATCCATGCTGGTCTCAAATAATCCTCCTCAGGGTCAAGAGGAGGAACTAACCCAAATGTCCATCAGTGGATGAATGGATAAACAAAATGTGGTACCAACATACAATGGAATATTTTCAGCCTTAAAAAGCAAGACAATCCTGTCACACGCAACGACATGGAGGAACCTTGATGGCATTATATGCCAAGTGAAATAAATCAGTCACAGGAAACCTCAGGAGGACCATTTGAGCCCAGGAGTTCAAGACCAGCATAGATCCTGTCTCAATAAATAGGAGCTTTAAAAAAGCTCTTTTCTTTAACTTGATGCTTCCAGGATGACTTGCAGTGTGAGAAACATGTATCTTAAATTAGACTTTTGATTTATAAACACTTGGCCATCTTATGAGCATTTAAAAGGGATGAATGGAAATACTGGACTAATGGTACTTATTTGACAGGTGGGGTTTTTGTTGTTGATGGGGATGATGAAGTTACAGTAGTAATTGGACTTAAAGGATGGTATGCAGACTCCAAACCCACAAAATGAAGCATGTATTTATGTACTCTCTCTAAAACTGTCAGGTCATGGTAATACAGCTAGCCCCTTTCCTGAGTAGCTGGGATTACAGGTGTGTCCCACCTGCTTGGCTGTTCAGAGTTTTGGATTCAGTAGGTCTAGGGTGAGATATGAGAATCTGCATTTCTATCAAGTTTGCAGTAATGCTGATGCTGCTGGTCTGGGGACCATGTTACAAGAACCACTGCTCTAAAACTGAAGCTCTTATTTCATATTTAAAATCAGGCAATCCTGTACAGCACTTTATATCTTTTAAGTCTATATCTTGTAGCTTAGAACAAAAGAATTCAATTTGTTTTGTGATTGTGTGGAACTTTGAGAATAAAATGCTCAATGTCAAGTTCAGGAGCACCTGGACTAGAAAATCCCTGCTCCCTACTTTTTATCGTATGGAATCTTTTTCTGGTAAGATTTCATTGATATAAAATGGTACTTATACTTTGTGACAGCTTTGTTAAAGGAATAAAAAGATCACTTGTAAAATTCCTACTGCATACACCCAGTAGGATGGCTACTATCAACAAACCAGAAAACAAGAGTTGGCTAGGACACGGGGAAATTGTAACACTTGTGCGCAGTTGATGGAATTGTAAAACTGTGAAGCTGCTATAGAAAACAGCATAGATTACCTCAAAAAGTTAAAAATAGAACTACCAGTCCAGGCTTGGTAGCCCATGCCTGTAATTCCAGCACTTTGGGAGGCCAAGGCAGGTGGATTTCTTGAGGCCAGAAGTTCAAGACCAGCCTGGGAAACATGGCAAAAATCCCATTTTTACCAAAAAAAAAAAAAATACAAAACTTAGCTGGGCATGGTGGCATATGCTTGCAGTCCCAACTACTCTGGAGGCTGAGGCGGGAGGATCACTCCAGCCCAGGAGGTGGAGGTTGCAGTAAGCCGAGATCACATCACTGCACTCCATCCCGGGTGACAGAGTGAGACCCTGTCTCAAAACAAACAAACAAACCAACAAACCATAGAGCTACCATATGATCTAGCAAGCCCATTTCTGGGTATATACCCTAAGAATTGGAAACTAATTTAAGAAGAGATATTTGCACACCCATGTACATAGCAGTACTATTCTCAATAGATAGGAGGTGGAACTAACCCAAATGTCCCTCAGTGGATTAATGGATAAATACAATGTTGTACAAACATACAATGGAATATTTTCATCCTTAAAAGGGAAGAGAATCCTGTCACGTGGAACCACATGGAAGAACCTTGAGGACTTTATACTAAATGAAATAAACCAGTCACAGAAAACCAAATACTCTATGATTCCATTTATATGAAGTACCTAAAGAAGCCAAATTCATAGAGATAGAAAAGAGAATGGCAGTTACCAATGACTGAAGAAAAGGAAGACCAAAAAAAAGGAGTTGTTTAAGGTTTACAGAGTTTCAGTTTTGCAAGATGAAAATATTCTAGAGATCTGTTTCACAACAGTATGAATATAGTTGACACTACTGAACTACTACTTAAAAGTTGTAAGGATAGTAAATTTCATGTTATATATTTTTACCACAACTGATAAAAAACAGTGATTTTTACCAGAATGTCCAGTGTATGGTAGTTCTAATAAACAGCTCCTTTCCTCATTGCTCTTCTACTACCCTCTCTCCAATTCTCCATTTTTTTCTATAAAATGTTTGATAATGTCTCCAGGAAACCCTCCAAAATATATAGTGTGCATCCTTTAGTAGAGTCTAATCAAATCTTAAGCATGGATATGAGTTTTTTAAAAAATCTAAAATAACAAGATACCTATTAGAGGTAGAAATGAAAAAAATTGTAGTTTATTCATACAATGGAAAAGTATATCTGATAGCAATCAAAATGAATGAAATTAAACTACATGCAACAATATAAATGTTTCTTATAAATAAAATGTTGGTCAAATCATACAAAGGACAAAACGGGCAAAACTAATCTATACTATCAGTAGTTATAATGGGTTACCCATGTGGGAGTGAAAAGTGACTGAAAGAAAGCATGAGAGGATTTTCTTGGGGTGGTGATACTCTGTTGCTTGAACTATGTGCTGGCTGCATAAGTATGTTCATTTTGTGAAAAAGCATCAATCTGTACCCTTACGACGTATGCATTTTTCTGAATGTATATTAAATTCCAATTCGCCTTTAACAAATGAAACCAGGAGATTCCCACAATGGAATGATTTTATTTGAATGATCTTAAAGCTTGATTCCACTTTCATTTTCTGTGCACAAGGACACAGAGTCACTATTAACAATAAGAAAAAAGAGACAAGGCTATTTAAATAAATGACATCTACAAATTTTCAACAGTAAAAGTAACCTAATGCTTCCAGGATGACTTGCAGAGTGAGAGAGCATGTATCTTAAATTAGACACTTGATTTATAAACACTTGGCCCTCTTAGAAGCATTAAGAAAAGAAGAATGCAAATAATGGACTATTGGTATTCATTTGACAGATGGTTTTTCTTGTTGATGAGGATGAAAATGATGAAGATGAGTTTACAGAAGTAATTGGACTTAAAGGCTCGCACACAGACCCCAAACCCACAAAATGAAACATGTGTCTAAGTACTCTCTCTAAACTGTCAGGTCACAGTAATTCAGCTGGCTCCTGTTAAACATTCCCGTTTCCATATGTGTATTTTGCACACTCTTAGGCATCAGCTCAGCTTGAACAAGGTATCAAGGAAATGTCAAGAAAGAGGAGACAGGGCCTTGACTGGCACACACAACTGTGAATGAGGTGTTAATTACACAGGAAAACACTACAGACTATCTGGGAAGTTTAGTTTTCTTTTTTTACTTTGTGAACAGAAATAAGATTTATGCCTGATGTAAGAATTACATTTTGAACTCAATGATATGTGGAAAAATGAGAACTGAATACTTACATGAGGAATGCATAATATTTTAAGTACATTTTATTTCTTAGTAGATATTTAAAAATGTATCTATGACAGTAACTCTAATCATAAAGGTCTCATTACTTCATGGATCTGACAAGTGACTCTTGTAAGGATATAAGAAGATGCAATTCAGCATGAACAAATGAAATAGGTTTAGAGCTAAGGAAAGATAAATATCATTGAGGCTGGAATCTTAAAATATCATTGAGGCTGGAATCTTAAAATGTTTAAATTATTTCATTCTACTATTTCCTCATCTCTCTGCCTCTTTCCTTGCCCCCCACAACCCGATGGCATCTGTAATTAATGTGGCTTTTCAAAACAAGTTAGAAGTTGTGACATTATTATCTAAACCTCTTGAGCTACAATTCAATAAATGATAAGCTAAATAGATGATTCATTAAAACATTTAAACAGGATTAAGGTTTCCTTGATGTAGGTATCTTGATCATTCACAATTTAGGTTATTTTGCTGTTATAATTTTTGAGCTTCTCTTATTCTCACAACCAAATCAGATTTTGTAAATGTCTCATTTACTTGTTGCTTTCCCTTTTGGAATGTGGATATTTCTGGTTCTCTCCTGCTTGCCTGATTTCTGCTTGCCCTCGCATCACTCTACCATGATTCTGAGGCCAACCAAAACCTTCCATTTAGATTTGTTGGGATGCCTAACTGCCTTGCCAAACCACCAACTATCTCAGGCCTGACTTCTGGCTCTGTTTTCTAGGCGTGTCATTGCCAATATTTGCCAAGGCACTTGATTCATCTTGGTATCATGGATCAGGCAGTGGTAGGGTATTGCTAAACAATTTTCTGAATATACTGTGATGTATTTTAACATCTTTGTGCCACATGAAGTTGGTGGAAGCTGGAAATCCATTGTGAACACATTCTTTCCTTTATATTTGGATGTTCACAGGCAGTGCACTCCCAGACTGGAGAAGGGATTTGGCCTTTCTATACATTGCCGTTCTGTCTGAGAATTATGCCACCAGGCTTCTACATCTCTAAAACATTCATTCCACTTTCACAATGCCTCATGAATAAAGACTTTTATCCTTCACTTTTACTATGGGAACTGTTATATTTATAGGCTTAGGGTCGACAAAACTGACACGCAGAGGTACAAATAATGCACATACAATGATAATGTCTTATTTAATAGAAATGTTAAAATAAAAACAATGTAATGAAGTTCATCTACAAACTTCAGACAGGTCAGAGGCCTAGCAGGAACAAGGTCAGCATTACTAGTGAGCATCAGAACAAATAATCATTAGTAATATTATATATCTTGATTTCAATTAAGGTAAAGTGACAGGGCATATTTTCACCATTTCTGAGTTACATACTCTAAAAGATGCACTCAAAGGGTAGAATTTTAGAGCCACATTTTCAATGTCCAGGATTGAACTGACTAGTACAAAATAAATTCATAGAACAAGTTATTTGATAACTGCCTGACAAATGAAGAGAATTCTAGAGGATCAGTGAGATGAAACTATAAAGGTCACCCAATTTTGAAATGGAAAAATTTTCCTTATGTAATTCTCAACTAATAGAGGTGTATTTAATGGATTAAATTACATTTTGATATTTAAGTAATGATTTCAGAAATAAACACTATCAAAAAGATGTGAGTAAATTTTATTTGGCAAAAATTTACTGTCTGTTTTGCATGCTGTGTTGGGGAAAATATATCAAGATGATTAAGACTTACAGCTTGCCTTCATGGTAGAAGAGAAGGGACAATTATTCCCAACAGATATTTAGACAAACTTGTTCATTTGATTATAGCTGATCTCGGCACTTCCAGTTTCCCTTTGGAGTGAAGGGATCATGGAGATAGGAGGGAAATGTGAGTAGAAAAATTTGTCTACACAACCTCATCAACAACCTGTGACATTACACCCCATAAAAGGTCCTGAAACAGGGACAGCTTTCCCTGGATGCACCTGTGGTAACCTGTCTTAGATGAGTATGGTTCTCTTCTCTTCTGATATTTATCTCCAATCTTTAGTTCAAGTGTGTTCAGAAGGCATTTCCTAGCTTACCACTTCGTTTTTTTTTTGTACAATTGATTTAAATATTAGGAAAAGGTGTTGATGACCTTTAAAAACTGAACACTTGGGGATATACTATTGTACAAAACCGAGAGTATTTTTCTTTATTTGAATACTACTTTTCACTTCCTTAAATTTAACACCAATGCCACTTGAAGCTGTAACTGGGTAAAAGTAATTTGAAGTCTGTCCTTTACAATCCACCTTTCCTCAGCTCCTGTCAGATCCAACATTTCCCAAAATAAGGTAGGGTTTCCTAGGAAAGCTGGTGACCCAGTTAGTCCTGCCAGCAGCAATTGTTGGTCGGTTGCCAGATTCTCTTTATGTTCTTTGACTTCTTCTCTGTTCCCCGCTAGGGAAGTATCCTATAGGCAGAAACCCCAAATACATCTTGTTCCCCTCATTCTTGCTATATCTAGTACATATGCATTTGCATACATAAAACTCACATAACCAACTCAGCTTTCTTAACTACGTAAATTTTCCATTATGACTTTTAAACTCTTTATTTGTTCACCTGCTGGCTCTTTGCTATGTTTTTATAGGATATTTTCCCCCCACTTTTAGCTGGTATGTGTTCAGAATTGTTCATACATTAATTCAAGAAGCATTTATGAAGTGCCTAATGCAGGTTAGTTGCTTTACTGTGCTCTGGAAATACCTCAAATTCTGTCTCCATAGAGCTTATGTATCAATGGGGACAATAAAGCAATAGATGCCAAATATCATTCAAAGAAACCTACACATATTTATTCATTTAATCCTCAAAATATATTTCATGTATTCCCATTTTAAGGATGAGGCAAATTAGTGACAACGTAACTTGCCCAAGGTTATGGGGCTATAAATAGCAAAGATAAGACTTGAATCCAGGTAACTTGGGTGTATCATCTCTGACCATTACCACTACGCTATACTTACTGCAACTCTTTATTTGGAGATGCAGTAAGTATAGCATAATGGTAATGATCAGAGATGATCAGTAAATATGAATTTTGGATAGTGATAGGAAAATATAGAAAAATAAAGCAGGGCTAGGGAATACAGAGTTATACAGGAAGGCATGCTGTTTTCGATAGAAAAATCAGGGAAAGCCTCAGCAGAAACCTGAACCAAGTGAGTCCAGGGTTCATGCAAGGTCTGAGAAAGAGCATCCAGAAGAGGCAAAAGCAAGAACAAATTCTTCAAGGAATAGCAACAAACACAGGTTGAAAGAGAAGAGCAAGAGAGTGGTTGGGTGGCAGGCAGGCCAGATTAGGCTGGGCCTTGTAGATTATGGGGAGCGCTCTGAGTTTCATTACTGTGATTGTGATGGGAAGGCATTAGGAGTTTTGTCTTAAAAAGGTCATATTATGTAGGTTGGTATAAGCACCTGCTTAAGTTGATAATAGCCCAGAAGGCAAAACTGCTACAAATTCATCATTTAATACAGAAGCTCAATAGAACTAATTTTAGGTTATCTGATTTAGATTGTTTATAACACTTCCTTACATGTGTGCAGAGTTGATAATATGTACAGTCATCTCTTGGCATCTGTGGGGGGTTTGTTCCCGATCCCCACTGCCCAATACCAAAATTCATAGCCACTCAAATGTCTTATAAAAAATGGTATAGAATCTGCAAATAACCTACATACATCCTCTCTTATACATTAAATCATTTTTAGGTTACTTATAATACCTACAATGTAAATGCCATGTATATAGTTGTTATATTGTAATGTTTGGGGAATAATAACAAAAAAATGTCTGTATATGCTCAGTAAGAGGTAACCATATTTTCTTTTCAAATATTTCCAATCCATCATTGGCTGAATCCACAGATGTGAAACCCACAGATACAAACAGCTGACTATATAACATTTCCATTTCCATTTCCATGTGCGAATCTTTTTTTTTTTTTTTTTCAACAGAGTCTTGCTTTGTCACCCAGGCTGAAGTGCAGTGGTGTGATCACTGCTCACTGAAGTTTCAACCTCCTGGGCTTAAATATCTTCCTACTTCAGCCTCCCGAGTAGCTGGGACTACAGGTATGTGCCACCATACCTAGCAACTTTTTAATTTTTTTGTAGAAATGGATGTCTCTATGTTGCCCAGGTTACAAAATATTTTTCAATTTTACATTAACATTTTATGTTACTGAATATAATATCTATTATTCTCTGATATTTACCCAACCGATTGTTTTTGACTGGAAAAAAAGATATACAGTATAAGGAAGTGAGATCTATTTCATCCTTCTTTATAAACTATAGTTTTTAAAACAGAAAGCTGCATTGTATAAGTAATCCTACAAGACTTATAAAAGGATATTAATAATTTAATCATCTTGTACCAAAGGGAGAAAATGTTCTTGAAACATGTCAGGATGAATTTTCAAGGGAAAGACCTAATTAGCAGTGTCTGAAGCATATGTCATCACATTTAGAAAACACGAACTAGTCCCTGTAGACAGAATGGCAAGTTGGATTTGGATGCATTAACTACTCCAGTTAATATGTATGATTAACGAGCAATACGCCAGTTGGCTGGCCTAACTCAAGTGAAAGACCTTGCAGGAGAAACGAGGATGTTTAAACTCATCCACAGAAATATGCAAATATAGTTTATTGTCTCATTTATATTATGATGAACCAATAACTTAGAGATCTTATGGGAAATAATGCCATAGATTGGGTATCTTTTAAAATATGGAATCAAAGCTACAAAGATGCCTTAAAAAAGTCCATGCCTAAAAGTCCCACTGACTTTGAAAATGAGAGCCTTGAGGGGTTAATGAAAAAAAAAAAGCCCTTATCTCGGATCATGGCTGACAAACCAACAAATGGGAAAAAAGGATACATTTAAGTAAAGTTATGTCTATCATTTACTTACACATAATAAAGTATTTTTACAAGATGATTATTTGGAAAAAGTCAAATTGAAGAAACATGATTTAAAACCATTCAAAAGAGAAAACACAGGTAGGTGAAATCTATTTGATGTCAAGATCTCTAGAGGCAAAGAGAAAAATCCAGTCACTTGTCTTTGGGATTCTAAACATAAAATTACACAGCAATATTCACACGTTCATTTAGATGTTTGAGCTCCTGAAGACAGACCCCTAATTTAAATCTTTAAATAACAATAATTAAAACTACAGGAGCTAATCTTGGAAACAAACAAAGTTACAGATTTGCTTATTACGCTAATGAGAAATCAACTGCCACTTAGGAACACAAACGAATAGGAAAAATAAAGATAGTCTTGTATCAATGATGAGCATTTGTACAAGTGTTTATGCTGGATCTTGAAGAGTAAAGAGAAAATTATACAAAGATCTTGCCCTTGAGGGGCTCACAGTCTGCTATTAGAATATTTCTTTTCTTTCTTCAACATGTTTTGTTCTGCACAAAAAAATAAGGCTATTTAGAGAGATCCACAAAAAAAGAGTAGTAGTTCACCAGTATTTTCAAGAATTATAAGTCTGCATTAAACGTGGACATCAGTGACTTTGGTCGATTGACGTGGCAATATTTCTATTCTGGCATACTTTCAATAATTGTTGTGCATAGTCATGTTTTATGGGCAAAAAGGTTGTATATTATATTGAGGTGATACAGATTCTAACTCATATATTTATGACACAAATTGATCATTGACTTAAAAATAAAAAGGAGGATAGAAAAATACATGCTCTGTATGAGAAGCTAGAGACCTGGTCACTAGTACATCCTATTTCATTTATTAATTAAGCAAACCTGAACAAGTCACATAATCTCTCCGCCTGAGCAGTTTCTACCTTAGGAAAAAAAAAAAAGAATAAAATCATACCTGCCTAAAGATAGTGGGCTAGAATATATGAAAATCTGAGAGTTATTTAAGAGAAATATATAAGCTTGAAAGGAGCTTTCTATAATCTTTTCCCCATGGTTAGACTATAAACTCTGGAGGGCAGGTATAGCAGCTGCCATGGAATGAAGTCTCTGTAAAGGTCTACCCATTCTTCTGTGCAGAAGGTCCCAAGCCTTCAGTGATAAGCATTTGTGTATTTATTAAGTGTTTACTATATGCTGGATATTGGAGAGTAAAGAGAAAATTATACACAGATCTTGCCCGTTTATGTTATCTTTCTGTTTCATGCACTCTTAAAAAAGAAACATACATACATATGTGTTTTTTCTTGTATTCAATATTATTGTTTTTAAGATTTATCCTTGGTGTATGTGTGTTGGGTGGGTGGGGGAGTGGGTATGTATAGTTTATTATTTTTAATTGCTATAAATGCTGAATTCTGTTGTAGATAGGTAACATTTCCAAATGGAAATATTTCTAAAGTAGCAAAATATAGAAATACAAAAAGTATAGGGCCATTTATTATATTACAGGGTAATATAATAAATTATTTTTTGAGGTTGTACATACTGGGGTCTAGTGTTGCTCAAGTCTTTCACCCTGGAAGGGAACTAACCATCCAAAGAATCTAGAATTTGACATCATTTTATTTTTCTCTGATAGAAAAACCTTATCCCGCAAATGTCAGTCCAGTTATTAACACATGATGAGTGTTGCATTAGCATAACTCATTTCAGCATTTCAGTTTATCCAGTTGAGTTTAAAAACACAAATTTGGCATCATATGAAGCTTTTCTCTAATAGCACAATAATATTTTTAAATGGAGTTTAAGATGTAAACAGAGCAAGCTGAAATTAAATTTGGGTCTACTGATCCAGATATCAGTTTCTTAGAGCTTTGAAATAGGGTATGTGTTTTCAAGAGACTAGATATATGGTAACTTTAAAAAAGCTTTCTGACATATTCCATAATATCAAGGAATGGAAGGAAAAAGAATAAAGCGTTCTTATGAAATGTTCACAGTCCACAAAATATTTCAAATGGTACTGTGTCAACCTATGTTATAAATAGTTTAGTCCTGATATGCAGCTGGTTTTATAAGCATCTATGTGATGACAAAGAAAAAAATTCAAAACTGTTCTAGAATATCATTAGAAGCACAAACACTTTTAAGAAACCAGTTATAGTAAAAGTTTATCCAGCACTTTAATAAATGGAAAAGTCTACTAAACTGGCACTCCCAAGTTTCTATACAATAGTGCCAACTGGCTTAATAACTCATGAGACAGGGCTCCAGTTAGCAGATATAGCGCTTTCCCCATTAGCTGCAGCTCTACTCTGGGCACAGTGTTAATAGTTAGTGGGGCATAGGCTAAATTTTACCCCAAAATACCCATTGGCTAGTCACACTTCTTCCTGGGCAACTGTGCTAGGAACAAATACAGAAAAGTCTTCAGATTCCAAAAGAAACACTAAACCTTTTCTACGGTTTTAGTACTAGAGGATTTTATTATGTTCAAATACTTAGAAATTCATATTGTAACTGTGATAAAATAATTAGCAATTACTGAATACCTAGCATGTGACAGGCCCTGTATTGGCTAATTTACACATATATTTTTCTAATTATCACTTTGGGCTAGGTATCATTAGTATTTTATTTCAGTTGTATCATAAGAGACTCAGAGAGGTTAAGTAGTGTTCCCTGGGTAAAACATAATTTGCAAGTCTCCAAAATTAATGCCTTTTGAGACTTTACTTTGGTAAGGTTATATAGAAGATTGCATTTTGTTAATAAAAAATTCAAGGAATCAGATAATGCATATGAGGCATAAACTAATCAAACAATAAACAGCACTCCTTATAGAGGTAAGGTCTGGGACTAGCTTCACCCAGGCCACTCTACAGCAGAGAGAGCATCTCCACCTACCACCTAGCATTCATGTGCACAGGCTGTACATCAGGGAAGAGAAGGAAAATCAAAGAGGTTAGCAGGAAAATGAATCAAGGCAGCCTCCAGACAGAGAAGGGGTTGAGCAGAGGCAAATAGGCAGAGGAATTTCTGTATTAGTATCAGGCTGGTCTCTGATGACACTGATTTTCCTCCACATTGGTTAAACCATTTTGTATATTCATTGTATTCTGTCCAATTATTAATATTTCAAAGAAAATCTGATTGTGACCCACTAAGTTGACTTCTGACTTGCTAATGGATCACAACACATGGGTTGAAAAATATGGCTATTGAGGGAGGAGAATTTGGCAATAAACTTGAACATGACTACCAATTTCTTGCTTTGTTTCTCTTAACAAGTCACATTAACTTCTTTAAGTCTCAGTGTCCTTGTCCCAGTCAACATTAAGTCTAAAATCGACCCTAAAGTTAGTCATCTTCACAAACCCTTACCTGGATTATCTTAAATGGTTCCTGCTTGTTTGGCTGTCTATATACCTAAGTCTATCAAATAACTGTCCTTTTTGCTAAACTTTAGGGTGATTTAGCTGTAAGTGGTCATACAATAAATTATCTGTTTAAATCCTTTGTGTAAAAGTGAGCTTCCAATTTTAAAAAGGCAAGTTGGACTGTTCTTCCCAAATTATTCATTAACTTTCAAATTCTGGCTCTGCCACTTACATACATTTGTATAGTATTAAACAATTTTCAAACCTCTGACAGTTTCCCCGTCTTTCAAAAACCTTGCACAGTTTCTCTAATGCTTAAATATGTTAATATTTATAAATCTCTCAAAATATATGTGGTCAATAACTGAAAAAATATTTAAAAAATAGAAATGGAGCTATTGATACTATAATTTAACATATTAATCTTTACAAATTCATAATTTTTGCCATGTCACCAAGCCTATTGTTTAGTTCAGCTGACATGTCTTTGTTAGCAAGGATTACTTAATGAAGGAAGCTATGTGTTGATTTACGTTCTGGCACAAACTCTTTAATTTGTATAACTGCTTCAGATTTTTTTGTTGTTGTTTTCAAGGAAAGTCTATAAGACTTTCAAAGTCTGAACATAAACAAAATCTGAGAAAGTTTCATAGATTTGTTCATTTTTCTAAGTATGTTAATGCTAGAAAATGTGCCTAGTTGTTGAAAATGATGTGGCAAAGAAAGAAAGCAAAATATATGGTTTGTTTTTAAGAAAGCCCATTATAGGTAATTAGATTTTACATGGAAAATAAGATAGAAAGGATTATGGAGGTGGAGCATGGGGAAGACAATTAGAAATATTATAAGTCTTAAGAATAAAAGACTAAAGATTAAAGCTCCATCCTACTGAATGCTGTGGGGAATTCACTTATCTCATTTTTTTTTTTTTTTTGCTTTGGCTTTTATGATACTAGAAATTATCTAGTAAAGGTATATAAGAAGACACACTCAGGTCACACAATTTTGACAAAACTAGAAAGAAAGGGAATAGTGCACCATTTTTAATATTAAATTAGAAGCATAACTTCTTTTGAATTCATAAGTCTTTTGCCATCCTCATTTTACTTTGAAAAGGTCTTTATTTCTATGGCAACAGCTGCAAAGAAACGCACCACATTCACTTGCATCAGCTCCCAATGAAAATGGTTTTTAAGCCCATAGTAACTTACCAGTAGAGTATACAAAAATGTATCACTATAGCCACAAAGACTTATTGATAAAAACACAGGCAGGACTCTTCATATGGCAAGACAGTCCCTTGACATTTCCACACTTGGAAATGATACTTAATTAGCATGCTTCAGAAATTTTATACCATTTGAGAAAAAATAAATGACAGTTTACAGAATGTGCACAGAGACATAAAACATGAAAATTGCCAAAAGCAATAAAGATAAGAACAATTTAATTTTGACAGTATTTTACCCTGACCTCATTTATATTATACCAACAAAACCAGGTTTTCCAAGGAGTTAGAACTGTGTTCTCACAAAATGAATTTGTGAAACAAAATAAATGAATTCAGGCAAATGTCTGATAACAGAAATGCCCTTCTTAGATACCATTGTTAATTTACAAAGGAAAGTAGGCTTAGATAAAAGGGATAAAATGCAATGCCTACATTTTCCCCAGCAGCTTGAAAAATCTAGCAAAACTGAAATTGAACTGAAATTGCAGTAATAGACCTTTTCTTTTCCTAAGGCCTGCCCTTTCACCATCATTTAGTTTGGCTTCTTCTACTTCTATCTTTCTCTCTACGTTTACCTGAGTTGGGTTTGCTGTTCATGAGGAAAGAAAGTAGTTGGTATATCTATTGGCCTGAAAACAATCTTGAGATTAATGCCTCTTATAAACAGCAGAAGCTTTACTAAATCATATCTATACTAAAAAATTCTTTCTATATGAGAAGAATATGCATATGCAATGTAAAAATGCAATAAGTCTTTATTTCCACTTTGTCCCCAAAGTGAGTGTCCATGCCCCTCCTTTCCTTCTCCTGTGTCCTCAAGGTAAAGATGCTGACCCATGTTTATACCCGTGCATTCTCTTTTGGCCTCTTCTGGTATGTCTGGATTATTTATTATTATTTGCTGTTATTTGCATCTTCAGTTTCTCTCTATTTACAGTCTTCTTTGTTTCTATTTACAGACTTCTTTGCTTCAGTTTGTATATGTAGTTGAGTATTCATATATGTATATACACTTGTGAGAAAAAAAACCCCAAAGCTTGTCTTTGGCCTACGTGTCTCGTGTCATCTCTCTTTACACTGAGGAAGGAGACCCAGGCATCTAGGGTCACCTCCCCCTTGACCTCCACACTGCATTTCAGTAGAAGAAAAGGCTGGCCGACTGGCGCCTCCTAAATCACCTTCCTATAAGATAGCAGGCATGGTATGGGGGAATCTCTCCGGAAGACATTGTTTTTACTTAAACAAGATCAAACCCCCACCCCACTCCTCCAACCGGAGACCAGAACCCTTTCACATGTAATTCCTAAAACTGTAAACCCAAGACCCTTTCATATGTGATTTCTAAAACTGTAAACCTAAGACCCTTTCACTTGTAATTTCTAAGGCTGTAAACCTAAGATTCTTTCATGTTAATATCTAGAGTGTAAACCTATATAAAGGCAGAGCTTCTCTTTGTTAGGGGAGCTTGGCCATTTAGTCAAAACATAAAGCCTTGCTCCCAGGCCGTAATAATAAACACCTCTTCCTTTCTAGTTTGGTGTCCCGAGAGGTCTGTTTCTCACGGCCGATCCTGCTTCATTACCTCAGCTTATGAGAATAATAGTTCATAATCCCCCCAGTTTCTCAATATTTACTACACTCTTGAGATCCGTGTAGTGTCACATCTGCCTCTGTGCAATACAGTCACTCTAAGAAACCAGCCTTCTTCAAGATCACCAATGGCTTTTCCTCAGCCCCCATCCTCCCTAACACCTCTGAAGAATTTCCTATCAGTTGGCAGTCCCCTCCCTTTCAAAACTTTCTTCTTATTCTCCCACTTCTCTATACTTCAAACTTTCCAGTTCATCTCTCCACTCCACTCCTATATATATGCTTACCAAATTTCAAGGTTCTACTCTCAGTTCTTTTCTTTCTAGTTTCTCCCTTGCGCACCACCCCCTCATCCCACTGTGATAGCTTAACTTATTGCCCTTAAAATGACGACTTGCTAACAATAAACTTTATTCTTCTGCTCAACTCACAACTTAAGGGGTTGGTGCACTTTTGATTGCAGATACCTTCAGTAGCCCTAATGCTGTAGGCTTCAAATTGACTAATCTCTTCCAAAAGAATGTTTTCTTCAAGTGTTTTCTATTTTATTTAAAGGTACTATCATCATGTAAGACTTGATACATCAGCAATCACTTCGGAAACTTAAGTCCTTTGCCTGGTCTATGTTCATCCAATCTCCTTGATGTCACTCCTATCAGCCATTTTACTGGTTTTTAAAATCATGTCCTTTATTACTTATTGATTAGACTAAAAGAATAGTGTGGTTATTTTTTTTTTTTTTGAGATGGAGTCTCCTCTGTCACCCATGCTGGAGTGCAGTGACATAATCTCGGCTCATTGCAGCATCTGTTTCCTGGGATTAAGTGATTCTCTTGCCTCAGCCTTCCATGTAGCTGGGATTACAGGTGCTCACCACCCTACCAGCTAATTTTTGTATTTTATTAGAGACAGGATTGAACCATGTTGGCACGGCTGGTCTCGAACTCCTGACCTCATGTGATCTGCCTGCCTCGGCTTCCCTAAGTGTTGGGATTACAGACGTGAGCCACTGTGCTCAGCATGTGGGGTTAATATTATCAAAGTTCTTTTTAACATCATGTCTTCACTTTCACTGAAAAGCCATCAAGGATTCTGTCAGTGATGTTAAGGATTATATTTTATTTAACCTCTATACAGGTGCAGTTGGTGCCAGGCTTGGTTGAGCTCAGTTGCCATGGGTGTTGGCTGCTAGTAGCTTCTATGTGCACATTTCCTGGAGGGTTACCTTAGTCTACAGGAGCTACCTGGCCTAGAGATACTGGGAAGTTATTGCCCATCTACCCACCCTAAGGGGGGCAAGCCTCACCCCTTGCTTCAAGGCAGGAGAAATTCTGTGGTGCTCTAGGGTATCTTGTGGGATCAGAGACTTCATACTCTTTAAACCATATTTTGCTTGCATTCTTCTCTTCCCTTGTCTGCTTCCCTCACTCTCTTATAGGTTTGTTCTGTAAATTGCTTATACAAGAATCCCATCTTAGGCTCTGCTTTTAGGGAAACCTGACTTAAGCCAACTTCCATGGTATTTCACACAAAACAGGCACTCAGATGTTTCTTGAGTAAATAAATAGGCTCTCAGATCTCTCAGAGAGGCTTTTTGTTCAAATGTAGTTGCCTCACTCAATATAGGTGTTTTTGCTTATTTTCTTCTTTTTCCTAGTTTCTAATAATTAGCTCTTATCATTTCCTCTCAATGTAGAGATTTTGATTTGATTGCATTTATAAGACCCTCAAATACTTTTGAAGATAAATAAACTATAAACGTGATTGAATAAATGCACAAAGCTATGGAAATGTTTCTGCAAAAGATTTGGAAGACTGCATAAAACACATGGCCAATACAGAGTGTGAAGCAATGGCCTTCAATATGGCAGAACGAAAAAATGGAGATTTTTTCCAATGATATCTTGCTCTTTTCATTGTATTTTCTAAGATTAATTTTCTTAAAGTGGCATTATTATCAAATAAAAATATTATAAATTATTTGTATTTATATTGTTGAATTTTATGTACATTCAAGGTATTAAATATACTTGCAGATACTCTGTAGGCATTCTTTCTCACAGTTGCATAGACACATTGTTAACATCTCTCACATAAGAAATACAAACAAAAATCCTTTCTAGTATTCAAGAAGTGCATTGTATAGTGATTTGAGAGGCACAAATGACACCATAATATAGTGATCACCACATAAGTTATATACTGTTGTGAATTTAAAAAACACAATGGATAATACTTATATACATGTACATACATATGCGTATATGCTTGTGTTAGACATATTAAAAAAGTCAAAAAATATCAAATTTATCTACAATAATTCATGAAAAAAAATCCAAGTAAAAGCTTACTGGTTCTTCAAGCAACGGGGAAAGGATTCCCTATTCAATAAATGATGTTGGAAAAACTGGCTAGCCATATGCAGAAAGCTGAAATTGGATCCCTTCCTTATACCTTATTCAAAAATTAACTCAAGATGAATTAAAGACTTAAATGTAAGATCTAAAACCATAAAAACCCTAGAAGAAAACCTTAATACCATTCAGGACATAGACATGGGCAAAGATTTCAAGACTAAAACACCAAAAGCAATGGCCATAAAAGCCAAAATTGACAAATAGGATCTAATGAAACCAAAAAGCTTCTGCAAAGCAGAAGAAACTATCATCAGAGTGAACAGACAACCTACAGAATGGAAGAAAATTTTTGCAATCTGTCCGTCTGACAAAGGGCTAATATCCAGACTCTATAAAGAACTTAATCAAATTTACAAGAAAAAAACAATCCCATCAAAAAGTGGGCAAAGGATATGAACAGGTACTTCTTAAAAGAAGACATTTATTCAGCCAACAAGCATAAGAAAAAAAGCTCATCTTCACTGGTCATTAGAGAAATGAAAATCAAAATCACACTGAGATACCATCTCACACCAGTTAGAATGGCAATCATTAAAAAGTTAGGAAACAACAGATGCTAGAGAGGATATGGAGAAATAAGAACGCTTTTACACTGTTGGCTGGAATGTAAATTAGTTCAACCATTGTGGAAGACAGTGTGGTGATTCCTGAAAGATCTAGAACTAGAAATACCATTTGACCCAGCAATCCCATTACTGGGTATATACTCAAAGGATTACAAAACATTCTACCATAAAGACACATACAGACGTATGTTTATTGTGGCGCTGTTCACAATAACCAAGTCTTGGAACCAACCCAAAGGCCCATCAGTGATAGACTGGATAAAGAAAATGTGGCACATATATGCCGTGGAATACTATGCAGCCATAAAAAAGGATGAGTTTATGTATTTTACAGGGACATGGATGAAGCTGGAAACCATCATTTTCAGCAAACTAACACAAGAACAGAAAACCAAACACTGCATGTTCTCACTTGTAAGAGGGGGTTGAACAATAAGAACACATGAACACAGGGAAGGAAACATCACACGCTGGGGCCTATCAGGGGTGGGGCTCTAGGGGAGGGATAGCATTAGGAGAAATACCTAATGTAGATGACAGGTTGATGGGTGCAGCAAACCACGATGGCACGTGGATATCTATGCAACAAACCTGCACATTCTGCACAGGTACTCCAGAACTTAAAGTATAATAAAAAATAAAATACCAAAGAAAGTTTATTGGTTTTTGAGGAAAATGAGAAAAAGTAGTTTCTAAGGTATTTCTGAAGAATTCAAGAGCTACTCTCAATACTATTATGCCAAGAAATTTAGAAATGAAAATACTGTATAATCTATGTACATCATAGAAAAGAGAAATTTTCAACTTTTTAAAGAACTATAGTATCAAATTTACTTTGCAATAGCTTCTCTCTGATAATTAAAATATAATTGATGATTGATAATTAAATATAATTAAAACACAATGTATTAGATAATGAAAATATAATGTATTAGAAAAACAAAAGTGCTATAAAATTAAAGTTGCTTTGAGAATTATGTGCCACTACCTAAGGTAACTCAAATTACTATAGAGTTTTACAAAGTTGAGGCCTTGATTATTTATAGGAAACATAATTCGCTGGCTTTCAAAGTCATTAGGCCATAAAAATGTTTCATGCTCAAAATATTTTGCATTTCTGAAACTTATCTGTTTATATTTTCCAAACTGATTAATAACTTGTGATTAATTCTTAGTTTTGGCAGCCACCCACACATATATTCACTCCATCCCAAATGGATAAATAACTTTCTACCTGACATTTCTAATGGTAAATGTATGAAATAGTTACTACCATGTTCAGTGTAATGTTCTGAATAAAGATCCTGATACAGGTGTATTAGCATATTGCCTCTTTGGCAGAATGTGCCTTCTCCTTTTCTATTCTCTTTAAGTGTTTCCGTGGCTAAGTGGGTAATATTTATAAGACTCTTTCATAGAACACCTGTCATCAGAGTGCATTTAAAGTGCTTCTGGCTTAATCCCATAATATACCTGAGGCTAAGTTATGACAAAACAGATAAATTTAGACTAGTCTTGAGTGATTAGCCTGAAATCACAAATTAATCCAATTGCACTCCTGAAAAAACAGCAGTTCTGACTCTCCCCAACCAACACCCCACCCCCACCCCAGTCGGTCCCTCACTGGCCAGGCATTGCTGGTTCCCACCTGTTGGCACAGGTTATAGGGGCAGAATGTATGCTCATTACAATGTGTGGAGATCACAAAAGGATCAGCTGTACCTACCTATATTTGTCTCTTCTAGTTTGTGTGGCCTTAATTAGAAAAATTAAGTTGGTGATTTTAAAATATCTTTTTAAAAAGTTAGGGATTTGGTTAAATTCTCAATATTCTCTATTTTAAAAACATGCAAATGTGGGTTTCAGTATGACACCACAAAATAAACAATGGCTATATGTTATGCAGAACAGTTAGAATAAATAGCCATGCAGCCTTGGAGAATTGCCAATGTTTTCTGGGTCTCTGTTTTCTTATCTGGTGGGCTGGAATGGTATAGTACTCCTTTAGCTCCAAAATGTGGTGATTTGATGTTCCCGAAATGGGTTCACCCCCACCTCTCTTGGCTCATCCCTCTGAAGCTCTTAGCCAACTCGGCCTCTGGGGCTGAACTTCTCCAGTTAGAAGGAGTCCCCAGTAGATGATGTTCCTCTTCCATATCAGAGAACAGCTCTTGGGTCTAGTCACATAAATAAACCATTCAGACTCAGGCTCCTACTTGAAAATACAAAATATTTTCCCTTTACTAATCTATATAAAAAAGAAAACTTATTACATTATTTTGTTACAATACAAATAATGTCATTTGACTCTTCATTTAAGTGAATGTAAGAATCTCAGCTCACTGTCGCTTTACAATTGATATAAGTATTATTAGAACAAAATCATTGCTTACAATATTTTTTTCTCATTTTCAGCTTTTCCAGGGCGTTTTGTCTCTTCTACCTCAAGTGCACTGCAGAGACCACTAGTTAGAGTAAAATTTACCACAAGGAGACACAGCCATACTGTCATTAACTAGCTGTGCTATTTAACTTTGTCTAAGGGATGGCCTGTGCTCACAAAGTCTGGGCTACATCTCTTGTTCACCTGATCTTAATTAGCCTGAGCTAGAAGTTGTTTCCCAGCATCTTGTTCCTTGATTTATCTTTCTCACCAGTAACAGAATATGAGGCAAGGGTAGAGGGTTATCCTTGCTATACAACCTTACCCTTGAGGGCATTTGTTTGATATGAACATATATTAGCCTTTCCTCCCTTTTCCTGTCTTACTACATTGCTTCAGCAACTATATTTGATCCAATTTTAGGAGACACCAAACACCCAAAGTCAGCTATGGAGCTCCGCAAACAGGAATGCACAGATAAATCCAGATCTGCTTATTTTTATCCACCAATTTTAATAGTTGGTTTTGTAAATTCAAGCAAAGTGTTGGAGAAAGTTCTGCAAGTGTTGCTTGGAACCTGAAGAGGGTACACAATTTCCTAGTTATTAATCTAGAAATGTCAGAATTAAGGATGGTATCCCTTATAAGCTCTCAAGATAATCCTCATGGAGACATTCTGAAGAAATGTCATAGCAAATAAATAAAATAAGATTTTATTTATATGTCAATAATTTTATAACAAGCAATAAGCATGAACCAATAGTTTTGAATACAGAACTTTTAACATGTTATTTTCAAGGTATATGTTTACATTTATAGATAAATCCAAGCCAAAAAAAGATGCTTTATTTTCTGCCTATGACCAGAGTTAAAACCATTATTTAAAGTAATTTTTGACTTTTTCTTGCTAGTAAGACATATTCCTGGTGGAGGGATATCAAGTCATAGTTTTAGTGAGAGCAGAATTATGAAACACTCAATGTACATTTTAAAGGTCATTTTCAGTTTTGACACATAAAGATAAGACAGTTGTATCTCCTGTTTTAATGTGAAACTAACAAAATTACTTCCTGAAAATTCATAATTATCAATTCTTTTCTCTATAACACTCCTCTCCAAAATACAAGCCTGTGAAGGATGTGCAACTGCAGACAATTGTTAGTGTTTCTACCAGGCCCTGAAATCATTTCCTTGAAACAGTGAGAACATTTTGTAGCTGTGAAGTTCGTACCTTGGAAAAAGCTATCTTAAAGCAAGAAGAAACACTATTTTTTTTTAGATGGAGTCTTGCTCTGTCACCCAGGCTGGAATACGGCGGCACAATCTCAGCTTACTGCAACCTCTGCCTCCCAGGTTCAAGCAATTCTCCTGTCTCAGCCTCCCAAGTAGCTGGGATTACACCATGCCTGGCTAATTTTTGTATTTTTAGTAAAGACAGGGTTTCACCATGTTGGCCAGGCCAGTCTTGAACTCCTGATCTCAAGTGATCTGCCCGCTTTGGCCTTCCAAAGTGCTGGGATTACAGACATGTCCCACCACAGCAAATGAAACACTACTTTTTTAATCTTTTTTTTTTTTTTAAGATGTGGTTTCACAATGTTGGCCAGGTTGGTCTCAAACTGCTGACCTCAGGTGATCCTCCCGCATGGGCCTCCCAAAGTGTGAGCCACTGCACCCGTCAACATATTTTTTCTGAACTATACTGTGAGGCAGGTTTGACCTGCATTACTGTCTTGCTGTGTTCTACGAAGTTTTCATAGACAATGGCTAGACTACAGGAGCATAATTTCACTTGAAAAATATCCCAAGTCCCATAAAAACAAATAAGCTTAAGGAAAATTTTGCTTAGATGAGTCCTGTTATATATGTTGATTTCATAGAAGCAATGATTTCAATGTCCTTTTACCTAATGAGATCAACATACCCCAGTACTTATTGAAAACATAATTCACTACTTGTGCTGTCTTAGGTAAAGTATATCAACCAGTTCAGAATCAAACCAGAAGAAACACCAAGTGTTTTTACATGAAAGTCCTGGTAAATTTACACATGATCAGCATGATTTGTTTATAAAACCAATTTTGAGGTCTTAGCTACTCCACAATGATGATACCAATCTTCGTCTTTTTCTTTAAGGAAAAGGAAATACTCTACTGTGGGCCAAGATGGCCAGGGGCAGATCTGTGTTATTTCTAGTTAAATGATTACAAGCTTGCTTTGCTTTTTATACACTGAGATTCATGCCACGGATCAAATATTGAGTCAAGAAAACTTCAAACAATGGTGCAGTAAAATAAAAATTGTTTAAGGCCTGTAAAAACAGAAATCTAGTGGTAACAGGAGGCTATATCAAAGACCATCTGAGAGTACTTTAAAACCATGGAATGCAGTGGTGTGGTTGCAAGACCAGAAAGACTGCTTTGGTCCCAAGATCTCTTCCCAACATAGAGTCTGCATTATGGGTCTCCTAAAGAGGGCTTGTGCAAGAACTCTGAGAAGGAATGTGACCTCTGCTCACAAGACTCAGGAGGGTCTTTGCAGTTGGGAGCCTGGAGGCTGGAAAGCCTTGCAGAGCAAAGATATCCCGAATCTGCCTAGATTCTCAGAATATGGAGTAACTCTTACTGCTCTGTATCAGCAATGCTCAGGAGATAAAAGCCCCTTGATGCATTGCGTGTGGTCAGACTTGGTGGTGCCTTATCCACTGTGCTTCTATGTAGATGTACCTTGATAACTATGGGTGGTAAAAGTCAGTGTCCTAAGTTAGCATTTCTTAGAAGAACCACACATATGCAATTGAATACTGCAGACTCACTCTTGCCTCCTCCGTCATATCCCACAGTAATTTAGTTTACCTTTCTCATCTCCCCTCACCATAGCCCTCAAGATTAATGAGATAATGCACCTAATGAAAGTGTGTGGAGCCCAGAGCTCAGGGCCAACACTGTCCCAGTGAGCTTGCATTGGTCCCCTTGGACCCATACTGTGAAACTATACTCTTGTTTTTGTCTATTTCTTTTCTCACTCCCTTGTCACCACTGGGACTAGGGGCTCCCAGGTACAGGTTGGGGCTGGCACCCAACACACTATCTTGCAGACATTTAAAAATACTTAATTTTATTATCAAGTTAGATAAACACTCAAGCTTCTGGGACATTAGAAAATGGGAATGGACATCTAAATAAAGTAAGATTCAGGTAAAATGGAAATAAAATAGATTCAATGGAGTGGTAGTGAAAAAAGTCATTTTATCATAAATAATTTTTCTCGATCTATTAGATATTCTTCTTAATCAAGTCCTAATATTCTGAAGCTATATACTTGTATTCCCTTCTATAAACATCTTGAGATCACTAGTCTAGGGATGAGAATAATGATCATAGCTAACATCTACATGGCATACTCCTCATCACAGCCCTGCAGGGTAGGTGTTATTATAATCTCCATTTTCTAAAGGAGGCAACTGAGGTGCAGAGTGGCTGAGGAATTCACACAAGATCACACAGCTAATAACTGGTAAAGCTGGGATTTAAATTCAGGAAATCTGGGCCAGGTGTCATGGCTCATGCCTATAATTTCAGCACTTTGGGAGGCTGAGGAGGGTAAATCACCTGAGGTTAGGAGTTTGAGACCAGCTGACCAACGCGATGAAACCCTGTCTCTACTAAAAACACAAAAACTTGCTAGGCATGGTGGTGCATGCCTATAATCCCAGCTATTTGGGAGGTTGAGGCAGGAGAATCATGTGAACCCAGGAGGCGGAGGTCGTAGTGAGTTGAGATTGCACCATTGCCCTCCAGCCTGGGCAACAAGAGAAAACTCTGTCTCAAAATACTACTACTACTGCTACTACTAATAAATGAATGAATAAATAAATGAAAATGAATTCAGGCAATCTGGCCCCAAAGTCGGTGCTGCAACCTCTGTGCTAAATCCCAAGTTGCTTGCACTGTAAGATTTAAGTAGACATGCTGCTTGCCCTGTCCTCCAGTACTTTAGTAGGCTCCCAGCTCACGGAGGAAAGGTGTCCCAGCCTCTTTGCCATCAAGTGAGGGCTGGTGCAAAGAAACACATTATGATGGGGGTCACGGGGCCTGTGCTGTTTAAAATGCAAGGAGTCCTGACTCCAGACACAGATTCAAAGTCAGCTTGGAGCTTCAAGGGAAAGTAAAACCTGCATAAAAATGTTGGAAAGAGGCATTCAAGAGGATGGTTGCATGGAAACGACAGGCACAAGCAGAGAGGATAAACTGAGAACAAGACAAGGCAGGATAGAGAAGTAAGTTACAGGAATTTAAAACATAAGGTTTCTGCTCAGGATCAAAATTAGAATCCTGCAACAGAGTGCAAGAGTGAGGTGTCATCTTGGTTTAACCACACAAATTTCTGTTTGGGGCAGTAACTAGTTGGTTCACCAGTAAATGTCTTTTTTCAGAGGCCCAGAGGAACTTCTTTTAAAAAGACCAGGGTAGCTTCACACTAACTTTGAGATTATTCAGACATGCATTTAATGTGACTATAAAATAAAAATTCAAGGTTACATTAAAACAATTATTTTTTTTTCTTATTTGGGGGGAGAGTCTGTTAGGAATATTAAGAAATCCTACAAGGAACCTACATCTTAGAGGGAATTTTTATAATGCCAGTTCTTTTGTGGTATTTCTTGTTACCATCCACGAACACACTCTGCTACCTGAAATAGTCTACTTTTCATGAAGATACTTCTCTGGGTTTCCATGCAGTTCCTGTTCTTTTCCCTCCACCACATTCACTCTCCTTCCTCACAACTCATGCCCCAATTTCCTTACACATTTTCCTGAGAGTTTTGTTTCCAGTGCCCTCCTCACTACTCATGTGAACTTCTCTCCACCGGCATCAATTCCAGCCACTTCTCTTATCTAATATCTCTCCACTTACTTTGTTCCAAATTTTAATTCTGCTGAACCCTCCATGAGTCTTGAACCTCTCTTCTGTTGACTTCTTGTTCCTGCAGTGCCCAGGTTCTCCTGGCCTTTTTCTGCCTCATGATGGGTTGAACCCCCTCTTAACCTCCAGGAAGGCCCCCCTGACACGCTGTTCTCCCTCATTGTGATCTGAAACATTCTCTCATTTGTAGCTTAGGGTAAATATTCAACATTCATTGAATTCTAAAAACTGTGTGAATCCATAAAGGATGTAAGACTAGAAAATGTGTCAACCAAACATTTTGCTTGCAGGGCTTCAAGAAGATAAAGTAAACAAACAAACAAACAAACAAAGGCATATAAAAGATCCAAAAAAGAAAATCAGGAAGTTGAGAAAAACAAAGAGGCTATTAATTTCAGATACATATTGTCACAGAACATTGTTAAGGTTAAGAATAGCTTTTAAGTATAAGAAGCACATTACTTCTACATTTTATTAAATGAACACTTTGTAAATAAAGATTTAGCAGCTTAAATGATAATTAAAAACATAAAATCAACTAATCGAAATTTCATACAGAACTCTGGTATGGTACTTGCAAAAAGATAGTGTTGCTATTGTGTTATAGAAAACTACACAAAGAGTTAAAGAGAAAAAGTAAAAGAATTCATTGATCAGAATCATATGTCTTTAATAATAATAATAGCAGTGATTTTAACATGTTTCTATAATATTTGATATTTTTGAAAGCATGTTCAAATGTGACACCCATGTTTGAAGCTCACCATAATAGTGAGATATTGGTAGAGTAGTAGCTACTACCTATTTAATCACTGAGGAAAACCAACAAGTTAATAATTTGTTTAAAATTAAATGTTCTGCTCTCATTACAGTCATTATGTCTAGGAATAAAATACATGAAACTTAATATATTTTGTTTCATTTAAATAGCCTTAATGATTATCAATACCTTCTTGGTCAAACACTCATAACTGAAATACAAGAGTTTTTGACACTGGGTCAATAAAAAATGATTTTAAATTCCTAGATTTTTCTCATTATTGTTTACTGCAAACTTTAGTGAAATAGAAAAATTATTGGTTTTAGCTTTCAGAATGTGCATATGTATGTATATACACAGGCATACACATACAAGTACATTTATATGTCTGAAAAGAGCAGAGTGCTACTTAACTCTTGAGCTGAGAAGAAATGGTGGCACTCAGGTGGACCTAAATGTAAATATGTAAGAACACTCATGTCTTAAATTCATTTGCTTCTCATTCAAGTAGCTTATAAAATAGAAGAAATCACTGAGCATATATGGACATAATCCAAATGCAGATGATCATTTGTAAATGTGGATAATATAAATAATATCTGCTCTAGCTACTTCTTTTGATAAACAGGGCATTTGTGAAAGAGCAGTAGCAATAACGACAAACTATGCCTAAAGTGTCAATAAGTACTATTGCATTCTTTCGTTTTTGACATTGTTACTCTTTATAGGAGATAAAATAAAAGTAATATAAAATTATCTGGACTATACACATTTATAAATGGAGTAAATTTACATAAAATAGTGGTTGAACTTTACAATTTAATTCCCTTCATTATTATCATGAAAAATACATGTTTAATTTATTCTTTAATCTGCTTTCTTATGAAATGCAAGCTTTGATATGGTACAATTTTAATTTAAAGTATTATTATTTTTAAAAGGCCTCATTTAAATATTTTTTCAGTTCAGCTAGTACCTAACAAGTCTGTCATAATTATCTTACAAACCAAATCAAGAAATGTCAGTGGGTAGGTGGTAGGGTTTAAATACATTTGTACATGATTCGATTGTCACACTGCAAGGACATCAGTGGTGGAAAAGATGGTTGCCTAGGCTGGCATTACACAGGGTTGCCAGGCCCTGATGGAGACAGAAGGTAGGCTTATCAAATTTTAAAGTGGCATAAAGCTGAGAGATATTTCATTGGAAAAGAGGATTCATATCATTTTTTAAAAACAAAAAGCCCTCAAACAATAGAATGGTATTAGGGATTAAAATCCAGAAAGATGAACTTTAACAACAAGGATCAGTTCCTACTCTGTGATTCAAAAAGGCAACTGTAGAATGACAGGATAGGTAAAATCTGACTTAGGAGTTTTCATTAAAATAAAAAAGGAGGAGCATTTAATTGACCACCTGTCAGTACGAGTCAAAAGTGCAATACCAGACAAAAAAGCATTGGCTCAATCTTAGGCCATAATAGAAGCAGGTTGTCTGTGGTACGGGGTGTACTTGCCTCATTTTGCTTTGCTCTAAGTAAGACTACATGTATCCAGTCTCATTCTTGACACCTTGGGAAAGTCAATGAATGTTTTCTGGCAAAGACTATTGGCATGTTGGAGAGTCCAGAATCCATATAAGAGAACAAGCTAAGAATATTGGGATTTTATTAACTTCATAAAAGGTAAACTTTGGTACAATACACCACTGACCCTCAAATACTTGAAAGAGTATAACGTAGTTGAGGAAACAGACTTTTTTTACGGAAGGCAGAACTGGGAATAATAAATGAGAATGTCTAAAAAACATATTGGGTGTTAATGATAAAAAAGAATATGAGACTAGAGTCAGAAGCTCAAGTTTAGGCAAATCATCTAAATACTGTAAGTCATGAAATTCTCATCAGCAAGGGAACAGAAGTTGACAGTACCAGTAATATTTAGCACAAAGACTGCCATAAATAATCATCTGAGAAAGCACACAAGATTTTTTTGAGACTTTAAAATGATTTGAAAATGATAATAGTAACAGTAAACTACAAGAATGGGGTGTCTATTGTTCATATGAAGCTGACTGTTTGCCATAACACTGCAGGGCTTCCTTTTACTGGGGAACGATGAAATTGAACTGGACTCAAAATAGAAGCTTATTGCTGTACTACCAATTGCAATTACAATTTATTCGCAATTTTGTCTCAGTTAAAGGCAATAAATGGCAATGAAAGGAAACTTACAAAAGGCCACTAAAGTCAAAAATTTAATTTGGATAAAGAATGTATTAATATCCACAACCTTTACAGAATTAATAAATAGGCTGGACCCCCACAAAGATACTCATCAACTTAACTCAAAAACTAAAAATATGACCAATGTGCTGTAGATCAAATTAGGGCTAATTCATTTTATCCAAACAATACCTCTACACTTGTGCTGCCAATCTTGAGAAAATATAGAATTTTCTGAATTGCCAAACCTCTGTCACAATCTCAAATCTCGAATTTCAGCCTTTGGATACTTGATATTCCCCGATGCCCATCTGCTTGCTATATTCTGGTTTCATTTTCATTAGCGTTCTGAAATAAGTAGCCCCTGAGTTAGTAATGCCTACCAGTTGTTCCAAGTTTACTTACCCTCTGACCCTCTTTTCCAGGTGGACCTTGGGGGCCTTGTATCCCCAGGGAACCCTATGAGGAAAAAGAGACACTTGTTAATAGACTGTTTCAAGTCCAGCTGCCTCACAAAGAATGTTGTGTAAATTAATAATTATTATGTAGATTAAAGCAAACCTTTAAAGTGATTTGAACTCTTTCAAGGTTAAACTATATAACATATTAATAAAGATGAATTGCCTTTCTTTGACTGGTTTATCTTTGAAGCTACCTAAGAAAAAAAGGCAGTCCCACATCAGGTGTGAGACCAAATGTTCACTGCCAGTGAAGAATCCCATATGATTGGAACCATGTTTCAACAAACCACCATAAGTAAGTGATAACAATATATGCAAGCAGAAAAAAAATACCTTTTTATACATTTAAACTCTATAAATAAAACTACATTTTTGGTTGAGAGTAACTTTGTAAGTGCCTTCTAAAAAAATGCATGATTATGGTGTTTGCATCGAACATGTATCTATCTACTCATAACACTGAACTTTTAATGTTAAAAATATTATTTACTGCTTTCTCATAATAATGTAGAGTGGTAGGGAAAATAAACATTCTTTTTTCAGATCATAAAGAAGTCCTAGGAAATCCCAGGTGGTGATCTGGAAGTCAAGTCTTCTGATTCTTATATTAGACAGAAATTCTTATTCCACATAAAATTAAAAATGATATTGCCATGAAACAAAAACTTCAGCAGTTATGACTACTTCTGTCCTGCCACTTCTTTCTTCCCTAATCAACCATTAAATGTGGGAGAGTTTAGTCTTATTTTCTTCTCAGTCCACATTCTCTCCCAGTGATTTCATATATTTGTGGGCTTTGGATTCTCTAGATCAGTGATTCCCAGATCTACAATTCCAGTTTATCTCTGAGCTGCCTTCTGACCCACCACCTGCTTGATGGAACCTCAGCTACCTCACAGGCATCCACAGTTTACCCCATCAAATGCTGAACTCAGGATCCTCCCTTCAAAACTAGATCCTCTTCCACTGTGCCCCAAATCAATAAATCCACATTCTCTTCATGCTCATGCCAGAAGTCTAGAACTCATTCTCCATACTTGACCCTCTCAAACTTCTCTCTCACATCCAGTTATCAAATCTTATTGACTTCATCTCCAAGATATGTTTGAATTCATCCATTTCTCTCCACTCCTGTTGCTCCCATGTTCTTGCTCAGCTGTAAGAGCTTCCTAGTTGACTCTACATACCCCTCCCTCCATTCTCATCACAGCCAAACTAATCTGAAGAAAACCATACTTAATCTTCCCTGATTTGCCACTTGGAAACAATGTCTTCTTTCAGTCTCTTAGTGCCTTGCACTTTTACTTTAAAGTACTTTCCACTAATTCATTTAAGTGATTATTCATGTAATGATTTGTTTCTCTCACCAGGCTGTAATCTATAATGCAATTGATATCTTATTCATCATGGTATGTGCCTGTTAATGGCCAAATGACAATTCATATTGGGGAACTCATCCACTCTAATATAAGTAAGTTTTTGGGTAAAGGCATTAATTTTCAAAGTTTTCCAAATATTTATGATTAACCCATCATCTATTAAATGCCTTAAATGATTTGAAACAAATGAAAAAACTGATAATACAAATGCAAATAAATGTAAATTTATTCCCCGAAGAAATTCTTTTGTTATCTAATTTAAAAATAATTAAGATTCATACTTATAATATGGCCTTTTTCTAAAAATTGATGGCTATGTTGAAACTAAAATACCAGATGTACTAATCATGATCCATAGTTACTTATTATGTATATATTCATTTTTAACTTTTTAAATATAAACTACATTTTCATAAATGTCGTACATGCATAATTTCACCATCTAATTTAACTTTAAATAAAAAAGTGATATACGCATTTTAATTTTTCATTCAGATGACATTCATTTGCTTAATATTCTCAGAATTCAGTATACATTATTGTAACTAATTTTTTTAAGTGTTAGTACAAAAAAAGTCTGTATATGTCATCAGTTCTAACTGTTCCTCCAAATCTTTCTTATTCCTTCTCCACAACAGTTGAATGAAATTTATGCGTTTATCACTCTCATATCTTTTATCTATATTAGGAGCAATTTAATGTTACAGGGGCATATGATGCCAATGTTTTATTGATTTAGGTAGGAATAAAAACCAAGGAAAAAAGTAATCAGTTCTGTTTGTAATTAAAAACAAAAAGACAACAAACCTGCCAAATGATATATAATCAAGTAATGTTGGATAACTAGGCCAAGTTTAGTATGGCAAATTCCTCATGTTTATAGGAAAAACAAATTTTGAAATTCAAACATACCAAGTATCAATTACAATATAATTACAGAGAGTTGTGTCATTTTTTTATAAGACTGAGACAATCTTGGCTCTAGATTAAACTCTTCTCTCCTACCCTTAGAACTATTTTTTTTTAAAGTACAATTTCCATTTTATTTTTCTCCAGAGAATAGTTGTCTTCAATCTTTTACTCAGCTCCTTCCATGGGTTTTGGTGAGGGTCGTGGGGCAGCACCCGCAGGTCTAAATCGGGGTGGGGGTGTTCGGTCCTTGTGGGCTTCAGGAGATCGATTCCTGACTACTTTGCTGTGAATTGCGCAACTCACACAGTAATGTAGCTTCACATAGAGCTTGGGAAGTACATAGGCATCAAAGACACTCGCTTCAGAAATATCCCTGACTGCTGCAGCCTCCACTATGTTTCGAATGATGAATTTCTTAATGGCCTTGTCCTTGGGCACTCATTGGGTACAGTTTGTGCAGCGAATAGGCTGAACATGGCCGCGGCCCTTTTTGGCACGACCGTTGTTCCTTCTTTTCTTTGTCATTTTGGAAGCTCGCAGCAGAGAAAGCCCCTTAGAACTATTATCATTTCATGAATAGTAAAACTAATATATAACAATTTTGATATTCTTCCAAATGCTGAGAGCTTATTCAGTCTTTTTAAACATGAGTTACTAAAACATATACATTCCAGGGAGTATACTTAATTCTGAGACACATATAATAAAAAATCTACTCCCTTTACTATTTAAAGAAATTATGTAGCAAAGTCTACTTAATACAAGAATATAATATTTGATTTTGAAGGTATTTAACAAATTCAAAAATATTTATGATAATCTTTTGTATGTGAGACCCAAGTAGTAAGATACAGTACCAACTCACATACGTAAACCACTTAAGTGCCTCCTAGATGTTCATGACTCTGATCGCCTCCTCCTCAGTTTTGCTGTCTAGGACCCAGCTAGGGGTTTATAAAAAATTGGGGAAATTCTTTTTTAATCCTTGATAAATCATTCACTATTTGAATGATCCATGACCAATTTGTAATTCTAGCCATGTTCTTCTCATCTTCAGAACAGTTTTGAGCAGAGTATAGAACATTAGTTGACATCGACAAAGTAAAAATAATTTTAATATTGTCATTAGTGAAACACAGATAAATTAATTGTAGAAAAATGTCTATTCCCAAACTAACAAATTAAAATCCTGAGAGGATTATTTATAATGATCCAGGTCACTGTTCCTCCCATTTAGTAAAGTCAAAAAGTGGATTTATCTATCACTTATTATGAAAATTACAGACATACTTAATCTCCAGTTTACCTAAATTGAACTTCGATGGAGCTTAGCATTTGTCTCAGAATCCCCTTCCACAGTTCTTCCTTATTCTGGCTTTGTAAAGGTCATTATGTGGGTGCTTTATTTATCCTTTTAGATGACTGTGAGCTCTAGAGCATCAGTCCTCAACCTTTTTGGCACCAGGGACAAGTTTTGTGAAAGACAATTTTTATGAACACTGATGGGGGCATGATTTCAGGATGATTCCACCACATTACATTTTTTTGTGCAATTTATTTCTATTATTATTACATTGTAATATATAATGAAATAATTACACACTTGCCATAACATAGAATCAGTGGGAGCCCTAAGCTTGTTTTCCTGCAACTAGATGGTCCCTTCTAGGAGAGATGGGAGACAGTGACAGTTCATCAGGCATTAGATTCTCAAAAGGAGCACACAACCTAGATCCCTCACATGCACAGTTCACAGTAGGGTTCATGCTCTTATGAGAATCTAATGCCACCACTGATCTCACAGGAGGTGGAGCTCAGGAGGTAATGTGAGCAATGGGAAATGGTGGCTGTAAAAACAGATGAAGTTTGCTCGCTTGCCCACCACTCATCTCCTGCTATGTGGCCCAGTTCCTAACAGGCCACAAACTGGTACTGGTCCATGTCCTGGGGGTTGGGAACCCCTGCTCCAGAGGATAGAAGCTCATTTTTTTTCTATCTTATACAACACTTATAGAAAGAACTCAATAAACATTTGGCATATTGTAAAGAATAAAACACCAAGTTAGAATAACACGGAGTGTTGGTGTTGGAGAACTGGCTTCTGCTCTTTATATAATTATTTTTATTTTCAAAATTTGGACTTAAATACCACAATGGAGAATTTTCAATTTTGTCTGTCTTCCTCAGTCTGAAGTGGTCATTCAATTCTCTGATGTCTATGAGTAAAATTGTCTTATAGTTCATTTACAAATTAATTATTTACCTACTGTAACATTATCTCTGTTGTAGAACTTACTCAAAATGTTGGCCACAAATGCTGTTTTACAGATTTAAATAAGTTATCCAGTTAGAGAATCATATTCTTAATTATCTTTGTACACATGGCACATTTACATAACCTGTGGATTTTTTCCTTCTCTGATTTAATTCACTGAAGAAAAATGCCTATCAATGCTTTCTACTTTTTAATCTACTTAGTCTGCTATAAAATAACTGTAAGTTGAGTTATTTCTAAAACTTTTCAAATATACATATTTATTACTTTTCTGAAAGAGACATTTGAGATTGGATTTAGCATTTTCATGATGTAAACATCTACATATGTCTACATAGTTATTCATTTTCCTTTTAACACAATTCTGGACATTAAAAATGTTGATGAATGAGATTCATAAGGCTGTTACCTCTTCTGTATAAGATAAAAATAAGCAAAAAAATAATCCAAGCCAGCTAAACCATTTTAAGTTCCAGTGGATAGCTATTACAATGTGTTACATTTCACACAGCTCTCTCTGGACAATCTGCTGATTATTTAAGACAAGCTAGAGCTTATCATCATGGAAGCCCATGTAAATATTTAACTGAGAAATTACTTAGAATTAACTGGTTCAGAACAGAAGTTTGAAGTGTTTAACAAATATAGCAGATGTTTAGTAGATTTAATAGGGTAGATTAATTACGTTTGAACACATTTTCATTTGTGAAAAGAGGCAAGATGCATTTATAGCTTCTCAATCAAGAAAAGGAGCTGAAGTGAAAAAGGAAAGTTTCATATTAGAGGATTACGTGTATACTCCCTTGCCAGGAATGTTGCAGTACATATGATACCTAATACCCACTTCAACAAAAATGTTATGCAAGTGTATTTTAAGTGTTATGATTATTGCTTTAGAATATGCTTCATAGACTCGAAATATGCGATTAAGGAGCAACTGCACAAATTCTAAACAATTACTAGGGGATTTTCTGTGTTTCAAATAGAGTGTATGAAAATAAAATGGAAAACAGAATGTATCTGTTTTTACAGAAAATTTTATGCCTTTAATATGGGAACAACAGGAATACAGTTTTAATTTGGGAACATCAGAATAAAATTTTGCTTTACATGTGTACTTTTTCTCTTGAAAATGAATTGTTCTAGGACAGGAAATAAGTTTTATAAAGACAAAAAGTAAATAAGTAAAAATATAATATATAGTCCAGTCACAAGAAGCAATTTTAAAAAAAATTTTAACTTTCCTCACTTCTCTGTTAGTGCCATATATATATTTTTAACCTCTAGAGCATCCAGAAAGGAAGTGACTTTTACATTAGTTCTAAGAAGTAGAATTTAAAAATGTTTATGTTAATAAATTAAATGGTGATCAGCTTTAAGTTATTTCATCAAATTATCATAAGAAAAATAATTTCCTAAAGTTGAAAAGGAATTCTATGTTTACATAAAAGCCTATCATTTTATCAAAATCAGTTGTCAGTGTGCACTAGGAAATAGATATCTGCGAAATAAGGAACACTAGCGTCTCTTCCACACACCAATGAAAGCCCTGACGAATCTCCCCAGAAGCATGGATAAGAGAAGAATAGGAAGAGCTGTAGCAGAAAGAAAATTTTGTAAAATATTACGTGGACAAGAATGATTTAATCATTACCAATTGTAGTAAACCAGTTCCCTAATTGGGTGGACAATTTTATCCTGCCTTCGAAAATTTAAAAAATAGAGGTTATACACAGTGCTTTTAAAATTTAACAATTTCATATGACGCCCTGGAATCATTTCAGACATGGGACACAATGAAATATAATCATTCCATGTGGTTGCAAGAATATATTTTAATCATAATCTTTTCCCATGTTTTTTGAACTCAGAAAACGTATCTCTTTATTATACAGATTCTGAAATAACTTGTTCTCTGTCACTATTGATTAAGCCAATAAAGCCAAAAAATTTTAATTGAACAATAGAACATAGAGTCTGTGAATCTGGAATGATGTTGGGATATCTGTACTTCTCACAAACCTTCCTCTAACAGTAATTTTTGCTCCTATTAGAAAACTTTCCATTTTTTAAGTTGTGTACGTCCTCACTTTCCACTCTGCATATTATCCAGCAGTGTGCCTTGCAGTTAGTAGGTGTTGAATGGATGAATGACTGCTAAGATTCTAATCCTTTGCACTTCTTTTGGTACTTCTACAGCAGTTAGAATATTAATTGCCATAGCTACAAAAACTCCAATTTAGATAATTATATTCTTCATCTACAAATCCTAATTGATGCCAAAATAAAATCCTACTTGATAACAAAATAATCCAAGTTATTTTTACTTCTTATGTGGTAGCATTGCAAAATAGATGCTTTGCTCACATTTGGAGGCATTTGCCCTTAATTAAAAGAAGAAATATAACCCGTGTTCTTTAATTTCTCTCACATTGATGAGGATTAAGTACTTACTTTCTGAAAAAACAACATGAGCCAAAGAGATTAAAGAATCTATACAAACCATTAATTAATAAAAAAAAAGAACCAATCAAGTTATTTAAAATACTCGTATTGTTTTTAATGATATAGTGTTAGGTTTGTTAATTATTCTTGGTTTACTTGCACTTATTTATCATCAGCACTTTCATATTTTGGTAATTTTGTATTTTAAATTATTATTGACTATGAAAAATGTTGTGTAGATTTGTTATATTTTGGCATTAACCTGATAAATAAAATATTTGATTTCAGTTAACTCTAGGCTCTGCTGACAAATAAAAAATTGGTAGGTTGTGGTCTGTCAAATCCATTTGTATCATCTGTCTTAATGATTTATGCGAGTGGGAGTATGATTGACTTCATTTTAATGATTTGTCTGATGATGGTAATAGTCTGAATTTTTGAATTGACTTTGCAAAAGGTCAGTGGTCACAAGGAAACATGGTTCTACTGCAGACAGAAGGGACAATCTATACATAGGAGGTTTTAAAATGTCTTCCAATGTTTTTGGAAGAATGAGCAACATTATATAAATGTAATTTCAAATTTAATGTCATGGGTAATTTTTTCATTTGGGTTATACAACATAAGTGACTAGACCATGGGAAACTTAATCTAGCAATTTTAGGCTTAAAAAATAAATCAGAACAGAGATATTCATATACTACATGAAAGACCTAGGTATTTAATGCTGGTAACTGTGAAGAAGGCTTATACAATATCACTTAAGTTGCAATTGAGTAAGGTGTTGAAAATCAAATGTTTAAGAGGAGAAAAATGCTCCATGCTGTAATATGTATATATATTTTTTAAGTTTTAAAAATACAGATTGAATTATTGTCTCTTTTTAACTTCTTTACACTGGCCTTCCTCCTTTCTGACAGAAGCATCCATTTTCCTTGGGAGGATTAAGATTGCAATAGTATGGCCGGGCGCGGTGGCTCACGCCTATAATCCCAGCACTTTGGGAGGCCGAGATGGGCAGTTCATGAGGTCAGGAGATTGAGACCATCCTGGTCAACATGGTGAAACCCCGTCTCTACTAAAAATACAAAAATTAGCTGGGCGTGATAGTGCATGCCTGTAATTCCAGCTACTCGGGAGGCTTAGGCAGGAGAATCACTTGAACCAGGGAGTTGGAGGTTGCAGTGAGCTGAGATCGCGCCATTGCACTCCAGCCTGGTGACAGAGCAAGACTCTGTCTCCAAAAAAAAAAAAAAAAAAAATTGCTAATAGTATAAGGATTGTTGAGTTCATACAAAAGAGTGGTCCGAAAAGTATGTTCTATTAGGAGAATAGTCTCTAATTATCATGTGCTTCAATCACTACATATCAAGAGATGTTCTCATAGATCATAAAGCTCAGTCATGAATCACAAGGCACAGGGAAAGAGGAGAGGTATGAGTAGTTCTACTCAACCAGAAAGGAAATATAGAAAATGTCTCTCCCTTCTGCTTTCTTGAATGAAGAGTTTCAGGAGAAGAATAGTGAATAAGACATCAGTATTCTTGTTTTCCCTCTTCTTGGGAAGCCAAGAAGAAAAAGAATCCATAAGGTATTAGACTTTTCAGCAGCAACACGTGTTACAAGACAGTGGGGAAAAATCTTTAAAATTCTGAGGCAAATAATTTTCAAGCAAGAATTCTATGCTCAGGTAAACTATCAATCAAGTGTGAAAGAGAAAAAAACAAAACAAAACATTTTTAGATATGTAAAATCCCAGAAGACATACTTTCCTTTCAATTTTTTTTCCATACGTTATTTAAAGATATGTTCACATAAATGATGGAGTAAAACCAAGAAAGGAGATGACAAGGAAAAGAAGCGGCAGTGAAATCAACTCAGAGAAAAAGAATAAAGGTAGTCACAGAATGGGAATTTTGTAGATGGCTTAGAAAGCTGCCTGCAACAGATAGAATGAAAGATCTTAATGGTACTCTCAGGAAACAAGAAACTCAATGAGAAAATTTGAAAAATATGGAAGGCAATCACAGGGAAAATGGAATGAATTAGAAATGCCAGAAAAAAACAAACCAAAACAATGACAAACTATTCAAGAAAAGAAAGGTACACTACTTGGTTCTGCATATGACAATATTTACAGTCATTAAAATGTGAACTTTTAGTTATTTATGTTTTCGAGATGGAGTTTTGCTCTGTCTCCCAGTCTGGAATGCAGTGGTGCAATCTTGGCTCACTGCAACCTGTGCCTTCTGAGTTCAAGCGATTCTCCTGCCTTAGCCTCCTGTGTAGCTGGGTTTATAGGTGCCCACCACCACACCTGGCTAATTTTTGTATTTTTAATAGAGACGGGTTTTCTTTTCTTTTCTTTTTTTTTTTGAGTCGGAGTTTTGCTCTTGTTGCCCAGGCTGGAGTGCAATGGCGCAATCTTGGCTCACCGCAACCTCCGCCTCCTGGGTTCACGCAATTCTCCTGCCTCGGCCTCCTGAGTAGCTGGGATTACAGGCACGCACCACCATGCCCAGCTAATTTTTTGTATTTTTAGTAGAGACGGGGTTTCACCATTTTGACCAGGATGGTCTCGATCTCTTGACCTCGTGATCCACCCGCCTCGGCCTCCCAAAGTGCTGGGATTACAGGCGTGAGCCACTGCGCCTTGCTGAGATGGGTTTTCACTATGTTGGCCAGGTTGGTCTTGAACTCCTGCCCTCACATGATCCACCTGCCTTGCCCTCCCAAAGTGTTGGGATTACAGGTGTGAGCCACCAGGCCAGGCAAAAAATGTGAACATTTTATATTTGTTTAAATAAAAATACTTTTAAAACTTTATTAACCATTCATCTGTATTTGGACATCTAAGTTGTCTCTATTCTTTTACTATTACAAGCAATGTGGAAATGAACAACCTGGTAGATGTGTAATTTTATAAATTAATGAGGCTATCTATAGCTATATTTTCTGGTTCAAAGCAAGAGTGAAACTCTGCCCTTCATAAAGATTATATCCACACCCACTTGCCCAAAAATGTAGAGGTGTGTTTCTCAGCATTTTTGCTAACATAGTGTACTATCTAACTTTTTACCACTTCCAATCTTATAAGTGAAAACTAGTATTGTAGAGGTGTTTTAGTTTACATTTTTCTTCTTATGAGTGAATTTATGTCTATTTCATATATTTATGAGTCATATTCTTTCTTCTTGGAGTTTTAAAAAATTGATTTGGAGAAGTTTCTCTCTATATTTGGATATATAGTCCTTTGTTATGATGCGAGTTGTAAATGTTTTTTCCCAGGTGGCCATTTGATTTAGTTTAGTGGGTTTTTGCCCCCATATAGGAGTTATTTTATCATGCAGTAAAATGTACTACATTTTTTTTCTATTTTTAACTCTAGTTTAAAAATATATTTTAAAAGTTTATTCTTAATTATTTTTAAAATTCTTATATTTTCTTTAGGGATTTCGTGGTTTAGTGTCACCTTTAAAATCTTGATCCATCTGATATTTTTATTGTAACAGTAGTCATGTACAAACCCAAATTTGTGTTTTTCCAAATGCTGTGTAGTTGTCCCCAGTGAATTTATTAAAATATTTTTATTATAAGTTTTTAACAGTACTGTTTGACTCTTTAACTCTGTAAATGAATTTATTTGAAAAGTACTACAATTTTATTTAAAACATTAAACAAGTTAAGGCAAGTAAGCTAATTCTCAAAGTTTACTTATTACATGCAGATTCAAATTTAGCACTTGAAATAGTAAAGAATTGCCCCAATTTTCATATCTGGTAACTTGTTCTAAAGTACAAAGAAGATAAGTTGTCGTTGTTAACAGAAGATTTTCTCAAATTGCAATGCTTTGTCAACAATTTGGATGACACAAAATGGCTATTCACATCATGTGAAATATCCTTTTTTTTTTTTTTTTTTGAGAGGAGTTTCACTTTTGTCGCCCAGTCTGGAGTGCAATGGCGCAATCTTGGCTCACTGCAACCTCTGCCTCCCAAGTTCAAGTGATTCTTCTCCTGCCTCAGCTTCCCGAGTAGCTGGTATTACAAGCGCCTGTCACCACACTCAGCTAATTTTTGTATTTTTAGTAGAGACAGGGTTTCTCCATGTTAGCTAGGCTGGTCTCGAACTCCTGACCTCAGGCAATCCTCCTGCCTTGGCCTTCCAAAGTGCTGGGATTACAGGTCTGAGCTACCGCACCTGGTCAAAACACCTTTTCATCATTATTTTGTCATTAGACTCAATTTATACTTATTGGTGACAGAACCAAACAGAATGACTTTACAAATTGAACAAATCTTGTTAATTCTGAAAAACATTTTAAAAAATGCCAGGGTGAATTCTTAAATATTTATAGTTAATTCTTCATTCATAAAATCAGTGAGATCTCCCTCTCTATGAATTAAGAATTAACTATATGGTTAATTTTGGTAATATGTGCACTAAATAAAGTGAAAAGTGGTTGCATTGTTTATTTATTAACAATTTGTGGATGTTAAATGGAAAAATATGTGCTAGAAATTTTTATACTGACAAGAAAAACTGCACCTTAAAATGTTAAAAATCTGATATTTAAATATATCTGAGGGCTAACTTCATTTCTAGGGAAATTATATTGCAGGTCAATGAACAAATACGTCTACTATATAAATATTTCTTTAAACATAACCTCTTAGAAACAGGGTTAATCTGTCAAACTATTTAACTGCATCTATTTTATGGACTAAATAAGTTAAGGTTGTGTCAGTGTAATTCCAATTCAGTACTAATAGCATTAATAAGATTAGTTATGATGCGTTACATACATGCCCAGGTGGTTCCAGTGTCACTTTCCAGTCTACTGGGTTGGTACTATGGGTAGTATGTGATTTCCAAATAATCAGGTTGTGAATCCAACAAAGTCAGAAGAAAACCCTAATTTTCAATTTACTAGTCACTAGAAAGTTGGCATGACAGTAAATTAGAATTGATGTTTTAATATTTCAATGAAATGGAGCAGTCAGAATATTATTTTTAAGCTTCTAAAAAACAATCCCTGAGTAAATCAAGATAATTTGAGATTCAACATATTCTCAAATATAGAGTACATATTATAGAACCATAACAAGCAAACAATAGTAAGAAAAATGATAATCCATATCATACAAAAAGACTCCCATGTTTGCACAGAAGCAAAATGTGGTAGTCCTGGTGCAACATCTCAATGTCATTTCAGTACATTCTTTGATGACCTCCACACATTTACAATAGTAAATTAGGAAGGGGATAGAGAAGTGACATGTATTGCATAACTGCTAGTGTGTCAGGAATTCCACTAGTTACTTTAATATGTGATCTTATTTAATTTTAACAACTCTAAGAAATAGAAGTATTCCCTTTTTTAGATGAGAAGATGAATTCTCTAAATACAAGACGGTAAATAAGTGGTGAAGCTGAGCTCTTAATCCAAGTATGTCTGATCGCCAAACTCTATCTATTTCTAATATATTCTACTTGCACTTCCAAATAAATCTTTAGAGCATAAGATACATTTGAATGTACTTTATCTTAATCTATGAATGGGTATTCAGGTCAATATTATAAGAGTGAAGATACAGAGTGACCCTTGACATTTTTGATACATGAAGGTATTAAACTTTCCAGAATATATTTATTAGGAAACTAAGAAGTGGCTTTGAAATAGCATAGAATTCTATAAGAAATGGAATTTAAAATCAACAGTATAGACTGAAGAGAAGAATAGCAAAGCACCAGAAAAAAGGTACTCTGGGACTAGAGCTAATGGAGAAGCTAAATGAGTTAGCAGTATAGTTAGCTATGGTGTGGTAAACAGAACCATTTGCTAAGATCTGTTTGAAAAGAAATGCAGTGCACAAGAGCTGGTTGGCAACAATGCTCTATGAGTCTTTTGCATTTCTATTTGTCTTATAAGTGAGGCACTAACTGCTCTAGGTTCTGAACAATCTTTATACCTCTAGGGTGGAAACATAGCCAAAAGGATATCTATAGGATTCAAACTTAATTCTGGCACTGCCAGAGGGATATTCTTATTGCCTTGACATGATCCTAAATAAAAAAAGGATAAAGACTACTTGGTTTAGTACACTGCTTGCTCCGTATCCTTATGGTTGCCCACTTGGGCCAAAGCAGGAGACATACTGAGTCTATTTCAGTTTTATAAAAAATGTCCTTGTCCTTGTTGATGTTCCTGGATTAATGCCTCAAGTCAAGCAGAACGGCCAATTCAGAAACATAAGGAGCAAATCATCTGGCTTTCTAAGATAGACTTGGGATGATTTACGGGATCTATTCAGCTGTTTGAATTTGGGATCCTGGGGGACAGAGTTGAGATCAATCGTGCAGGCTGGTCTCATCTACTTCCTTGGCATTGTATTAACAGTAGCCTTTAATTAAATGCTATATGAGACAAATTGAATAGTTTTGGTCATAGCCTTTACTGATAATATTATTCAGAGTTGTTAGTGGAGTGGTATACTCATAACAAATTTGCCAGACAACAAGACAGTACAGAAATGAAGAGTGGATGTTGTTGAGAGACAATGGGTCTTTCCATGGGTCTTTTTTGCTTTTGCATGTCTTATGAGGGAGGTACTAACCACCCTTGTGTTCTGGGCTATCTTTTAAAGGGTAGATCTGCTTACTGTTTAGGATGTTAAAGATAATGCCTCTCTTTTGGCAAAAGGCAAGTTTGCCTGCAGTCCATTTTTAAAAAATTTGGCTTTCCTACTCTGCTATGATGCAAACCCACTGAATATATAGCACTTACCTGGGTTGCTTCTGGTACTTGGGAGCAAGGGCAACCAAAACAAACATAAGGTTCATGCTGCTTGCTGCCATGAGTAATAATGCCTGTTTCTCTGACTCAGAAGTTTCATATCTTCTGCCAGGATTGATGAAACTGTGGCAGGCTAAGTCATTATTATTCACGTTGAGTAAAATCTCATATCTTTTATAGTTCTTGACACTGGTAAGTGTAATCCTTTCTCTATATTGGGCCTGTGTCTGACTTAACTATTCCTTATATTTATTCTCTTTTTAAAATAATGTGATAAAATAGAGGAAATTTAAGAAAAAAATAATATTATTAAAGAGATAGAAATTAGATTGTATACAGCTAAAGGAAATAGAATTCCACAGGAAAGGTAAAGAGAAAATAACAGAATTTTAGAGTTGAAAATGACCTTAACAACATTCTGTTTGACCCTTACATATTACAAGTGATATGCCCAAGGTAAAATAAGTAAATATTAATAAAAACAGTTGCATATTTCAGGATAGAGTCTGATTTCCTTGCCTTCCATCCAGTGTTTCTCTATTTTGCAAAAGATGACTTTAGTAATGGATTAAGCTATACAAAGCTTTTGTTCATGGCCGCAGAATAATGAGGAGATAATAATAGGAGTCTTTAATCAAGGAGGCAATTCCTGTTTCCCACAAACAGCATGACTTTCAAATTGAACAAAAATAATCAGGGATAGTAAGTGACATCAAGATTGTTATTGCCAAAAATTTTTAATATGGGACAAAGTGACCGCCTGTCCTAAATTAACTAGGGTTGGTAGCTAGAAAGAGGGAATCTCCTCCTCATTATGATATTCAAGTAAGTGATTTTGTAGTTTTCTGTAGATATTTTTCACTGTGGGATTTGGTGATATTTTACTTTAATAATATGTTTGTCAGTGAAAAATTTTTGTTTCATCTACCTATGAAGAAGAAATATTTATTTAATACCTATACTATATCAAGTACTTTCAGTCTCTGGGGATACAGTTGTAAATAAGACAGACAAGGTTCCTATCCTCATGAAGGTTATACTGGTTGTAAACAGAATACTTAGAATTCAGTTTATAGTTAATAGTTTTTTTTAAGATGAAAGAATTCTACCCATAAAACACTATGATTTTATAAAAGTTCTCTTTAAATATTTGTTAGCAATTACTTCATAAAGAACTTTAGACTCATTGCTATTGATATTTTTGCCATTCACATTTAGCATATTAACAAACAATAACAACAATAGCTAAGAGTTAAATAGTATTTACTAGAAGCCAGGCATTGTTCTAAAATACTTACATATATTAACTCAATCATCATTATAACACTATGCAAAAGAAAATATTAGTATCCCATTTTATAGATGACACAGAAAGGGCAAGAAACATGGTCAGGTTCAAAAGCAGGTACCTTGGCTCCTTGAGTCTGTATAACCACTGAGTTAAGCTGTATGGGTTTCTGGTTTGTTAAAATCAGTGGAATGGTTAATTGGAATTAATATAATTCTTGTCCTTTTTAGAGAGAAATCCTTTTTTAGTTCCACTTAATATATCAATATAAGGCGTTACAACAAAGGTTTTTTGTTTTTGTTTTTGTTTTTTTTTTAGATTTTTATAAAAAAGCCTACAGCACCCAGTATTCCCAGATGGTCTCCGACCCTGCTTAGCTTCCGAGATCAGACAAGATCAGACACGTTCAGGGTGGTATGGCCATAGACCACAAAGATTTTTTAAATGCTTAGAATGGAATTGAATTAAACTAATTTTAATTTAGCTTTACGGCTGAAATAAATACATGCTTTGCTGCACTTAATTTTTCAAAAGGTGTACCCATTTTACAATTTTCTAATGGCATTTAAAATACATTTTAATTTGTTTTTCTCAATTTCTGTGTATTTCAACATGAAATAAAATAACTCTTTTGTAAAAGTCCCAAATTGTCATTGCATAGTGCTTTTAGGAAGGGAAGTTTTACTGGTTGAGGTTTTAAATGCATAATTTGGACTTTTGATGAAAACAATTTGAAATGCCTTTTGAAACAGAAGTAAACTATAAACAGAAGGGCAGAAGGAGCTATTCTCAAAATATTCATCTAATGAAAGAGATATAAATCACCTCCATGTCGAACGAGCCGACTGTAAGTTTTTCCAAAACATAAATCTTCCCTGAGGCTAAAACATAAATCTTCCCAGGGCCTTAAGCGTCAACTCGCCAGTATTTCTTCACAGAGCAGATAAAAATAGCTTTGTATTATAGAAAAGTAGCTTATATTTTAATCAACTAATTCACTTACATGTCTTTTGCCCTTAAATAAAAAAAAGATTGATTTTAAAAAATATTTCAACTGCCTTCTTTCTACTGGCAGACTAGTACCTCAGAAATCCCAATACTGAGTTGGATTACCAGTTTCAGAAAACTAATAATGAATTAAACATAAATTATGCAACTTTAGAAAACTAATAGTATTGATTCAAATTTAGGCAACTCATTAAGTATCTAAATAACTCAGATTTTGATATGTGAGGAATTTAAAATAATCTTATTTTAAATTACCATTAATTGCTATGCTATAATACATATATTTATATGTACATATAAATATTTATAATACATATATGCTATAGGCCATATATTTATTCTAGACAGAATGGAAAGAGGAATTATGCTCTTTGGGCATGTAACAAAAACCTTTCTATTTTATTCACCTAAAAAGAGATTGTTATAGATCCTTAGGAATTTTAATAAGAAAGCATTATTTAGTAGTTGAGTCTGTGATTCAAATGTATTTAAAGCAAATAACTTTAAATTGCAACATAAGAAGTTTGGTAAAAAATAATTTTCTCTGAAATAACTAAATGTCTGTGTATAGTATGAACATAACTACAGTTATACAAATATTTGTAAATTTTTTATATAGAATTCACAAATAATCATTTTTAAAATGATTAACTGGTTGCTTTTTCTTAAATCACATAGGTTCTCTGAAGGCAACAACGATTGTTGTTTGTTTCTGTGTCTGCAGTGCTTAACACAGTATCTGGTACACAGCAAGCATTCAACTAAGTGAGTGGGTAAAAGAGAGGAAGGAAGGGAGAAAAGGGACCATATCACTCACTGAGCAATTATTTTTGTTTCTTGTACACATCAACTTAGAAAAAGAATTATTTCAAAGATACCCCATGTGAATACTATGTGATTTTTTTTGTGCATTACAGCCATCTGCTAATTGAATGTCATTTGATTTATAAATGACCAGCTGAGATTTTCTCTCAGTTGCTTATGGTAGTTAAGGTAGTTTCCTTAGAGTAAAAGCGATCTCCCCTCTCTGTGCCTAATTTCTCACTTAAGCTGGATTTATCTGGGCCCCAAGGAACTGGTATTTAAGTATCATTTAGTAAGCATGTCTAAGGCACTTCTGCTGTTGACAGACTTAACCTTTGGCTTCTGCATAAACATTTGGTGCCATCTGGATGAGTATTTAATAACTCCCCATAGAGATAGGGCCAGAGCAACACAGCCATCTTCCTAGGAACTAAAGGAATATATTACATGAAATAGCACTGTTCTACCTTCCTTCACCTGTCTCTCCTCTGACATGACATGCAAAGGCCAGAAGAGAAACGGATACAGAGATGGTAGCCAACTGTCTCATTTCACTCATAGTCCCTGTCTTGCTTCTAAAGCCTCAGTGATTGATGTATTTTAGTAAAACTTTACTGTAAAAAGAGCATTGTATTATTTAATTAAGGAGAATCTGGCAATCAGATGTAATAAGAAAGCTGCAGAACATACACAATTTTATGAAGTTATATATAAAGTCATACTACATTTATATAAAATTAAGATTTTAACAACAGATGACACATAACCAAAGAATTTCTGCTTATTGTACTTGAATATAATGTATTCAAGTATTTGAATATAATATATTCTTATTGTATTTGAATATAATGATTTACAACTAATATTTCAACATGAGAATAAAAGCTTACACAAAATGCCTTTATTCAGATAACATGATTAAACCATGAAATAGCTACCTTTAATAGAGGATTTTTATGTCAACATCTTCACGATTTCAGAATAATTTATCAGAATCTTCCTTTAAAATAAAATTTCATTATGATCTTGGATGCACTATATTCGATCAAATAAATTTGTATATTTATTGTGAAAATACATTCATTTTTCTTATTCAGCGTTGGTTTTAGCTCACATAAATCTGCCTTGTAAATTATAAATATCAACAGAAGAGATACTTTAAATTTATCAGTAACTCACTGGTTAGGTGTCATCTTGACATTAAATATTTAGTTTTTTCACAGTCAGAATATAGTATCTTAAAAATGCTAATTTTGAATACAGTTTTGTTAATATATTTATTTTAAATAATTTAGAAAAGGAATTTTTATCCTTTAACAGGCTGTTCAAAAGTGGCTTTTTTAATCCATTATTATTGAAACTTAATACATGACAATGATATTAGCAATATGGTCATTCCAGATGTGGCAGAACCCAAATACCTTTTGAAAAAATGTGATTTGGTGATATTTTTAAAACATGGAATTTCAGAAAGTTAGTACATATATACGAAAAACATACTTACAAGGGAATTTTTCTTTGTTGTTAATAAGCCAGTTGCTTAGGGAATTTCAGCTAGAATCACTGAACTATTTGTATTTGGCTTCATTTGTGCTATTGAAAGCATATGTCTCAAATTTATAGAAAGTTATTTCACATTTTTATTGATTAGAATGCTAAATTTTACCATCTAGGAGTTTAACAAGATGCTGAGAAATGAATAAATAAATAAGGCAAGAGATGGTAAAATCTACAGCTATAGATTAAAGGCTTATTTTAATTTAAACTTTGTATCACACTCATTAGGCAAGTCACAGGAATTAAAACTTAATAGTCATTCACTCTTGACTGCAAGCCTGAAAATACAAGCAGCACCAGTGCACTGAATCAGAACAGTCAATTTATTCTACTTGGCTAGTACTCTGCTTTTAAAAAATAATGAATATTGGACAATTTTCTGGAAATCTTGCTTAAGAAGGAGAAAACTCAATAAACAAATGACCTTGAAGCATTAAAAAAGTAAAATCAGTGGCATAAATGTTTTGCGTTAAAAAAAAAAAAAAATCAGTCCAAATGGCTTTATCTAAATCACTGGTATGACTAATCCTTATCTTATACACACTATTTAAGAATAAAGAAAGAAAGGAAGTTATTAAACTGAATTAATCAGGCTACTACAACAAAGATTTTCTAAAAACTAACAAAGTAAATATTCATTAAACACCAAGTATTTTGAGGACATGCTCATATTTTGAGCATTGTTCCATATTCATGGAATTCAACAGTGAACAAACTCACTAAGACTCTTGCCCTCATTTGGTTTATACTCAAATAAAGAGAGGGACTGATAACAAACAATAAAAGTAATAAACGGGCAGTTTATTTGAGAGAAGTGATTAAAAAGAGCTAAGAAAAAGAAAATATGAAGCATGTAATGGAGATTGGAAATTCCAAATATATCTGTAGGTGAGTAATTTTAAACATGGTAGCCAGTGTGGTTATTACTGAGAAGTCATCTAAGCAGAAACTTGAAGGAGTTAAAGAATTCAGCCAGGCATGTACACGGGAGCAGGTGGAAGAGACATCACATGAAAAGCCCCTAACGTGGAAGTGTGCTTGGCATGTTTGAGGGACTGCAAGATGGCCATTGCTGTGGAGTAAAATCAGAAAGAAAGGGAAGAAAAGGAGATGAAGTCAAAAATGCAATGAGAGTTGAATCCTCTAAGACTTTACAGCCATTGGATGCAATTTGGGTTTAATTACCTAGGGAAACTTTGGAGATTCTGAAAAAAGAGTGACAAGGAACATTCTGGCTTCTCTGACTCAAGAAGGCAAAGGAGAAGGAAGAAGACCATTAATTGGCTACTGAAATAATCAAGAGATTTATAATGGTAACTGGGACTAAGTGGTAGTAGTAGAGGTGTGAGAATTGGTCAGATTCTAGATATTTTTTGAAGCCAAGTTCAATAGAATAAGTAAAGAAACTTATAATTTACTTAGATATCTTCCATCTTGGTGGAATTCAGCATTGTATAAAAAACAAACAAACATGGGCTTCCAGGATAGCCCAGTAGTTCTGTTAAATCAATATGCCCACAGATAACAACTACATATAGAACAACTACCTGAAGACACTGAAAACTCAACAAAAGCAGACAGATACTGGAGAGGAGTCAACATTTGGAAAAATTAAACAGCATGGAGTCAGTTTTCTGTTTTTAAGATGTTTAGTCTGATGTCAGGCTCAAGTCTTGGTCTTGGGTGGGCTAAATAGAAAGCCTGCAGTCTTGCAGAATTGAAAAAACTGAGGACAGAGTTCAGGGCAAATGCAATTCCTGTAAAGTAAAGTGGGGTTGGTTTGTCAAATCCTGAAATAAGTAAGGAAGTCTCAAATTCTGTATATAAGCTCTCCCCAAATTTCTGGCTGATTCTTAACCAAACATACACAGTGGAAAATGCAAGTAGTTCAGCTTAGTTTAAAAGAACAAAACTGGGATTTCAGCTGTTGCCAGCTATAGGGGAAACAGAGTTTGCTATGTGAGTCTAGCCAATTTAACTGCCTGCTTTAAAACTACATTAAATCTCTTCAGAAAAAAATGGAATTCAAAGTTTCTATAATTTACCACTCATAGTATCCTAAATAAAAAATTACTTGCCATTCAAGTAAGCACCAAACATAACCCATTCTAAGGAGTAAAGATAATCAACAAAGAACAACTTGATATTAGTCAGATGATAGAATGATCAAAGATTTTAGAGTAGTTATTAAAACTATTCTCAAGGACAGGAAAGAAAATATGCTTATAATGAATAAAAAGACAGGAAATATCAGCAGAGAAATATACACTGTTTAACATAAAACAAACTTCACTAGCCCAAAAATATAGTATCTGTACTAAAAAATTCACATGATAGTCTTAACAGTGGAATGGAAATGACCAAAGCATGAGTAAGCTTGACAACAGCTTATTGGAAATGCTCCATTCCCAAGATGGAATTAGATGGGAAAAAATGAACAGTTTTATGGACAGATTATTAAAATCTAACATATCTGTCATTAGCCTTTCAGAAAGGGAAGAGAGAGATAATGGGGCAAAAAACACATTTAATGAAATATAGTGAAAAAATTTCCCTAATTAGTTGAAACATGTAAAGTTAGATTCAAGAAACTCATCAGGGCAAATTTAAAGATAAACACACCTAAATATACCATGATTACACAGCTAAAAACCAGTGATATAAAGAAAAATATTGAAAGCAGCCTAAGAAAAATGATATATTGAATACAGGAAATGATTATTTAAATGATTGTTGACTTCTCATCAGAAATAATGTAGAACAGAAGACAAAAAAAAAAAAACCTTAAATTGCTGAATGAAAAAAAGAAACCATCAGCCCAGAAATCCATATTCTTCATGAATACAGTAAAAATATTCATCAAGACTAAGACCAAGAAGCGTTTATCCTAGAACAGCAAAAGTTGTTCACAGTCAGAAAATATATAAGGTAGTATAACAATAACACATTAAGTATTTAAGAAGAAAGAATATCAGATTATCTCAATAAATGCAGAAAAAGACTATAAAATTCAACACCAGGTCTAGGTGAAACTCTTGGCAAACTAGAAACATAAGAAAAGTTTTTTTAACTGGTTAAAAAATAAGCAAACAAAATATAGCAAATCCATGCTTATTGTAAAACTTTAAGAATTCACATGGCAAAAGAAAAATGTCATTATTTTCTCTACTCAAGATTCTTTATCTGTACCCAAAAGACAAATAAAAGGAAAGGTCATATTTAAGGTGAAACTTCAGGGCCTTCACATTAGAGTCAGGGAAAAGGCTAGGATAATAACTATAATCTCTATGTTATAAGGCCAAGAAAAGAAAGAAAATTAACATTTTGGAAAGGAAGAGATGAACTGTCATAATTTGAAGATAATATGGTTCTCTATGCAGTAAATATAAGACAACAGACAGATAAACTAATAGAACTATTTGATAGTTTAGCAGGGTTGTGAATAAAAGTCAATATACAAAAAATATATATATAATAAAGAAAGTATTTGTCTGCCTTTTGGAAAGCCAAATGTCCCAATGTAATTTATTCAGTGGTTATCCTTTCTCTTACTGATTTATAAAGTTTTATTTAACACACTTCAAGGTCCTATATGTGCTTGTATGTATTTCTTGGCTCTGTGTGTATTAAAAACCAAAATGCCTAAGAATGTTAAATATTGTTGAGGTGTGGCTACTATGGAAATTCTTGATACATTAACTGATATATGCTGACAATTAGCATAGCCACTTTATAGACCAATGAGGCAGTATCTTGTTAAATTGAAAAAGTACAGACTTTCTCACCCAATAACTTCACTTCTAGGTTTATAACCTTTAAAAAAATCTCATTCATGTGTATAAGAGACACGTACAAAAATATTCATTCGTACACTGTAGGTAAAAGAAAAAACAGACAAAAATCCAAATGTTATCAATATGAAAACGTCTAGTGCTATGGTTAAATGCTGGAAGACTACAGATCAGTTTAAAAGAATAAACCTGATCTATAACATTAACATAAATGATTCTCAAACAGAGTATAATAGGGAAAAATAATTGTGAACATCTATTTACAAGAGAATACCATTTGTGTTAATGAAAAACATAGAATATAATACATCGCTTTAGTTGTATATCTATCAGGTAAGTGTATACTACCACTAACATCATCAACAATATAGTAGCTCCCTCAGGGTGAAAAGGGAAAGAGAAAAATAGACATCTAATAATATTTTTTGTTTGAAACTGAAATCTGAAGCAAATGCTGTCAGTTATCAATACTTCTTTATTTTGGATAATAACTACAAAGCATTTTTTATATATGTAGGCATACCCCATTTTATTGGGCTTTGCTTTATTGCTTTTCTCAGATACTGCATTTTTTACAAATTGGAGGTTTGTGGCAAGCCTGTGTACAGCAAAAGTATTGGTACCAGTTTTCAACAGCATGTGCTCACTCATGTCTCTGTGTCACATTTTGGTAATTTTTTCAATATTCAAACTTTTTCATTATTATTATATTTTTATGGTGATCTGTGATCAGTGATCTGTGGTGTTACTACTGTAATTGTTTTGAGGCACCACTAACCATGTCCCTATCAGATGGGGAACTTAATCTATAAACATCATGTGTGTTCTGACTGCTCCACTGACCAGCCATTTCTCTGTCACACTTCCTCTACTTCGGCACCCTTATTTCCTAAGGAAGAGCAATATTGAAATTGGGTCAGTTAATAACCATACAATGGCTCCAAAGTGTTCAAATGAAAGAAAAATTTGCACATCTTTCATTTTCAATTAAAAGCTAAAAAATGATTCAACTTAGCAAGGAAAACACAGAAAGCTGAGATACACCAAAAGCTAGGTCTCTCCAGCCAAACAGCTGAGTTGTGAATGCACAGGAAAACTTGAAGGAAATTAAATGTGCTACTACTATAGTGAATACACAAATGATAGGGAAGCAAAACAACCATATTACTGATATGAAGAAAGTTTTAAAGGCCTGGATAGAAGACCCAAACAGCCACAACATTCTCTTAAGCCATAACATTCCCTTAAATCAAAGCCTAATCAAGAGCAAGGCCCTGACTCTTAATGCTGTGAAGGCTGAGAGAGGTGAGAAAGCTGCAGAAGAAAAGTTTGAAGCTAGCAGAAGCTGGTTCATGATGTTTAAGAAAAGAAGCCATCTTCAGAATATAAGAGTGCAAAGTGAAGCATTAAGTGCCTAGTGTAGAAGATGCACCAAGTTAGCCAGGATCTTCAATGAAGGTAGCCACACCACACAACGGGTTTTCAATGTTGACAAAGCAGCTAAAGATGCCATCTAGGACTTTCATAGCTAGAAAGGAAAAGTCAATGCCTAACTTCGAAGCTTTACAGGAAAGACTAACTTTCTAGTTAGGGGATAATACAGCTTGTGACTTTAAGTTAAAGCCAACAGTCATTCTGAAAATCCTAGGGCCCTTAATAATTATGCTACATTTACTCTGCCTATGCTCTATAAATGGAATGAAAAAGCCTGGAGAACAGCACATCTGCTTATAACATGGTTTACTGAAAAAGCCCACTGTTGATATCACTGTTTAGAAAAAGATATTTCTTTCAAAATATTCCTGCTCATTGACAATGCATCTGGTCACCCAAGAGCTCTGATGGAGATGTACAAGGAGACGAATATCGTTTTCATGCCTGCCAACACAACACCCATTCTTCAGTCCATGGGTGAAGAAGTAATTTTGACTTCAAGACTTATTGTTTAAGAAATACATTTTATAAGGTTATAGCTGCCATAAATAGTGCTTCCTCTGATGAATCTGAGCAAAATAAATTGAAAACTTTCTGGAAAAGATTTAACATTCTACATGTTATTAAAGACATTTGTGATTCATGGAAGAGGTCACAATCTGAACATTAACAGGAATTTGGAAGAGGTTAATTCCAAGCCCCACAGATGACTCTGAGTAAGATGTAGGCGGAGGAAGTAACTGTAGAGGTGGTAGAAATAGCAAGAGAACTAGAATTAGAAGTAAAGCCTGAAGATGTGGCTGAATTAATTGCTACAATCTCATGGCAAATCTTGTATAAAGGAGGAGTTGCTTTTTATGGATGAACAAAGAAAATGTCTTATTGAGATGAAATCTACTCCTGGTGAAAATACTGTGAACATTGTTGAAATGACAAGGAAGGACTTGAAATATTATAGAAATTTAGTTGATAAAGTAACCGCAGCTTTTGAGAGGATTGACTTCAATTTCAAAAGAAGTTCTGTGGGTAAAATGCTACTAAACATCATCACATGCTACAGAGAAATCTTTCATGAAAAGAAAAGTCAATTAATGTGGCAAATTTCATTTTTGTCTCATTTTAGGAAACTTTCACAGCCACCTCAACCTTCAGCAAGCACCACCCTGATCAGATAGCAGCCATCCATTATGGAGGCAAGACCCTCTATCAGCAAAAAGATTACAACTCACTGAAGGCTCAGATGATCATTAACAATTTTTAGCAATAGAGTTTTTTTTAATTAAAATGTGCAAAATTGTTTTTGCACAATATAAATTGCACATTTTATAGGGTATAGTGTAAATATAACGTTTATATACACTGGAAAAGCCAAAAAAGAAAGTGGGTGACTTCCTTGATTGCAGTGGTATGGAACTGAACCTGTAATATCTCGAAAGTATGCCTATATTTTGAATTAATCAATCTTTAAGTAGTTTTTAATTTGAATTTGATACTTTGAGAAAGACATAGCTATCCTGGCCCCTAACCCCAATACACTCTATTATCATACACTGGGCTGCATCACACATTTACGTTACTGCCCCATCTCTGCTAGGCACTTGAATTTTTCTGAATTTTGGCTTCATGATGAAGTTAAATTTGATTTTAATTTTTTTTTCTTTGAGACAGAGTCTTCCTCTGTCACCTAGGTTGGAGTGCAGTGGTGCAATCTCAGGTCACTACAACCTATGCTTCCTGGGTTCAACCAATTTTCCCACTTCCAAATATGATGCAGTCAGTCATTTGGGCTTCCTCAAAGACTATTACCAACTATTTCAACAAATAATATATCAAGCTGCATTATCAGATCAATTAAATATTGAGTGTATTGTAAGTTGCTGTTAATTTTAGTTTATTATTTTGTAGGGAACAGTTGATAATTTATATTAATAAAGTAATGTCAAGCATACAAAATAGTAATACTCCAATAATATGAATATTTTACTTTATGAAATAAAACATTTCATTTCATAGTGTTTTCTCCATGTCATATTTTTAGACAAGTATGAAATTAGCTTGTAATCTCTAAGTGCTTGACAGCTGGATGGTGTAAAGATGTATCTTCAAGGTGTTCCTTGGCAGAAAAACGCTGGCTGCTATTAAAAATCTACAAAACATATATAATCCAATGCAATTTTCTGATTGAGAAGCCAAAACTGTATTTCAGGTGAAATAACATATGTAGATTGCATATTGGCCTTCCAACATGATTTGGAAATGACTAGGAAATCAGATAACTAAGTGGAGTAGTTGAATATATAACTTAGTTGAAGAAAACAGGCATGAGTCTTACAGAAAATGAGCAGGTTTAACTAAATGACTGCATATAACTTAGTTGAAGAGAAAACAGGCATGTGTCTTAAGTAAAATGAGCAGGTTGAACTAAATCACTGCCAAATAATTTTTTAAAATTCTACAAAGTATAAAAAATAAAATAATATGCACTTAAAACTGCCTGTCCAATAGTTTTTCTTTTCATGCTTAAAAGCTTACAGCATAGAATTCCACTGCAAATTTAATGAGTTATCCCCAAGTAAGTCACCTATTTATTTCCTTAGGTTTTCTACATATCAGAAAGCATTTGTTTATGTGGGAGTTGCAAAGATTATTTGTGTAAGACACTATTAATTTTTTTTTCATGATAGGATTTTTATTATAAACATAAATATAGATATTATCAAAATCACACAGTTTTTGAGATTCCTATGTTCTGCCAATGGGAAGGGCTCCATTCAGATTACTAGAATACTTTTTAAAATCTGACCTTCTATAATCAGAATAGGTCTTTGAAAACTACTGATGTAAACGCTTAATTTATCTCATAGGTAATATCAAAGACTTCAGGCTGTAGAAGATTTTTTTTTTAAACTGTCCTGTTTTCCATTAGGCTTAGAGTCTTATCTAAGTTAAATGAGAATCTTTAATGGCCTATGAAGGAACTCTGTAATAGTAAATTGTATCTGAATTTAAGAGCATCATATATTTATTATTAAATGCTTCATATATGATGTACCATTTGATTGAGAACAATCTCATTATGTGCACATGATAAACTTTTCTCAAAAATCTGTCACTAAAATATTGCCATTTTTATAATCTGCAAATTTTAGAAGCAAATCATAGAGGAAAATAATGGTTTTAGATAGTGCTGAGGGAATGTAACTATCAGTTTAAACAGGTAGCCGTTTTTACTCACTGGATAATTACAATTTGTTTCGTCCTTTTACAGTTTTTAAAGCAAGTAGGACTGTATCTGATTCCATTTACTTTAAACCTGATGTTAAGAGTGCATAATCAAACATTTAGGAGACACAATTATGAACCATATGGAGGACAGAGAAAATTGCTCATGGTAGGTACTGATTTCAGACTTTTATTGTAACCACCTGTATGAACTTGGGTCAAGTATTTCACTGTTGTGGGCAGATGCCCATCTTTAAAATGTGGAGTTTTGTCTACATGTACTTGAAGTCACCTTCAATTCTTAAGTCTGTGATTTAAATCCTGGTTTAGTCATGAAGTAATATGAATAATAAATAGAATAACGGCTTTCAATTTTGAATTTTGATTTCAAGAATACTTACAGGTAAGGCTGGTGGTCCTGGGGGTCCTCTATCTCCCTAAAATAAAGAAAAGCTGCAATTACCACTAGTCCCTTTTTGCATATTATAAATTTATAAGTGAATAGAAGCAATATCTATAGATAAATCTTGAAGAATAGAAAAATGGAATTTAATCCTGATAAAATTCTCCACACAAAGAAAATTTATCATCCCTTTTTAGCTCTCATGATATAAAAATCACCTTGTATATTCCATTGTTTTTGCAAAAGCAGGACTTGTTTTGAAAGCTAAAATAATCTAATTTTCTATACTTTTGTCTACTAATCCAAAATTAGAAATAATATATTTTCAAGTATGGTTACTTGCCAGTGGAACAGCTGGGAAGTGTCACAGCAATAGACAATTTGTCTGACAAAGTTAGTATGAGGATCAGCAGAAATAATAAGTGGATCTCCCCATTTCATGCCTCCCAGCTGCAAGAAGCAGTCCCATGGCCTCTTCTAAAGCTCTGCTGAATTGGCATCACATTTGCCATCAACTGTAAGAGGCTTTGCCTATATTTATGTATTTTTGAATACTAAAATTGCTTTGCTGATCTATATGAATACAAATTTCCAGGTGGATATATCAACAACTATTCAACATCTTTAAAAAATGGTTCATCTAAAAGTTCACCATTTTCCAATTTCCATGTCCCCTTATACTTAACGGTCCTGGAAACTCTATTTATTACACAGGAACTCTCAAATACTAAGACCAATCACCCTTGCCATGGTTCTTATTTAGCTGCACATTATGGAGGCCATGTACTGTATAGCATGGGGTACCAGGGTGCTGTAGTCTCACGTTGAGTATCTTTAGGACTTTCTCTTTTCTCAACAAATATAGCCACCTAGAAAGTTAAAACTTAGCATTGTGTATGCATTGTTTTTTGCAACAATTGAATTAAAATAGACAATAGTTGCTAAGGAACACTGATGTGGCTTTAATCAGTCACTGAGGACTCATTTGCAAGATCACCTTTAACATATAGACAAATATTGAAGACAGACAAGGATTTCTAAATGTGCTAAGAACGGAGAACAAAATACAGTGCAAAACACATACACATACAATTTTCATCAAATTGGGATCACTCAACTACTTTATTCAAAACAACCCTTGCTTTTTACTATTTCTTATTTTCCTTTTCAAGGTCATTGCAAACATGTCATTGTGAAATAGCTTATTTTATGAGAAAAAGTGGCAGAAAATGGAATAGTTAGACTAAGACTGAGATACAAAGTTAGCTTTTTTCCAAAAGCCACTTGCCTCACCATTATAGTAGCAGCTCAGTGTTACTGGCAAAATTTTCCAATACAGGCCACACTTGCTAATTTGGTGATTTAATACCTAATGCTGTTAAGCAAGGGCGAGAAAAGGGAAATCTTATAAATACAAGTTAATGCCAACTAGAAATTGTGCATTTAGTCTTTTCAAACTTATTAAATGAATAAAAAGGCTGTTCTTATTCAGATGCTATTAATGTAACAGCCTTTGGTTAACTTTAAAATGCTTTTGGGAGATAAACAGTATCAGTGAGAAGTCACTGCATAGGTTGTCAGGGTTTTCTTAAAGAAAGCTTGGGCTTTGCTGGGTAAACACAATACCTTTTCTCCTTTTGGGCCAGGTGGACCAGGAAGACCCAAGTCACCTTTTGAACCCTGTAGAAAGAATATAACCAATACAGACTTCAAAGAAAGGTTTAATTTCTAACAAGTCACTAGTAACAAAATAAATCATAATTTACTAAAGTTTCAAATCCCATTCTTCCTTTTGTAGTATAGAGAGAAATAGAGACAACTGGCACTAAAATGATAAGCAACATCTGTGCCGTAGTGGGCACAGATACATTAATTCAGTGCGAGTCCTCAATACTGCATATTTGTGCAACTTTGCTTCCTGCTAAAATTACATTAATTCACCATCTGGGAGAATATCATTTAGATCTATATGAGCTTTTAAGTATCCACTTTGGATTAAATTTGTGGATGTTGTAAATACCTCTGATTTAGCATTGATTTGGCCTTTGTAAAGCTTGCCAAAAAAACTCAAGAGTAAAATCAAAAACATTTTTATGTCCCTATCAAGAAATCTAATTGTGAGGGGAAAAGGAATGAAAGATGCATTCTTTTGCTATCATACAACTGGAGCTAAAATGTAATCTCTCGCCTGTTTTAAACTATGTTTTAGTTGTCTAATTCCTATCTTTTTTACCTAGATTTATAAAGATGCCAAATGAAACTATATATGACATAGATAGAATATCAGATAAATATTTTCATAAGTCCTCTGGACTGCTGGATGTTTTAATGGGTATTTAGTTGATCTGACTAAGTAATGTCAGCTTTCGACACTATTACAATAGATTGTACCAGAGGAGATCAGCTCTACAGCTGCATAAATTCATGGTGTACATAGAAAGTTAGATAGACACATCCTCACTACATGGTAAATAGGAAAAAAAATCTTCTTTTGTCCTTAATTTAAGGACTCGATGAAGGAAGAACAATAATAGAAAAAAAAAGAAGTATTCTGAAGCCACACAATGCACAGTAAATCTGAGCATCTTACTGATCCTAGCTGAAAGACTCAGCTATTACTGCCCTGACATTTTGTAGTGAATAAATAATGCCAAATGCCATCACCTGTACTCAATATAGACACCAGTGATGAAATGAAAGAAACAAAAGAAAATTGGATACTTAAAATAAGCCTGTTGCAGACAGTATGTGAAAATTGTAGTATTATACTTTAAGAAAAACATTTTTAGTGGATGAAAACAATATCTAATTGGGCAAAAAACCTTGTAGTTGCATAAATGCCTTCATGTATAAAACTCATAGTTATGCTTTTTCAATCATTACCTTGGAATATTTATAGAAAAAAGATGAGTGAAAAATTAAACAGTATTTGAGACATAGTATTATTATTTGCAATATCCATTTCCTCCCAAATCAAGCAACCATAATCTATTTATACATGTTTCCAGAGTAGAACTTGGCAACAGCATATTGTAAACACTTGAGGGAAAAAAATTGCCATTTCTGTGAATAGATTTATTATTAATTCGCTTGTTCTTTCATTTGCTTATTCAATAAGCATATTGCATACCTTGTGTGAAGTCACTTCTGGCCTTTAGACCTGTACTGAATTCTGAAGCTACATGTAGCTTTTGAACTCTTGAAATGTGATTACTGAATTGAGTTTTACTGTGAGTATAAAACACTTGGATTTACAATATTTGGTGTAAGAAACAAATATAAAATATCTCACAAATAATTTTTAAATTATTATATGCTTAAATGATAACAGTTGGACATATTGTATTAAATAAAATATATTATTAAAAGTATTTTCAACTTGTCTCCTTTTACTTTTCTTAATTTGACTACTAGAAAAAAGAATGTATTTACATTCATCTTGAATTTGTAGCTGTCATTATATTTCTATTGATTAGTAATACTTTAGAGATACAGAAAGAACAAGAAATTAATGAAGATTATCTCCATCACCAAACTTTAGTCAGGGTCCTCTGAGCTCTCTTCTCAACTAGGCCTGGGACGTGGCCCCCATTCTGTCTTTGTTCTGCCAAGCTCAATTATAGCAAGAATCTTGCTAAGTACATGTATAGAAAATCTCTCACCCTTAAAATCTGTTCTCCATTCTGTAACCTTTGAGGAGATCATGTTCTCTGTCCCCTACCTTGATGTCTAAGTCTTTGGCCTGTCTTTAGCAAGAATCTTCTTAGATCAGGTTAGTCAGAATCACTCTACCCTTGATGTCTCCTCTTAATTTTCTACCCAGTGACTTCCCTCCCTCTGCTCATTGGCTATAAATCTCCACTTGTCTTTGTTGTAGTTAGAGTTGAACCTGATCTCTCTCCCTATTGCAATTCCCCTATTGCAATAGTCTGGAATAAAATGTCTTCCGTATCACTTTTTAAAAACAAGTGTCAATAATTTTTTTCTTTAACAGTGTCAAGATTTCTGTTCTCAAGGAACTCACGTAATAAGAGGAGAGTGACTGACAATAAACAGTTCAACAGGCTGAATGTGATAAAAGTGAAAGAGGAGAGAGCTGCTACTTCAGGTGGGGTGTCAGAAATGGCCCTTGTGTGGTGGTGACATTTATTGTTTCAGAAGGATCCTAGCAAAAATGGAAAATCATTCTGTGTCCATCAACAGATGAATGGATAAAGGAAATGTGCTATATATACACAACGAAGTACTATTCAGCCATAAGAAAATAAAATCCTGTCATTTGCAGCAACATGAATGGAACTGAAAGTTTTTATGTTAAGCGAAGTAAGCCAGGCACAAAAAGACAAATATTCCATTCTTACTTAGATGTGGGAGCAAAAAATTTTGAACACATGGAGGTAGAAAGTGTAGAAATAGATAACAAAGACTGGAAAGAGTGAAGGGTAGAGGGAGGATGAAATGATGCGGGTAAAAAGATACAAGCATACAGTAAGATAGAAGGAATAAATTCAATGTTTGATAGCAGAGTAGGATGAGTACATGTTAAAAAAAATGTATTGCATTCAGAAAATGGAAAACCTAAACACCCTCACTTGATCACTATGTATTATATATGTGTAAAAAAGTTCTCTTGTATCCCATGAATTTGCACAAACTAAAAAAAAAGGATCCAGCCATGCAATGATCTGGGGAGAAGTGTGGGGGCAAAGGGAACAAGAAGCACAGAGTTCACCAAGGTAAAAGGAGTGTCATGAGCACGCAGGTAAGGAGTAGGGGATTAAGTCAAGGTTTGCCAGGGGTCATGGTATATAAGGAATTGCAGGCCATGATGAGGAAGAAGGGTTTTGTTTGACATGCAATGGTAAACCACTTAGGTGTTTTAAGCAAGAAAATGACATGATGTGAATATGTTTACAAAAATCCCCACAAACCACATAGCCCTAAAGTTTTCCTGTAGCTACATTAAATTTTTATTTCAGAAGAAAACCTTGGTTTTGGTAATTCATTTTTTTAAAGATTATGTGTAAAACACCAAGTTTTAAAAATAACTCACAGAATGGCCTTAGTTTTCAATGTCTGATGGTATTTTTGTGAGTTGTGTTACCTGGAATATACATCCCAGAATAAAGGAGTGAATTTAAAAAAAAAAAATTCACATTGGCTGCAATTTGGAATGCAGATTATGGGCAGCAAGAGTGGGAGTAGAAAAGGGACTATGACAGCTTTTCCAGGAAAGAGAGCAGGATAGCTGGGACAGGGTTGTGCTAGTGGAGATGGTAAGAAGTGGTCAGAGATGGCACATACTTGAAGCAAGACTGGCAGATATGCCAGAAATGGAGGAGAAGGAAAATCTCGAGGCCAATGTGCTTAAGTAAGTGCCTAGGAAGTTATACCATTCACTGAGCAGAGAAATTTATTAAATTTATTAAAAAGAGATTCTGTTTTCTTGCTTGTATAAAACTAGGCAGAGAAAAGACAAACGTGAAAAAAATGGCTGAGAAAAACGCTGAGTATCCATTTATTCAACAAATATGATTGAACATATGCAAACATGTAAGACTAAACTATATACTCCTTATAAATGTGTAAGTGTGAAATATAATTTTTAAGAATGAAAGGAAACATTAGGCACAACATTTAGAAAAATGGTTAACTCTGGAGTGGAGGATAGTATATGGTGAACCACAGAGGCTGATTCCATGTGGAGGATGATGTCTTAGTTCTCACATTGAGTTCTGGGTACAGTGGTGCTCTCATTATATTTATGATTTATAACCATCATATATGTTATATATATTATTTTTGTAGGCATAAAATAATACACTAAAATTTTTAAAGATTCCTCCCTGACAAATCAATCCTAGTTGTAATTTCTTGAACTCGCGACCTCAGGTGATCCGCCCACCTCGGCCTCCCAGAGTGCTAGGATTACAGGCGTGAGCCACCGTGCCCGGCCATCCTAGTTGTAATTTCTAGGGAAGCAACGTATTGGCAGTTGAATCAGCTAACTCTCCCTGGTTCAATTAACTATGGGCAGGGAGAGATGAGGGGGATGATGCAGCCAATTACAAGTTGATGTGAATATTATCATTGAAGTATATAGCAGGTATGCAGGAAGTATTTCCCACAGTTGCCTAATTCTAGTGGAGGTGTCTAAGACTTCACAGATGTAGATTTCAAGAGAGTCAGAAGAGGAATGGCCTTTTATATATAATCATGGGTAAGTTAGGTAAGCTTTCCTATATAATAGGTATAATAAGTAATAGTTTTCTTGAAGGGTTGTTCTTAGAATCATATGTTGTAGAAACATTTAGCACATGATAGGCACCTAATAAATGTTGCTTTTATTTTTCAAGTTCAAGCTTAAGGGATAACTGATTTTTCTTTCTTGTTCAGTTTTATATCAGTTTGATGGATACGTAACAACTGTGCTTTAACTCACACAGGATAAAATGCAATTGAGAAGCATTGGACTTGTCAAGCTTCTACTTTTATGGCCATTAAAGTGGCCCCATGTAACTCACATCTTCCTGTGACAAAGTATAATGTTGTTAAGGCCATGGCATTGTAATAGGCTCTGAAAAACAGATCAGTAATGCTTTTCTCAAATGCGGTTTTTCTCCTTGTGTCACACTAGTGCTGCTATCGATGGTTATTGAGTGCTGGGGAGAAAGGACACAGCACTCACCATGGGCATAAAGAGCCAAATGGAACAGATTCTGAATTCAATATTGAGAAAGATGGGTATCTGTTATGAAGGTTCTCAACAAAATTCATGCATATAAAAATTCTCAAAAGCACAGTAGTTGACTCTGCATGTAATGTGGAGACAGAAACCGTTATCTAAAGGCAAGATAAAAGCTGAAGAGCAGTATTATAACAAGAATTATAAAAGCAGGTAGACTATAAAATTAATTTTTGTTGGAGTACCTACTACTACTTAATGGGGTGTCACATCTTTAAAAATCAGAAGATAATATTAAAATATTATTTGTTAAAAATTTTAACCCATCAATTAATTCTTTTCATAAGCTTCCCATGACTTAATCTTATTCTCTAGCAGTGTCAACAGCTGTTGCCAGCCGATTTTTCTAGTTTTGTGATTTTAATATTTTTGAATTCTGTAGTACAGATTGTGCTGGTATAAGGAGATTAACATGATTATTTTAGAAACATCAGATGCTGTAATTCTAATGAGGGATATTTAAAAGACCATAATATAGATTCAGAAAAAGAGACAACTCAACAATTAAATCTACTTTCCTAAGATTGTATAACCCCACAAAAAACAAATAAATAAAAAAAAGCTCCTATTAGTGCTAAATGTGTTTTATTTAACCCAGTTTCTAATATTGAATGTTTATATAGTTCTTGCTTTGTTCTAAATGCTTTCTGTATGATAGTCCCTTTAATCTTCACAAAAAAAAATCCATGAGGTAGTTTTGGGGCACAGAGAGTGATAACCCCAAAGTGTGGTGCTTTGGTATGCTGAGTACTTTTGAATTAAAGAAACTCAAAGGCCTTAGAAGTTGCCTCAGATCCAAGAACTTTCTAATCTTCTCTTGTTTCTCCCTCAACCCCTCCTGGAGCACAGGGATGGGCTCTAGCTGGAATTTTCTTTATCAGACTGAGAGGTTTTCTTCCAAAAAAAGCAATTGCCTTAAAACCCATTTTGTATGAATCTAATCAAATAACCAGGAAAATTAATCTCTGGAGAAGAGAATAAACTAAAAGTTGTCACCATGCCCAGGCAGACTCTTCATCTATTCTTCTGAAGGCAGCTCTGAGAGATTACCTGGGAGTCTTTATCTGCATAAGACAACTTTTCTTCACAGTGCAGGTCCAGCCCACACCTTTCTGTAACTTGTCCACAGCTATTGTTAACTCGGTCCCATTCCATTCTTCTGAAAATAATTTACTACCCATCATCTCCTTCTCTCCTATAAAGAGGGCTCTATTTAAGCTTCAGCCATCTGGGCTTTCTTTGAGTCTCATATTTTTTATGGCTCCCACTGTATGCACATTAATATATCTGCATGCCTTTTCTCCTGTTAATCTGTCTATTGTCAGTTCATTTCAGCAGACTGAACCCCTCAGAGGTGAAGGAAAATTATCTTTTCCCCTACAGTAAGTACTATTGAAATTATCATTCCATGGTGCAAATAAAGAAACTGAGGCACAGAGAGGATCAGTAATTTACCAAGTAGTATGTCAGCTAGTTAGTGGCAGAGCTGGGATTTGAACCCAGATAGCCTGGTTTTAAAGGTCGCAATTACAACTTTATAATACTCGCTCTCAAGTCCATTCTAAGATACCTTTGTTAAATATATTTTGTATTAGGCCACAATCAAAATTATTTAATTATACACTAGATTGTGTGTAAAGATGAAGTCTTATATTTTCAAGGTTAAATTCTAGCAATTCAAATTTTTGAAAACTTAAATATATGTTTGGTATGCATTATATAAACTAGAATGGAAACATGAGAATGCATTTGTTTAGTAATGCCATAGAGATCAACCAAAAGTTTAGGAATGCACACACATACACACATAAACACACACACGCACACATACACATACACATACATATACATATACAGTCAAGACACACTTAGAAAAATATCAGTGTATTTTTTCTTATCCCAATGACTAGGGGCTGCTACTGGCATTTAGATTAGGTTGGTGAGCTTCAAGGATGCTAAACATTCCACTCTTGCAAGACAGTCTGACTTGAGAAAGAATTGTCTTGCCAAAATGCCAGCAGGGCCACATTGAGAAAGACTGCACTGCTACATGCTACCCTTTAATTTATCATTTACACTTTCCAAAGTGAGCTGGCCCATTTTATGAGAAAGCTGGCACAAAAGAAGTCATTATAAGATACATTGACATTAAGATATATATAAAATGCAACAATAAAGACTATGAAAAAAAAGGCTGTTGAATTTGAATTTGTTTAGTAGAAATAATAAAGCATTCCAATATACTCTGACTTAGAAAGCAGCTGGAGTCACCTGGCCCACTGAGCTTATTTACCATGCATTCTAAGATAATATTTCTGAAGTTATAGTTTCCATCATGGCTTGACTTTAATTCAAATCCAAATAGCCATTCTAATACCTTTCATTTTTAAAGAATGTATACCTGAGCTTATTGAAAGTCAGAGTGAACTGTCATAAACACTGAATTACTTTAGTTTGCAGAGTCAGTTTTTTTAGCACTGAAAAATAAGCAATGATGTGTAGCATGATTTACTGGGAAAATCAGACTTTTCAGCCAGATATTTAGAATTAAAGGTCAATTTTAGTATTTTATAAAAGAAAGTTGTTTAGTAGTTAACATACATAGAAACATTAACTACTATTACTACTAGAGTTACTAGGGTCTTTCTTTTTTGGAAGACTCCCCCCCCAACACACACACATGAGATATCCTTATGACTTTCTCCTCAGGCTCAAAAGATTGGTCTTCAGCCTCTCTTCCATTGTAATGGTCTACTGCATACAAAATGGATTTCCTACCACATCTAGAGCATTAGGGAGCTAGATAGAGTCTCATAGTTTTTCCTTATTCTTTTGTAAGTTGTGTGGCCCTTCAAGTCCTTTATGCAAGTGACAAAAGGAAGCTGAGGAAAAAACTAATTCTCATTTTGGATACTTCCCCTACCAGTAAAGTTAACATATCTATAGTAAATAGTGAGTAAATGTAAATAAAATTACATTTCAGAGCAAAACCCACATTTGGGCCATCCTTCACACTTTATCCTAAAATCTAGAGTGCAATTCTGGGAGGATAATTGTCCTGATGGGAAGGGAAGGAGATGACTGGGGTCCAAGGATATCACAGGCAATGTTATCCCTGAGGCTGAGGAACTGGTGCCGTGGAAGGGAGCAATATAGATTTAGTTTCCCTTCACTTCCACCCTTTCTTTCCATCATTGAAAGCCTACCAAATACAGACACCATCTGTAGACTAGATGGAGATTCGGACTGAGATGAAAAGTGAACCACTGGTAAAAGCATAGGCCACAGCAGAAGATATGTAAGATGAAAAAAGACAGAAAAAGAAGACTAGAAAATGTGCAAGCACAAAACATCAAGGAAGAAAAGCCTTTATAAAGCCAATGAAATGAAACTGAAAACACTAGGCCTCTACTGAGCCATGTGAAACAACACCATGATTCTTAATTGTGTTGGATCATTGCTGGCTCTGCCAAAAATAGGTAAATCTTAATAGCATTAAATATCATATTTTAGTGACAAAATGTAAACAGAGTATCCGAAAAAAGAGTTAGGCTTACATTTTCTCCATTAAGGCCAGCCAGACCTGGATCTCCTTTTTCTCCTTGTTCACCCTAGAAAGAAACAATTTATACAATGAAAATCTTATATCTGAAAACCTTTGCTAGCAAAAAAATGAAGAGTTACATTGTTCGACTGCTCCACGTCTGGCAGCACAAAATTTGCCCAGCTGGGCGTACGACAGTGAGGACCAGCTTCCGGCAGCACTACCATCGCCACGTGCACCATTTCAACTGTACTGTACATATAGCCTACTCAACTTACGACCAAACCGTGTTACGACTGGTCCGCGGTCCTGACTGTGGTCGTAAGTCAAGCACTAGCTGTATAACAAATTAATTGCTTTGCTAAACTCTTGAAAGTTATGTTTATTATAAAACAATCCTGAGTCCTAAAAGAAGTTTAAAAGTTCAAAGAAAAGGTGAAGCCAGGCCCTGTGGCTCCCACCTGTCATCCCAGCACTTTGGGAGGCCAAGGTGGGTGGATCACCTGAGGTCAGGATTTCTAGACCAATAGCCTGACCAACATGGTGAAACCTGTCTCTATTAAAAATAAAAAAATAAAATAAAAAATTAGCCGGGCATGGTAGCACGCACTACTCAGGAGGCTGAGGCAAAAGAATCTCTTGAACCTGGGAGGCAGAGATTGCAGTAAGCCAACATCACACCATTGCACTCCAGCCTAGGCAACAGAGCAAGCTCCATCTCAAAAACAAAACAAAACAAAACATAAAAATGATTAAACCATAAAAATAGAACAATAATTTTTTTTCTTCTATAAGCAACAAGGAACTTTCTGGAGGGTGATTTGACTTGGCAATATATACCAAGGATCTCAAATCCATTCATTTCATTTGGGCCAGTGATTTCACTTTTAAGAATGTATACTAATGAAATAATCCGAGAGAAAATAATTAGATATGAAAATAATGAAATTATTTTAGGCACTAATATGTAGAGTGTAATGCTATTTATAGTAGTAAAAAAGGAGAAGCATCCTAACTGTCTAATAATAGGAAACTGGTTAATGGTATAGAGATAATAAATTGACTACGATGAAGCCATTAAAATCACATTTGTGAATTTTATTTTATATTAGAGAAAAATGCTCATGATATAAAAAGCAAGATACAATTAAAAAATAGACAAATCCAGTGGATAAGTGTTAACCAATATGTATTTTTATTAAAGTTACAAATTATCAAAATGGTCACTAATATCACTATGGATGATACATACCCATAGTGACACATAATTTTGTTTTCTTAGAGAAAGTGTATACTTTTATTGGCCCACCCTACATATAGTATAATTCAATTTTTGAAAACGCCTGTCTACATATGCAGCTGTCTACCTACCTACCTGCACACCATCTACCCATAGGTCTTAGAAATAATACTGTGAGAAAAAGAAAAACACAAAGTAATAAAAGTGGTTAGTCTATACATTGTGACACTTCACTTTAATCCTCAATGTTTTTAAATTTTTTTTCTAGAGATAAACATGTATTAGCTGTACAATCAGTAAGGTGTTTAAAAATAAAATAATATATTATGTACAGAAAGCACTTAGCCAAGTATAACACTCTATGTGTGTCTGTGTGTGCCTGTGCAGTTAGTTAGTAGTAGTAATCTTTGCTTTATTCTCTTCTTTATATTTTCTGTTTTTCTTCTTTCATTTTTCCTACAATGAATGTTATCATTTTTATTTGCAAAATAGTAAGGAAAAGCAAGCACCTGATATTAATAAATAATACATTACAGAAATACAGTTGTACACTCCTAATCATCTAAGAATATATATTATCACAATACAGAAAACATAGGAAATGAAGGAAAAAATAATCACTGGGACATAAGAAACACATATAATACACAAAACAAAAAAAAATAGGTTTAAGTTAAAATAAAACCGAAGATTTTAAGCTAAAAATGGAAGGGTAAGGAATTACTCTATAGAATTGTGCTATCCAATACAGTAGCCAATAGACACATGTGGCTACTAAAATTAAAACTAAATTAAAAGTAAAATTTTGTTCCTTAGTTGCCCTAGCTACATTTCAAGTTTTCACCTATGTCTACTGTATTGGACTGTGCAGATCAGAACATTTCCATCATTACAGTGAATTCCATCCATTTGACATTGCTGTTGTAGAGGATGTCAAATTTGACAGGAAGCAAAGTAAGAAGTAAGAAGCTCACAAATACACAGAAGAAAATATTTTTCTAATAAGGGGATCAGAAACAATACAGTGTTTAAATATTAATACAACATGTATTCAGGATAAGTTAAAAGAATGAATAGAAATTTTTGACACAGATGATGCATATAATTTCATGGATATCAATGTTAACTTCCAGAATGTAACTAAAAATGGATACAGTCTTTATGCAAAACTAATGATTCTCATAGATGGAAAAAATCAGCACCTATACATATTAAAGAGATGTGTGCCTATAAGGAAATCTGTAAGCTTGACAATGGTAATAAAAGCTAACTAAAAATATTAAAGAGAACAGAGTTAATATTCTGATGAAGTTTACACTGCACAGCAAGAGAATAAGAGATGTGGTAGAAGACTAAAGATGAAACATACTACTTCAAATTGATTCCTAGGAAAAATCCACAATGGATTTTTAAAAGCATACTTTTTAACATATAAAAAAGTCACTTTGATCAAATAAGGTTCATTAAAAATTTATTTTATTTATGATTGTCATTTTCATAAAACACTCATTCAATATTTGTTATGTGCCCAAACCAGGGATATCCAACAATACAGTGTATCTGGGACTTCCATAAAGCAGGAGTCGAAGTCTCTTAAAACGCACTTCATGGTAAAGAATAGAATATAGGTAAAGAATAAAAAAGGCCAGGTGCAGTGGCTCACGCCTGTAATCCCAGCACTTCGGGAGACCAAGGCGGGCAGATCACCTGAGGTTGGGAGTTTGAGACCGGCCTGGTCAACATGATGAAACCCTGTCTCTACTAAAAATGCAAAAATTAGCTGGGCATGATAGTGGGTGCCTGTAATCCCAGCTATTTGGGAGGCTGAGGCAGGAGAATCACTTGAAACTGGAAGGTGGAAGTTGCAGTAAGCCAAGATCGTGCTACTGTGCTCTAGCCTGGGAGACAGAGCAAGACTTTGTCTCAAAAAAAAAAAAAAAAAAGAATAAAAATATAAGACTCTGTCTCAAAAAAAAAAATATTAAAGGGTCAGAGTAAAATATAGATGAACTCAGATAAGAGCTCATGGTGAGTAAGGCATCTCTATGCATGAAACCAAAAAAAAAAATTTGTAAGAGAAAAAATATATATCTGACAAAATATTAATTATGAACCTGTAAGGCAAAAATACTATAAACTGAATTAAAAAACAAATAATAAATTGGGGAAAATATCAAGTAATGGCTTAATAGTTAATATTAATATGCAAAGATTGTGTGTTGGACTGCAATATATCCAACTATCAATTCCAATTGATAGTTGAGCAAAGAACACAACAGGCAATTTATCACAAGACATGCTAGATGACAATAAATAATATTTTAACTAGTATTAATTAATCAGCCTATATACTGGGACTAGAATAGGTCTAAAGCTTCTCCATGTAAAGTTCTATCATTCTTGAAAGAGAAGCAATGGGAGTTCTATATCCGGAAGGAAATATATATTTATATCTATGTATTCACAAGTTTTGCATATTTAATAAATTCCAAACAATAGAAAACTGACAATAGTAACCAGCTGTTCCATTTTTCTCTACTGAGAAGAAGATGAGTAAAAACAAAACTGCAGCATTTAAGATTTAAGCTAGAATTACAGAAAACTTACTTGACATCAGAGGTTGTTAGAGAATAGAATGCATTTAGATTGTTTCTTGTGTTTGAATAGGTTTAAAAGCAGAAAAGATTTAAAAACAAAACCAACAGTACATCTCTGGTGATTTCTCTAAAAATAAAATAAATCATTCTAGTTTAATAAAAACTTAAATCCTAACCAAAGGAGAAAGAATGCATGGGAATTAGATTACATTTACGATTTTCCCAACAGCCATTCTATGATAAAACTATTTCAAAAGGAACCAAAATTTAGTGTTCTTCCAAACAAAACTGTAATGTCTTGTCATATGAAATATTACATTCAAGTTAAATAGTGAACTTGAATATGATATTCAAAGATATTATATATAAAATATGAATTAGTCCATTATTATCCATGATGCAGGTAGTTATTAGCATTTTTAATCCTTCAATAGATAATAGCAATATCATAGCATTTATTCTGTATATCTTACTACATGCCAGGCTCTGTATTAAGCACGTTACATAATAAGGACTTTTAATTCTAGCAGTAATCACACAAATTGGGTAATGTCATCCCCATTTACCGATGATAAATCAATAGCTCAGAGGACATAAATAATTTCCATATAATCAAAGAACTCTGTCTATTATCCTAAGTTATTTCCTCAATTACTTTGACTGCATAAGAACTTTCATAAACTGGTTCAATTTCATCTTATACTATATGCCCCTAGGCCTACTTCAGTTTTTAGCTGAAGCTGGTGATGGAAAACTCCTGTGGGGTTTTAGATGCTGTCAATATTTCACCTCAAGCCCAATCCTCCCCATTTCTTTCAATTTTCTGCTCTGGGATTTTTCTGAAGCCAGAGAGTTTGTTCAGCCCTGGCAAGGTATCCTGGAAGGATGGGGATAGTTAATGCTCCTAGAAATAATTCTCCAGCAAAGGGTGACAGGAATTAGTGGATTAACGTGTCAGCTTTCTGCCCTACAGAGGGATAATTCCCAGGCACATTCTACAGGCTTCCTCAGAGGGTTTCCAGTAGGACTCAGCTGCAGTTGCCACAATGATATGCAGCTCAAAAAATGCACCCTTTAATCAGCTTTCCCTTGTTTCCTGACTTATTTTCCCCATTCCTTCACTCCTGTATCTTGGGCTCTCTCTCAAATCAGCGACCTGTCCTCAAGTCATTGTCTTAGACTTTATTCAGGGGAATGAAAGTGAAGACAATGTCTATCAGCCCCCAAGGGCTTCACTCTTGTTCATCCATGATCTATCATTCCAAGTGCTCTGTTACCATCACTCTAAACATCCTTGCACTACTGGCTTTCTGATGGAGCCCACCTCCATGAATCAAACTGTCCATCTTCTTGCTCCTAGAGAAAAATACACAATTGGATAGACTGGTATCATTACAAATTAATGATCACTAACCTAATTCTAGGTCCTTAAAGTGTGCCATTCCCCTCAAATCCTTGGTATTATGACTTCTCCTTCCACTCTCAAATAACCTTGCTTTCTACAAAGAAAATAGAAGCCATCATACAAGCCTTTCCTTGATGCCATGAAATCTACAAATTCACTTTAATACTATTCTTTACTCTTCTATATGGAAGAATTGTCCTATACTGTTTAATGCTAATCCTTCAATCTGTGCTTTCAATCCCATCTTTTTCTGCTCCCTCATGGAATTAATGATTAAAATTATGGCCCTCTTCTGCATCTTCAACCTCTTTCCTTCATTTCTTTCCCATACTAAAATATGCTGCTGAATCCTCTGTTAAAACAAAATCTCGCACTTCTATCTCCTGTCATTTCCAGCTTCACCTGGAAAGAAATCCTTCCTTTTTCAGATAAACTTGAGCCAGGTTCCCAATACTCCTGTTTGCATTCATTATTCCCACTCACTCTGCAGTTCACTCCAGAATGGCTTGTGTCCCATTTGCTCCTCAAAAACTGTTCATGCCAAGGTCTTAGGTGACCACTATCAAACAATTTTTAGTCTTTTTCTTCCTTAACCTATCAGAAGTATTTGATATCTTTATGACAAGCCCCCTCCTAGAAATACTTATTTGCTGAGATACTACATTTCTTTAATTTTTATTCTACCTCTGTAGCTGTGTTTACTCATTTTCATTTTTGCTAAATCCTCTAAGTGTTGCTGCTCCACAGGGACCTGTCCCAGCTTCTTATGTACTCCCTTTCAATAGACTTTCCCTAGATGTTTTCTCTACTTTTACGGCTACAATCATCATCTATATGCTAATGAGCCTCAAGTCCCTACTTCCAGCATAGATATCTTTTTGATTGTTTAACAGTTTTATTAAAGTATGATTTACTTACCATAATGCTGATACATTGTACATGTAGGGTGCAATAGTTTCAGTAAGTTTACACAGGTCTGCAGCCATCACCACAAGCTAAGATTAAAATACTTCCATTACCTAAAAAAGTTTCCTTGTGCCCATTTGTAGTCAATTGCTTCTCACTCTTCCAGCCACGGAAAACCACTGACATGCTTTTTATCTCTCTGTTTTGCTTTTTTCTAGAAATTTCATATAAATAGAATCATTTAATATGTGGCCTTTTTGTCTGGCTTAATTGATTCAGCATTAAGTTTTTGAGTTTACCCATGTTGCATGGATGAGTAGTAATTTCTTTTTCAGTAGTATCATTTGTATGGATATACCATATTTTATTTATTAATTCACCAGTTTCTTATTTTTAGATATTCTAGATAATGCTGCTATGAACAATAAAATAAACATGTTTCTATGGACATAGATTTTTATTTTTCCTAGGTAAATACCCAGGAGTTTATTTGCTAAATCATAATAGGTATGCATGTGTTTAACTTTCTAGGAAATCCCCAAACCAGTTTCCAAAGTGCCATTTTACATTCCCATCAGCAGTGTATTAGGGTTCCTAATTTCTTTATACTCTCACCAATTTTGTCAACCTTTTTGATTATAACCATTTTAGTGGATGTATAGGATATCATTGTGGTTTTAATTTGTATTTTCCTAACGATTAATGATCATTTCCTCTACTTGCTAAACATTCACATATCTTCTTTGATGAAGCATCTATTTACCTCTTTTTCCCATTTTTAGTTTGCCTTCTTATTTTTGAGTTGTAAAAGTTATTTATGTATTATTGATACAAGTCATTTATCAGATATATAATTTGTAAACACTTGCTCTCAGAATATAGTTTGGTTATCTTATTCTTGAAATAATATTTTTAAATTTTAAAAAAGTTAACAGCTTTACTGGGGTCTAATCAGCATACAATAATTTTCACATATTTAATGTATATAATTTGACAAGTTTTGACACATATACATAGCCATGAAACCATCATAACAATTAAAATAACAAACATTTCCACGTTTGTTTTGTTTTGATTTTCCTAATGACTAATTATGTTGAACAACTTTTCATGAGTTTATTTGCAATTTGTATCTCTTTTTGTGTGGAGTGCTATTCTAATCATACTCATTTTAAAAAACGGAATTGTTTGTTTAGAGTTATTTATATACTCTGGATAAAAGTCATTTTATCATATATGTAATTTGAAAATATTTTCTCCCATGGAGTGCTTTGTCTTTTCATTCTCCTGGCAGTGTCTTTCAAGGAAAAGATATTTTTAACTTTTTCTTTTATTGATTTTCCTTTGAGTGTCATAGATAAAAATATTTGCCTAACTCCAAGTCACAAAGTATTTATTCTGTGTTTTCTTCTAAAAAATTTATAGTTTTGGTTTTTACATCTATTTATATTATCTATTTTAAGTAAGTTTTGTATAATGTGAGAGATATATGTTGAAGTTCTTACCTTTCTTTTTCTTGAACATGCAAATCCAACAGTATAAAAGGGTTGTTGAGAAAAGCTATTTATTATCAGCTGAATTATTTTTTTAGCCCTGCTGAAAGCTATTTGTCTAGACATATGTGAGTTTACATTTTGACTCTATTATTTTCTATTGGTCTATTTGTCTATCTTTAAGCTGATGCTACACTTCCTTTATTATTATTATGATAAATGGTGAAATCAGGCAATATTAGTTCTTCAGTTTTGTTATTGTTAAAAAAAATCATTTTGGCTACACCGGGTTATATGTATTTCAACATGAACAATTTGTTGCATTTGCAAAAATGCTTCAGATTTTCATTGAGATTTCCTTGAATCTTTAGATCAATATCTAAAGAATGGTCATCTTAATAATACTGGGTTAGCCAATCCATAAAAACATCTCTACATTTATTTAGATCTTCTTGAATTGCTTTTAGAAATGTTTTATAGTCATCAGTGTACAGGTCATCACCATAAATAAAATTGCTTTCGGAATTTAATTTTTTAATTGATTGTTGCTAGTATACAGAAAACAAACAAAATTTGTAAATTTACCATGATTCCTGAAACCTTGCTAAACTTGCTAATTAATTCTAGTCTTTTTTGTAGATTCTTCAGGATTTTTTTACATATAAGTTTATGCTATCCAAAAATAAAGATGGGCTTTCTTCTTTTCTTCTATTTTATATGTCTTTAATGTCTTTTTCCTGCAGTATAACACTAGCTAGAACCTTCAGTATAATATTGAATGTAAATGGGGATACTCAATATTCTTGTATTGATCCTGATCTTAGAGGAAATAATTCAGTCTTTCACCATTAAATGAATGATAATATCTGCAATTTTTTTTCACAAATCCCTCTTATCAGAGTGATGAATTGCTCTTCTATTCTTAATTTGTTGAATGGGTATTGAATTTTGAAAAAACATTTTTTTCTGAATTCATTCAGGTAATCATATTGGTTTTGTTCTTTATTAATATGGTGCATGACATCCACAAATTTTCAAATGTTAAACCACTCTTTCATGGTATATAATTGTTCCTATATGTTATTGGACTCAATTTGCTAATATTTTGTTAAGTAGTTTTTTGTGTATATGTGTGTGTACGCATCTATGTTTATGAGACATATTGGCCTATAGACTTGTGAGGTCTTTGACCTGCAATATCAGAGTCATACTGGCTTCATAAAATGAAGTAGAAAGAGTTCCCTCCTTTTTAATTTTTTGAAAAAATTGTGTATAAAATTGGTCTCATTTCCCAGGCAAGGGAGGTGGTGAGTGAGCATGCTACCCAGCCAGGGAAACCATGCTTTTTCCACAGAACTGTACAACTCATGGATCAGAAAATCCCACTCACGAACCCACACCACCAGAGCCTCGGGTCCCAATCCTGGAGCTGAGATTCTCAACAGCCTCTCAGCTGGAATCTGCTTAAGTCTGCTGAGCTCCCAGGGGGGAGGGGCAACCAGCCCCACAGCTGTGGCTGCCTACTGTCTAAGCCTTTTGAGCTCCTTGGGGAAGGTGCAGCAGCCAGCACTGGGACTCACAACTGCCTAACACACTAAGTGCTTAGGTGGGGAAGGGCAGCATCTATTTCTATAGCTTCAGGCCGGGCTTTTCAAGGGAGGCTTAATGGCTTGGTTCCAAGAGGTGTCCCGCAAAGCCCAACATACCAGCTGTGGCAGACTGCAGCCGCACCTCTTCAGTCCTGACCCTGACTCATCCTTCCTCACTGGGTGGGGCTTCCCTGACGGAAGTCCAACAACTCCAGCCAGAGGCCCAGGGACAGAACCTGGATCTCCCTGGGCATGAGCCCCTAGCAGGAGGGGTGGCCACAGTCTCTGCAGGCCAGCAGACTTAACCTTTCCTCTTGGTAGTTCTGAGGAATCTGGACAGCCCAGATGAGTGGGTTTCCCCCAGCAAAACACACCCCCTCTACCAGAAGACAGTCAAAGTGCTTTGTTAAACAGGTCCTATTCCCTCTGCCACACAACTGGGTGAGACCCTCTGACAGTTGTTGTCAGACATCCTATACAGGAGCAATCCTACTGCCATCAGGTTGGTGCCTTTGAGGTCAGAGATCCCAGAAGAAGAAGCAGGCACCATCTTTGCTGTTCTACAGCTTCCTTGAGTGACATCTCCAGGCATGGGAGCAAACCAGATAAATAGAACCTGAAGTGAACCCCCAGCAAACCATAGCAGGCCTACAGAAGAGGTATCTCATTACTGAAAGAAAACAAAGAGAAAGCAACAACAACAGCATCAACAACAAAATAGTCCCCACAAAATCCCATCCAAGGGTCAGTAAAGATTAAAACTAGACAAACTCATGAAGATGAGAAAGAATCAATGAAAAAACGCTAAGAACTTAAAAGGCCGTAGTGTCTCTTCTCCAAATGATTGCAACATCTCTCCAGCAAGGGTGCAGATCTGGATGGAGAATGAATCGATGAAGAACTGACAGAATAGGCTTCAGAAGATGGGTAATAAAAAGATATGCTGAGCTAAAGGAACGTGTTTTAACTCAATGCAAACAAGTTAAAAATCTTGATAAAAGGTTTGAGGAGCTGCTAACTAGAATAACCAGTTTAGAAAGGAACATATATGAGCTGATGAGCTGAAAAACTCAGCAATGGAACTTTATGAAGCAAACACAAAGCATTCCATTTTTGAAGCAGAAAAAAGGATTAGACAGTTTGAAGACCACCTTGCTGAAATAAGGCATGCAGACAAAATTAGAGAAAAAGAATGAAATGGAATGAACAAAGCCTCCAAGAAATAAGAGACTTTGTAAAAAGACTAAACCTATGATTGATTGGAGTACCTGAAGGAGATGAGGAGCATGGAAACAAGCTGGAAAACACACTTCAGAATATTATCCAGGAGAACTTCCTCAACCTAGCAAGACATGCCAACACGCAAATTCAGGAAATGAAGAGAATATGACTAAGATACTCCGCCAGAAGATCAACCCAAGACACATAATCATCGGGTTCTCCAAGGTCAAAACTAAGAAGAAAAATCTTATGGGCAAACAGAGAGAAAGTCCAGGTCACCTACACAGGGGAGCCCATCAAACTAACAGCAGACCTTTCAGCAGAAACTCTACAAGACAGAAGAGACTGGGGACCAATGTTCGACATTCTTTTTTTTTTTTTTGACGGAGTTTCACTCTTGTTACCCAGGCTGGAGTGCAATTGCGCTATCTCGGCTCACCGCAACCTCTGCCTTCTGGGTTCACGCAATTCTCCTGCCTCAGCCTCCTGAGTAGCTGGGATTACAGGCACGCACCACCATGCCCAGCTAATTTTTTGTATTTTTAGTAGAGACGGGGTTTCACCATGTTGACCAGGATGGTCTCGATCTCTTGACCTCGTGATCCACCTGCCTCGGCCTACCAAAGTGCTGGGATTACAGGCGTGCGCCACCATGACTGGCCCCTCGACATTCTTAAAGAAAAGAATTTTCAACCCAATATTTCATATACAGCCAAACTAAGTTTATAAGTGAAACCCATTTCTTGGAGGCTTTGTTCATTCCATTTCATTCTTTTTATCTAATCTTATCTATGTACCTTATTTCAACATGGTAGTGTTCAAACTCTGAAATCCTTTCTTTTGCTTCACAAAGCAGAATGCTTGGTGTATGCTTCATGAAGTTCTAATGTTGTGTTTTTCAGCTCCATCAGATCGTTTATGTTCCTCTCTAAATGCTTATAAAACTTTGCTTTATGAGTGAAGGAGAAACAAAATCCTTTGCAGACAAGTAAATGCTGAGGGATTTTGTTACCACCAGGCCTGCCTTGCAAGAGCTCCTGAAAGAAGCAGTAAATATGGAAAGGAAAATCCAGCACCAGCCACTGCAAAAACACATCAAAATATAAAGACCAATAGCATTATGAAAAAATTGCATCAACTAGTGTGCAAAATAACCAGATAGCATCATGATGAGAGAATCAAATTCACACATAACAATACTAACTTTAAATGTAAATGGGCTAAATGCCCCAATTAAAAGACAGACTGGTAAATTGGATAAAGAGTCAAGACCCATCTGAATGCTATATTCAAGAGACCCATCTCACATGCAAAGATACACATAGGCTCAAAATAAAGTGATGAAGGAAAATTTACCAAGCAAATGGAAAGCAAGAAAAAGCAAGGGTTGCTATCCTAGTCTCTGACACAACAGACTTTAAACCAACAAAGAGAAATAAAAAAAAGAGAAGGACATTACATAATGATGAAGGAAACAATTCAACAAGAAGAGCTAACTATTCTAAGTATTAGAATATTTACCCAATACCAATATCACCCAATACAGGAGCAGCCAGAAACATTGAACAAGTTCTTAGAGATCTACAAAGAGACTTAGACTACCATATAATGATAGTGTGGGAGTCTAACACCCTAACATTACAATTTAAAAAGCTAGAGAGGCAAGAGCAAACAAATCCAAAAGCTAGTAGAAGACAAGAAATAACTAAGATCAGAGCAGGATTGAAGGAGACAGAATTAAAAAACCCTCCAAGAAACCAGTGAATCCAGACATGGGTTTTTTGAAAGAAAAAAGAAATAACAACATAGATACACCACTAGTTAGACTAATAAGAAAAGAGAGAAGAATTAAATAGACACAATAAAAAAAATGACAAAGGGGATATCACCACTGACACCAGAGAACTACAACTACCATCAGAGAATATTATAAACACCTCTATGCAAATAAACTAGAAAATCTAGAAGAAATTGATAAATTCCTGGACATATACACCCTTTCACGACTAAACCAGGATGAAGTCGAATCCCTGAATAGACCAACAACAAGTTCTGAAATTGAGGCAATAATTAATAGCTTACCAACCAAAAAAAAAAATCCCAGAACCAGACAACTTTACAGCCAAATTCTAACAGAGGTACAAAGAGTAGCCGGTATAATTCCTTCTGAAACTCCTGAAAAGGAGGGACTCCTCTCTAACTCATTTTATGAAGTCAGCATCATCCTGATACCAAAACTGGGCAAAGACACAATAACAAAAAAAGAAAACTTCAGGCCAATATCCCTGATGAACATTGATGTGAAAATCCTCAGTAAAATACTGGCAAACCAAATCCAGCAACACATCAAAAAACTTATCCACCATGATCAAGTTGGCTTCATCCCTGGGATGCAAGGCTGGTTCAACATATGCAAATCAATAAACGTAATCCATCACATAAACAGAACAAAAGACAAAAACCACATGATTATCTCTATACAGAAAAGGCCTTGGATAAAATTCAATATCCCTTCATGTTAAAAACCCACAATAAACTAGGTACTGATGGAACATATCTCAAAATAATAATAGCTATTTATGACAACCCCACAGCCAATATAATATTGAATGGGCAAAAGCTAGAAGCATTCCCTTGAAAACAGGCACGAGACAAGGATACCCTCTCTTACAACTCCTATTCAACATAGTATTGGAAGTTCTGGACAGGGCAATCAGACAAGACAAGAAGACATTTATGTGGCCAAGAAACATGAAAAAAAGCTCAACATCATTGGTTACTAGAGAAATGCAAATCAAAACCACAATGAGATACTATCTCATGTCAGTCAGAATGGCAATTATTAAAAAGTCAAAAAACAACAGATGCAGGTGAGGCTGTGGAGAAATAGAAACACTTTTACACTGTTGGTTGGAATGTAAATTAGTTCCACCATTGCAAAAAACAGTGTGGTGATTCCTCAAGGGTCTAGAACGAGAAATACCATTTGACCCAGCTATCCCATTACTGGGTATATACCCAAAGGAATATAATTCATTCTGCTATACAGACAGATGCACATGTATGTTTATTGCAGCATTATTTACAATAGCAAAGTCATGGAATCAACCAAAACGTCCATCAATGATAGACTGGATAAAGAAAATGTGGTACATATACACTATGGAATACTATGCAGCCATAAAAAGGAACAAGATCATATCCTTTGCAGGGACATGGATGAAGCTGGAAACCATCATTCTCAGTAAATTGACACAGGAACAGAAAACCAAACACCACATGTTCTCATTCATAAGTGTGTGTTGAATAATGAGAACAATGGACACATAGAGGGGAACAACACACACTAGGGCCAAGGCCAGGGCCTATTGAGGGTAAGGGGAGGGAACTTAAAGGATGGATCAACAGGTGCAGCAAACCACCATGACACACTTATACTTATGTAACAAATCTGTACATTCTATCCTGGATCTTAAAATTTAAAAAAATTAAAAAGCTTAAAAATACATATATAGTGTACTACTAACCTGCATATATAAATCAGTTAAACAAAGGAAGTTAAAAAACATAACTGTTTTTTTCAAATAAGAAATTCTTTCCTAACTTAAAGATACCTGTAGCTTATCATCTTAACAGAGGTTACCTTAGATACTAATTTAGTGCTTTGCTGTTGATGACGATGTAGAATGCTTTACACTGACCCAATACATTTACAAATTCCAGTGCTCTTTATTCCTTCATTCCATCCCTTCCTCTGAATTCAAATTATTGTCTGTTATAATGAGACTCTGTTTCTAAAAAGATTTTTAAATCTAATAAAAAATTTCTGGTGTGTGAGACAGGGTCTCACTCTGTTGCTCAGGCTGGAGTGCAATGATGTGATCACAGCTCACTGCAGCCTTGACCTCCTGGGCTCAAGTGATCTTTCAGCCTTGGCCTCTCAAGTAGTTGGGACCACAAACATGCACCACGACACCTAGCTATTTTTAAAATTTTTTTGTAGAGACAGGGTCTCATCCTGATGCCTAGGCTGGTCTTGAACTTCTGGGTTCAAGTGTCCTCCTGCCTTGGCCTCCCAAAGTGGTAGGATTACAGGCATGAGCCACTACACCTGGCCTTTTTAATTTTCAAAATTAAAGAAGAAGATAAACATAAATTCTAGTTAATGCTGTGCATGCTAACATTTTAGAAGTGAAACATATTCACGTCTGTAACTTTGAAGTACAAAACAAAGAGATGGATAGATGTATAAATGTGATAAAACAAATACAGCAAAATATTATAGAATGATGATGAATATTGAGTGTTTACTGTACAATTCTTTCAACTTTCTATATATGCTTGAATATTTTCACAATAAAATGAGGGAACTAGGGTGTAAGAGGAGGTAGGAGTGATGAATTACTGTCTAATGAATGAAATTCCTTTTTCTTTTTTTTTTTTTTTTTTGAGATAGTCTTGCTTGTTGCCCAGACTAGAGTGCAGGGGTGCGATCTCAGCTTACTGCAACCTCTGCCTCCTGGTTCATGCAATTCTGCCTCAGCCTCCCGAGTTGCTGAGATTACAAGCATGCACCACCACACTCAGTTAATTTTTTTTGTATTTTTAGTAGAGACGGGGTTTCACCATTGGTCAGGCTGGTCTTGAACTCCTGACCTCAGGTGATCTGCCCACCTTGGCCTCCCAAAGTGCTGGAATTAATTGCAGGTGTGAGATAATAAGCCTGGATAAACGAATGAAGTTTCTATGTGAAATAATGAACACATTCAAAAATAAATTGTGGGGGAAAGGGGAAAATAAAATAATTAATTGTACTGATGGTATAAATACAATTATTGTCTGTTATAATGTATTTGCATGTGGGACTTCTTTAGCAGCTCTTAGAGTTCCTATGCCAGCAAGGAATTCATTTTATATTTTGTTACTTCAAAATGTCTTCATTTTTGCTTTCATCTTTGATAGTTTCATTGAATACAGAATTCATAGTTGACAATCTCTTTTTTATTTTTGCATTTTGAACATGTCATTCTAAGGCCTTTTGGTCTCCATTTTTTCTGAAGTTGCTATATTCTTACTGTGTTTTCATGGATATGATGAATTGTTTTTCTTTTATTGTTTTTAAAATTTACTGTTTCTTTTTGGCTTTTACCAGTTTGATTATGATGTGTCTAAATGTGGTTCTCTTTGTGTTTAACCTACTTGGAGTTTTCCAAGTTTTTTAAATATATAAATTAATATTTTTCATCAAATTTGACAAGTGTTTGGTTCTTGCTTCTCTCTTATTTATCTCTCTACCTTCCTTCTGGGATTCCCACTACATGCATGTTTGTATGTTTAATGTTGCCTCACAGACCACTGTGGCTCTGTTTATTTTTCATTATTAGTGTTCTTTCTCTTCTTTGTTTAGATCAATTTATCTATGTTTACGTTCACTGATTTTTCCTTCTGCCACCTCAAATCTGCTATGAGTCTAGCTAGTAAATTTTTCACTTGGGTTATTATACTCTGAAACTACAATTTCCACTTGGTTCTTTTTATGTTATCTATTTATTGAGATTCTCTATTTGTTGTTAAGTGTCATCATATTTTCATTTAATTATTTGAACAGAGTTTTCTCTAATTCTTTGACCATATTTACAATCTCTAATTCTTTGACCATATTTACCATATTTCTGTAAAGTCTTTGTCTTCTAAATTCAGTATCTGAGACTCTGGCCCACTCAGAGTCAGTTTCTGCTGGGATTACAGGTGTGAGCCACCATGCCTGGCCCATTTTTCTCCTAATTTTTATTTTTAAACTGGCTTCCTTGGGATCACCCCTGTGTCCACATAACTTAATCATTATCCAGTTGTTTGGACAAACGCTGTGACAAAAGCACCTTAAGTCCATAAGGCTTCCATCCACTTCTGATCAATATGTGGGTGGGTTGGAGAAGGCATTAAATGTTGCAGTCCTTTCTCAAGGCTTCTTTGGCTTTTTCTTTCTGCTGGGCTTTTTCGATATGCCCCACATACCCATTAAGTTTCCCAGTCATCCCTTCCCAGTCCTCCTTCTTCTTTATCTACTCTGTTAAATTCTCTCTGATTCTCTCTCTCTGTCTGTCTATACACACACACACACACACACACACGCGCGCACACACACACACACACAAACACATATATAGTCTTTGCTGTGATTTGTATATATATGTATATATATACATATATATATATACACACATATATATACAAATATATATATATATATTTGTGTATATATATATATACACACACACAAGTCCTTTTGAGACATATATAAAGTCTAACAGGATAGAAGAATAGGAATAAAACTAGCTTTCACTAAATGTACTGTTTTACACTCTACATCTATCTATCTATCTATCTATCTATCTATCTATCTATCTATTGGTTTTAAATAAGCTTATATTATAGTTTTTCAGTAATTCCAATCATTAAAATATACTGGTTTTGATTAATTATTAAGAATCAGTAAGCTAAGAAATATTATTTTAGATAAAACTCCTTTGCCTAAATTAAAACATTAAAAAATTTAAAAAATACATATATAGTGTACTAGTAATTTGCATATATAAATTTGTTAAACAAAGGAAATTACAAAACAACTTTTTTTTTTCAAAATAAGAAATTCTTTTCTAACTTAAACATACCTGTAGCTTACCATCTTAACACTAGATACTAATTTACTGTGCTTTTTTGTTCATGATGAGTGGTAACAAAGTGACTGACTAATTATGTCTCTGGCAGTCAAATACAGGCTAAGAAAAATAAGAGCTTTTCAAAACTGCCAAGCCAAAGCATAAGGCTGTAATTGTGATCTAGTGACCTGAGTCTAGTGCTTGGAAACAGGAGGTCTGATTCTAATCATGTCTGCCTCTATAGTTGTCTCAATATACATGTCTTTTTCTATTATTATCCTTTGAGATTTTTAACTGACAGAAGCAAATAACTCCTAAAGCCACCTGAATAGTATTGTTTCAATACAGAGATAAAGAAGAATTTATAGGTAAGGCACTATACTATAAATTATATACACCTAGGTTCATTATGACCTCATCAGGCCGCAAAGATGAATCGTGGTAAAGTTTGAGACAAATCTGTGTTCACAGTCCAGTGCCCCTGCTTTTTGAATAGCTGATATCAAAAAGACTGTCTTGATAAAAACCTATTTGCTATGCCACAAATTGTTCATAATTCTTTCAACTAAATGTATTAAGGCCAAGATCACTCACCTAATTGCATTCGTGACATACACCTAATTAAGTTCTTTCTCCAAGGGGAGAAAGGACTTAATCTAACAAAATAACTTCTATAATCAGCTTATATCAATTCAATTTAGTAACTACAAATGTAGATATCAATAGATTATACATTTAATTTGGTTTATATTTTGTATATGAGGAAAAATCTTTCAAGAAACACTTTTACTGCTGTTTCACAAACTATTTCCAAGATTTAGTTGACAATCCACTACTTCAAAAATTTTAAATGCAAAATTATCTGTATAATTAAAGAATTTAGATGGTTGTTGGAATTCCAGATAGAAAGGCATAGTCTTTGCTTTGATTTGCTAACTTACCCACAGCATAGCTTTGGTTAAATCAAACCATCTATCATCAAGTAATCCTTGTCTTGACTACCTAGTTAACTTGGCTAACTGCTGTGGCAGGAAAGCTACCCAACTGACAGTCTAAAATTCAAGAGTTTCTTTTAGAAAGCTAAGCTTTTGGGAAATATACTACTAGATAGCGATCATTCACATTGGCTAATATACTCTCAGAATTTCCAGCCTTCTTAGAAACTTATTTTGTGGTACAGGGATAAAGGAGACATTCATAGAATTGTTGCCATAACTTCTATAAATACTAACACTTAACAGTAAACTAATGCATCCATAGAAATGGTCCTAATGTAACATGTTGGCAAGGTGGCATGCCACAACTTGCCTGCTACCTTGTTTAACTTGCCTACTACATTTCAAATGACCAATAATGGGGCAAGTTATTTTCAGATTAGCTGAGTCTTAAGAGAAAGAGAGAGTGTGTGAGAGAGAGAGAGAACATTCGATTTTCAAAAGAAGGGAGTCCACAAAGGAATAAAAAGTCCTGGGTAGAGAGATAAAACAAGAAGGTGCCTCTTTGGTGAAGCCAGGCCTAAGGTGATGTCTGAGGAGGTGGGGACACTGTGGGCAGGGTCAGATATGCTAATATAGGCCCATGTTTGAAAATCATTGGGCTGGTCTGCCTCTTCTCAGATGCAGATGGACAGAGGCATGGAGCAGGTCTCCCACAAATGTCTCCTGAACAAAATATCATCAGGAATGATTTGGGGTAAAATACAGTGATGGCATTTAAAATAATTGTCTCATAGGTTGATTTGGAACTGGTACCACATCCGGAATGAATGCTCAAAACTGCCAAATTATCTGTGTACTAGTGACAATTTCCAAACTATAGCAATGTCTGCAATAATATTTCAGGCCATTTACAAAATTCTCCATTTCATTTCATTTTGCTGATGAGGAAGGAAGATGAAATTTTACACTCATTTGAGAGAAACAATTCAGTCTGTCACAGCTGTTGCCTGGGAATCCAGTGAGAATGACAGATCTAGAAAGAAATTCTCCACAAGCGTCATAGGCAAACCTCCACTAGGTCCAATGAGTCACTACACTCATTGCTGTCTTTAACTCATTCCTTGTTTGACCAGGATACATGAATTAGAGCAGTTTCTTCTTTGTTTGCTTGGACATTAATACTTCTATAAACTTTCTACAAATTCTCATTCGATTAGAGTGAACAAGATGAAAAGAGCAAGGAATTTAACATCATTCAAATCACAACTTTTCTGAGCTTCAGATTCCTTATTGATAAACTTGACTTAATAATGTCATTATCATCTATCTCCACATTATTTTGAGCTGCTGCCTGAGAAGATGTTTAAAAACTATTTATGTATGTTATTTACTTTTGTAAAGAGGAAAATTTATAGTGCTAAATACTCACATAATAAAGCTAGAAAGATCTTAAATTAACAAACATCACACCTAGAGGAACTTGAAAAACGAGCAATCCAACCCCAAAGCTAGCAGAAGACAAGAAATGACCAAAATCAGAGATGAACTAAAGGAAATTGAGATGCAAAAAAAACATACAAAGAATCAACAAAACCAAAAGCTGGCTTTTTGAAATAAACAAGATTGATAGACCCCTAGCTAGACTAATAAAAGAAGAGAGGAAATAAAAATAAACATAATCAGAAATGACAAAAGGGACATAACTACTGACTCCACAGAAATACAAAAAACCCTCAGAGACTACTATAAACATCTCTATGGATACAAACTAGAAAATCTAGAAGAAATAGATAATCTCCTGGAAACATACAACTTCCCAAGATTTAATCAGAAAGAAATTGAAACCCTGAACAGACCAATAATGAGTTCTGAAATTGAATCAGTAATGACAAGCTTACCAATTAGTAAAAGCCCTGGGCCAGATGGATCCACAGCCAAATTCTACCAGACAAATAAAGAACTACTGAAACTACTTCAAAAAACTAAGATGGGAAGGGATTCCTCCCTAACTCATCCTATGAGGCCAGCATCATCCTCATATCAAAACCTGGCATAGACAGAATTAAAAAATAAAATTTCAGGTCAATATTCTTGATGAACATAGATGCAAAAATTCTAAACAAAATGTTAGTAAACCAAATCCAACAGCACATCAAAAAGCTAATCATCCATGATCAAATAGGCTTTTTCCTGGGAAGCAAGATTGGTTCAACCTATGCAAATCAATGAATGTGATTCATCACATAAACAGGACTAAACACAAAAACTACACGATCATCTCAATAGATGAAGAAAAGGCTTATGATAAAATTAAACTTCCCTTCATGTTAAAAACCCTCAACAAACTAGGCATTTAGGAACATACCTCAAAATAATAAGAGTCATCTATGACAAAAACCCACAGCCCAACATTACACCCAATGGGCAAAAGCTGGAAGCACTCTCCTTGAGAATCGGAACAAGACAAGGATCCCCTCTCTTATAACTCGTACTTAACACAGCATTGGAAGTCCTAGCCAGAGCAATCAGGCAAGAGAGAGAAATAAAATACATCCAAATAGGAAGAGAGGAAGTCAAACTATCTCTTGCCACAGATGATATGATTTTATTCCTAAAAAAACTCTGTAATCTCTGCCGAAATGCTCCTAGATCTGAGAAACAATTTCAGCAAAGTTTCAGAATACAAAAATCAATGTACAAAAATCAGTAGCATTCCCATACACCAAGAATGCCCAAGCTGAGAGCCAAATCAAGAATGCAATCCCGTTCAGAGTAGCTACAAAAAGAATAAAATGCCTGGGAATACAGCCAAACAGGGAAGTGAAAGATCTATACAATGAGAATTACCAAACACTACTGAAAGAAGTTAGAGATGACACAAACAAATGCAAAAACATTCCATGCTCATGAACAGGAGGAAAAATCGATATTGTTAAAATAGCCATATTGCCTAAAGCAATTTACAGATTCAATGTTACCTCTATTAAATTACTAACAATGTCTTTTTTCTTTTTTCTAATTTTACTTTAAGTTCTGGTATATAAGTGCAGAATGAAACTAACAACATTTTTCACAAAATTAGAAAAAAAACATTCTAATAGTCATGTGGAACCAAAAAAGAGCCTTGATAGCCAAAGCAATCCTAGGCAAAAAAACAAAGTTGGAGGCATAAGACTTCCTAACTTCAAACTATACCGCAAATTCAGCATGGCACTGGTACAAAAACAAGCACATGGACAAATGAAACAGGTTAGAGAACCCAGAAATAGAGGTGCATACCTACAAACATATGATTTTCAACTAGGCTGATGAAAACAAGCAATGGAGAAAGGACTCATTCAATAAATGATGCTGGCATAACTGGCTAGCCATATATAGAAGAGAGAAACTGGACTCTTTCCTTTCACCATATATAAAAATCAACTCAAGATGAATTAAAGACTTACATCTAAAACTTAAAACTATAAAAACCGTGGAAGATAACCTAGAAAATACCATTCTGGACATCAGACCTGGCAAAGATTTCATGATGAAGATGACAAAAGCAATTATAACAAAAAGAGAAATTGACATATATGATCTAATTAAACAGCCTCTGCACACACACACTGAAAACAGAAACAAAAATCAAAAAGTAAACAAAAAAACTATCTATAGAGTAAACAGACAACCTACAGAATGGGAGAAAATATTTGTAAACTATGTATCTGACAAAAGTCTAAGACCCAGAATCTATAAGAAAGTTAAACAAATTGACAAGTAAATACCAAATAACCCCATTAAAAAATGGGCAAAAGACATGAACAGAACACTTTTTATAAGAATACATACATGAGGTCAACAGGCATATTAAAAAAATGCTCAACACCACTCATCATCAGAGAGATGTAAATCAAAACCATAATGAGAAACCATCTCATACTAATCAGAATGGCTATTACTAAAATGTCAAAAACAACAGATGTTGGCAAGGTTGCAGATAAAAGGAAATGTTTATATACCGCTGGTGGGAGTGTAAACTATTTCAGCCACCGTGAAAAGCAGTTTGGAGACTTCATAAAGAACTTAACACAGAACTGTCATTAGACACAGCAATCCCATTACTGGGTATATACTCAAAGGTATATAAATCATTCTATCATAAAGACACATACATGCATATATTCATCACAATATCTATTCACAATAGCAAAGACATGGAATCAACCTAACTGCCCATCCAAGTGGACTGCATAAAGAAAATGAGGTACATACACACGATGGAATACTATGCAGTTATAAAAAAGAATGAGATCATGTCCTTTGCAGTCAACATGGATGGAGCTATAGTCCATTATCCTAAGTGAATTAATGTGTAGGAACAGAAAACCAAATGCTGCACATTCTCGCTTGAAAGTGGGAGCCAAACACTGAATACATATAGACACAAAGAAGGGAATAATAGATACCAGGGTATACATGAGGGTAGAGAATAGGAGGAGGATGAGAATTAAAAAACTATCAGATAGTAGGCTGATTACCGAGGTCACAAAATAATCTGTATACCAAACCTCTGTGACACACAATTTACTCGTGTAACAAATCTGCCATGTATCCCCAAACCTAAAATAGAAGTTAGAAAAAGAAAGAAAAAGTTAAAATTAAATAAATTATATTTAAGAAATCACCATTTTGTGACCCTGAATGAGTTAATGGGTCTAGATATTGATGATCAATGGCTGCTATCATCACAAAAAGAAATATTTTTAGACATTACGTGGTTCTTGGCAAAATAACACCATACAATTTATGAAATAGTCTTGCTAAAAACATCATACCTAAACTGATCTAACCACCCTTTAAAAAAAAAAAACACACAGAGGAGAGAGGAACATATTAAATTATACCATGAAATTGCAGTTGGCAAATCCAGGCTATGGAAAATTCTCAGGACAAACAACCCCGATTCTTTAACAAATAATGTAATAAAAACAAACAAAAAAATGACAGAGAGGGAGAGGAAAATTACAGATCAGTCGATCATCTAAAGCACAGCAACCAACTAGAATGTGCATATCTTATTTGGATCCTGACTAGAGCAAATTGTTAACAAAAATTATGATTTTATGATACCGTTGGAAATTTGAACACCAAATGACTACTTAACGATATTAAAAAATTTAAATGTGATAAGGAAATAATGATTATGTAAAAACTAAAGCCTTATCATTTACAGATATGTACTGAACTGTTTATAGCTGAAGCATATACTGACTGGGATTGCCTCAAAATAATACAGGATGTGGTCTATGTGAAACAAGATTGGCTATGAATTGAAGACAGCTGAAGTGTACACAGGAGTTCAATATTCTATTCTGCACATTTTTGGGTTTGTTTGAAGTTGTCCATACTAACAACATTTTATTATGCCTGGGAACAGGGTCCTTATAAGTGGGTACTTCACATTCTCAGAAATAGAGAGATATGTCATTTGTACACATTCATTATTAAGCTTTTTGATACTTACATGAGAATTTGCTTAACAAGATAAAACCCTAAAAATGAAGGCAAAATGATTCATTCACAACTGAAGTCTAGCATTTATAAAAGATCTTATGGGCATAAAACATTATTCTAAGAGCCCTAACTCATTTACCTCATAGCTCTAGCGGTTAGGTACTACTATTCCCTTGCTTTATAGATGAGAAAACTAAAGTAGAGGAAGATAAAGTATTTTGACACAGTTAAAAGTGGGAGACCCAGGGTTTGAACCTTGACAGTGCTGTTCTAGAAATCGACTGCTAAATTTCAGTCTAATTCTGTGGCTATTGAGGAAGTTTCCACATTTTAGGTAAAATCTAGATCAGCAGTATCCAATCTTTTGGCTTCCTTGGGAAACACTGGAAGAAGAATTGTCTTGGGCCACACATAAAATACACTAACACTAACAATAGCTGATGAGCTTAAAAAAAAAAAAGGTAAAAAAAATCTCATAATGTTTTAAGAAAGTTTACGAATTTGTGTTGAACCACATTCAAAGCTGCTCTGGGCCATGGTTTGGACAAGCTTGATCTACATCAAAAGAAACGCAGGAAGGCTATTCTAGAACAAGTGAAAGGTAAAAGAAAAGACACAAATATATGGATTAGCAAGTTATTTGCTTTAGGGAAAGCATAGGACTCCAAACAAGGAAAATTCTATGAAATTAAATTGGAAAGGCAGGCAGGATTAGGTTGTAGAAGACTATGAAGGGCAAGTTAGGGATGTCTGGACATGTTCTTTTAGCCATTAAGGAGGCACTGACTCTTTTGGAGTTGAATCCCAGCATTGTAGTTTTTGGAGATTAATGGAGCTAGTTATGTGGGAAAAAATTACTCAGAGAAAAAACTTAGCGGTATGTAATTTAGTTAGAAGGTTATTCCAACAATCTAGGCAAAGGCAAGGAAAGCCAGAACTTAGGGTAATACCATGGGACTGAAAAAGAAGGGCAGCTGTGAGAAATGAGATGTGACAGAAAGAGACAGGGGAGAAGCAAGAGTTAACAAAAATTACAGGTTTCAGACCTGCACAAAACCCAGGAGGATGGTGATGTTACCAGCACAAATAGAAAACAGCAAATGCAGGAAGAAAAGCAGATGTGAAAGGAAAGCAGAAGGGTTTGTTTTGGACATGCTAAACCAAAGGAATAAATGGATCATCCAGGAGGAGATGTCTAACAGGTAGTTGGGCAACGTAGAGCAAACTCTAAGAAATAACTCAGGTTTAGGTTATAGATTTAGGAACCATCCTCTTGAGAGGTGATAGCTGAACTCATAAGGCAAGTTGAGGCTGTTGAGGGAGGAGGGGAAGAGGTTTGTTTTGAATCTCCAACAGTATTTTCAGTCTCTTAATACATGGATGTTATTTTCTAGTTCCTTTTTATTCCCCCAGAGCATCTAGCATGGAACTCAGTGAACTTTCTTGTCTGATCCATGAAAAGGTATAAGAGGTGCTAGAAGTCTTTTCATAAGCAGTAGTGCTGATTTTCCAAATTATTCCAGTATAGCATTTATTTATCAGTAGCCATTCATTTGTTTTACTACTTTCTCATCTGGGAACTAATAGAAAAAGCCACCTCCTTTTTTTTTTTTTTTTTNTTTTTTTGAGATGGAGTCTTGCATGTTGCCTAGGCTGGAGTACATGGCATGATCTCAGTTCACTGCAATCTCTGCCTCCCAGGTTCAAGTGATTCTCCTGCCTCAGCCTTCTGAGTAGCTGAGATTACAGGCATGCACCACCATGCTCAGCTAATTTTTGTATTTTTAGTAGACATGGGGTTTCACCATGTTGATCAGGCTGGTCTTGAACTCCCGACCTCGTGATCTGCCTGCCCCAGCTTCCCTAAGTGCTGGGATTACAATCATGAGCCACCGTGCCTGGCCAGAAAAGCCAACTATTAAAAGCCTACATATGGTGGAGGACAGAAGGCCCTTTTCAGATACTTCACACAAAATCCTACTTTACACCAAGAAATGTTTATCTTCTGGTCTATATTACTTGAATAATGGTGGTGGTGTAATTCACTATTGAATTTTTAGTCAAATCTAGCCAATATGAGGAGTACAGGAAATGACGTGTAACCTTTTTGCTGCCTTTGGTGTAATAAACCACTGGTTTATTACAGTTAATTGAGGCTGCAGTTAATTGAGAATGAACCTATAGGAATGGGGAAAGAAAATGGTAATAATGCTGCACTTTTGCATATTTGAGTCATTTCTAATTTAATTTTTTAAAATTCTTTAAAAACCAAAATAAAGATCTGTTTCTTACAGCAGATTCAATAGTAAATCATTTTTGAGTCTTTTTCAGAACCTATATGAGTCAGAGTATTTAGTTTAAAGCTTTAAGGGTCCAAATAATTGTCTTTCTTACATGCTATACTCAGTTTATTCCTCCCATGTCAGAACTAGATGTTCATACTTAATTCTAAACTTTTCACATTTTGCCTTTACTGCAACTGTGGGTTGATAAGACCCACTACTTGAGTAAATTTTATAGGGCAATTTTCTGGTATTAACTCAATTCCATTAGGGGTTCTCTACAGGAGAAAGAAGAATGTTAGGGGGCTTCTAAGTAAGCACGGCAGGGAATCCTTATCAGCAATCAAGAACCAACCCCACAAGGCAGTTAAGCACAGCTGGGAGGCATTTTGTTAGATTCAAGTCTTAGAAGCCAGTGAAGGGAAGAACTGTGATACACATGGTGGTGCTTATGTCTTTCATATTTGGAAAATTTCACAAGCACATAAGGACTTCTAGCTTATTCTATATGTTAAAAACACAGTGTTGTTTGTGAAACCAGGCAATCGTTTGTAGGACTTTTAAGTCACTAGTGTGAGATTTGTTTTAAGTTTATTTCAGCTATCAGAGTTGACCCTTCTCAGTAGCCAATGAGGAATTTTCCTTCAGTGTAGCCTTATGTCGGGGTCACGAATAAGTCTAATTTTCACTGAGTTGAGAGGATAATGTTTGCATTTTAAAATGAGAAAACAGAAAAAACAAATTTAGACCTAGAGTTATTAGTAAGTAATAAAATTCCATTTTTTATAACTCCACTTTTGAGGAAGACTATAGGATTAATGCACGTGACAAGAGGGTTTTTATTTTGCTGTTTTATTTTGTGTTGGTGTAGCTAATGATGTGCTGGAGATAAGAGTCAGTTATCATTGCTGAATATCCATAGGCTTTGAGTGGACACATTTGGGGTGGTGCCTCTTGATTCTGAACAACAACCAAAAAAAGGTTTTAAAGAAATATCCAAAGTTGTGCCTGTATTCCCAGCTACTCGGGAGGCTGAGGTGGGAGGTTCCCTTGAACCCAGGAGGTCAAGGCTGCAGTGAGCTGTGTTCTCTCCACTGCACTCCAGCCTGGGTGACAGAGTGAGACTGTCTCAAACAACACAACAAAGACAACACAACACAACACAACACAAAAAATATCCAAAATCTTAGAAATAGAATTTCTAATGGGTAATTGCACTCAAATCTCTTATTAATGCATTTTCTAATTAAAGCTACAAAGTTAGAGCTCCATGACTCAGTGTTAGACCCAGAAATTTCAGCAGCTTCCTAAATAACACCAAGTTGGGCAGTGGAGACCAGGACTGGTTTCAAAATAAGCATTCTTTGAAGAAAGTTTAAGGAATTGTAGTATATACTCTGCATTCAAAGTATATATACCCAGAGAGCAGAGTTCATTCTAGATAGGGCTTCACATATTTAGTACATTAAGTGTATAGGTTTGTAGATTAAAATAACTGCTCTCAAACTTTAGTTGTTATGCTACGATCTCTAAGGGAGTTTATCAAAATGCAAATTCCCAAGGCACATGCCTAGAATTCTGATCCAGGGGATCAGGAATGAGGCTCAGAAACAGGCATTTTAAGCATCCAAGAGATTGTGTTGTAGGTGGTTTTTCAGACCACATTATGAGAAACACTGGATATAATTTATACCAAATACTTCTCATTGAAGTATATCCATTGGTAATTAACAATTAAGAACCTCAGCTTAAACTGAAACATATGATCCCTCACATTTCTGACTTATAAAAGGAGGATTAAATATACAATATATATATATTACATATGTGTAATATATATATTATATATATAATATGGTTCCTAAATCTATAACCTAAACATATATATTTTACATATATAATATGTATGTATTATATGCACATATGTATTATATATAACACATATATATTACATATATAATACATATGTATTATATGTACATATGTATTATATGTATTTTATGTATGTAATATATATATGCCTAGGTTATAGATTTAGGAACCATTCTCTTGAGAGGTGATGGTTGAACTGATGAGAGGTGATGGTTGAACTGATAAGAGGTAATATATATGTAGTGTGTATATATATATATATATATATATATATATAAGTATATATCAGTTCAACCATGAACTCTTGTTAGTTATATATCACTTCTCATATATATATATATATATATATATATATATATAAAATGTGTAAGTCATTTAACATTTTACTGGAAGCTATTATTTTTAATGGATACTTTTCTATATATGTTATTTGAAATTAAAAACAACATAATTAACTGCAAAAGTTGCTTTTTTCCTGACTTTGTAGACTGTCTTACTGAAAACAAAAGATTTCCTTATTTTCATTTTTCATGATTAAGCAGGACAAACATATTCAAATGCTAGGTTACTGAAGCAAAGTCTTTAAGTAGAATATGACCTGAAGAATATATGTTTTAACTAGGCCCTGAACTGTGTTTTCCAAAGACCCTAACGGTCCCACTAGACTTGTTATAATCTATTAAATTCAATTTATGTAGGTAGAAAGTCCTTAGATATGCATTTTATGATAATATGCATTTTAAGATGTCCCCGGATATATATTACACACACTACTAGACCATAATGACTATTAACTCAGTAAAAATAATATGCATTTTTAAATGGCCTAAACTTTCAAAGACTCTCAGGAGAGACATTTTTGAGCAAAGTTTTGAAATAAGGAAAATTTCCACAGTTTTTTAGACAAAGAAATAGAAGTTTAAGGAATTTCTGAAAACACTCAGCAATGGTAAGGGGAACTTAAGTTTTAGGGTCCTGGCTATTTGCATTTATACACAGCTACTTTTTTTTAAGAAGTCCTATCTTCTTATCACCATATCTCTACTTTCCATTCTTGATACTCATTTTAAAGTGGTCCTAATTTTCCTGATTAAGTTATCTCTTCAACAGGCCTGACTGAAGACTCTCTGAGTTGTCTCTCATTCTTCCTCTCCTTTGCAAATGTTGCTGATCTCGCCATTGGACCATAATCCTCTGGATGGCAGGGAGGGTGTTTCTCTTCCGAGGATTGAGTTTTAAAAATTGATGCTGCTGCTTTCATGTTTGGCATTAGTCATTTTCTACTGATTCTCTTAAACTCTCTTCCTTTGAAAGTTAGAATCTCACTACTTAAACAAATGGAATCATTCAGTTAAAGATTCCAAAACCATCCCACACAATAAAACTCATATTGAATACAGTTTTTAACGTTGTACTATGAAAATTTCAATAGGGAGGAATTCAGTTTCACGTTTTTTTTCTTACCCAAGAAAACAATTCTTCCCCTAAAAGACATGTTTTGAGGTGTACTTTATATTGTGATCCCAACCACAACTGGTTGAAAAACATTTTGTACCTAAGAAATTAAACCTAACTTTTTTTTCCTTCAAATGCTACCAGTTCTTAAATGTAGCTCTTAAATTATACATTTGGTTATTATATTTGCATTAATCATTTCTTTAAAACGAAGAAAATGATCAGTCTCCTATGAAACTAGGTTTCAGGCTGGCTAATATCAGTAACTCCACAGCAACATTCAAACACTCAGTGATAGTAGGCTAATGGCTAAAATGCCCCAAAGAAAACAAATAATCTTCCAAGAACTAAAAACACAGCTAAATTGTCACTAAAGCATAAAGTGAAAGCAAAGTTTGGGGGACTTCCATTTCCTTTGCATATGTATTTTCATTAACTTTTTGTGAAGAAACTAGGAGGCAAACATCAGCCACCAAGAGAATGATACAGAAACTTCAGGCAAAAGATTGACAATGAACATAGGTTTCATTTAGCTACAAGACTAAAATTAAGAGAAAAATTAGGGCTTCCTATTTAAGAACAGGATGTAAATATGAATACTGAAAAAATGCTGAAATTATATATCTGACAAAAATTAGGAGGGAGAAGAAAGAGGGTGGCAATAGTTTAAGTCCATTATCTTTTATAATGAGGTGTTAAAAAGAGAGTCTTTAAAATCAACTTAAGTTGGCTTTAAAACCAAAATAAGTAACAAAGATAAGCATATTAACAATACTAAGGTAAAGCTAAAAACATATCATTCATTGATGTTGGAGAGTGGTAGGGATGAAAGATGTGGAAATATCTTAATTCAGCCATTCTAAGGAAGGAAATCAACCGATGTTGACTGAAGAAATAGAAACTTCATTATGTTTTATGTAGTTCTCATTATAAATATAACCACTGGAAAAAAATTTAAAATTTTCAGGAGAAACAAAAACAAAGCAATTAAACAAAATAATTAAACCCATAATGTAAAATCTTTCGCAAAGAAACCTTGAGATCCTGTGGCTTTCTAGTGAATTCTTAAAAACGCTTAAGGAAAAATTAATACAGATATTACACATAATCCCTCGGAAAATAGGAAAAGGGGTTCTTCAGTATTCAACTCCTTTTATAAAATGAGCATAACTCTGATAGAAAAGTTTGACAAGAAACTACCAGAAAAAAATTTCTTAAATTTTTTTTTAATAAACATAGATGCAAAAATCCTAAGCATGATAGTAGTAAATTGAATCCACTTATATACAGAAAAAATTATACATTCTGAACAAATGAATTCTATTCTAGGAATCCAAGGGTAGTTTACCATTTGAAAACCAACCATTATAATTCACTACATTAATTTGGCAATATTGTATTGGCAAAAGTGTAGACAAATAGACCAATGCATCCGAACAGAGAATTCTTCATTCCTACCCCCCTTATTTCTTTCTATAACTTCTTTTTTGTTCTTAAATTGCTGCTGCTTCCCCTATTATCCTCACATTGTCATTGTCATTGTCATCATGGCAACAATGATGGCAACAATCCTGCCATTATGTCTGTCATGATCCTCGGTCATTTCATTTGTGTATTACTGTAGCAGCTACTTTGCTGCTTTTCCTATCTTTAATCCATTTCTCTGTGCTTTTCTTCAAATTAAAAAATTACCTAATATATATATATAATTTTATATTAATCCTTAAATACATAAAACATATATTTTAGGACAGACTTTAAAATGCTTTCTTTGCAAGACTTGACACAGGCACAAGATCATATACAATGCATATATCTATGTATGCAATATAATATACATTTATACCTATATTTTATAAATATAAAATTTATAAATTTAAAAGTTTATAAATATAAAATACAAAATTAATGAATGTAAAATGTTTTTAAAATATAAAGAATATGTATAATATAATGTAAGTTCTGAAGTAAGACAATAAATCACACTCTTCTCTTCACTTTTTAATTTGTCTTTTACCCCTTCTCTGGATGCCAGACTTTTGCTATTAACTTTTAAGTTTATAAGCATTTTTCCAAATTTTTTCTCCAAACTTATGCAATCATAAATTACACTAGATGCACACAAACATACATGCACAATCAGGATTTTTATCTCTTTTGTTTTAAAAATTGTTTATATTATATACATTTTTCTGTATTTTTTTCTCCCTCAACATCACATTCTACACATCAATTTAGATTACCCAGCACAATCCTAATTTATTCAATAGTTCTATAACACTCTATGATATAGATGTTCCATAATGTATTCAGGTGTTTTCTTGTTAAAGACACTCACTCAGTTTCAGTTTTCTGTACCTACAAAACATCAGTATATTCCACATTGGCAAAAACTCTGTATCGTTTGTTTTTTGTATATCTAACAAGTAATACTGTGTTATAACATTTATGTGTCAACTCTGTGTGAGTGCTGTTCTAGGAACTCAGCAAATGCATGAATTTAACAGAATTTGTGTTAGGAGTTGTATCAAAGCTTTACACCACTTTAAAAAAATAAAGGCAATCACATGCATGTAATATAGTTATAAAAGTCAGATTTTCAAGAAGGCAATTTATAAGTAAAAAGATTACGCTTTTTTTTTTTTTTTTTATTTTTGAATGGATGTTACCCAGCTGCTTTCTAAAAGGGACTGTAGCTCTACACATACCACTAGCAATGTATGGGAATGTCTTTGTCCTTGAATCACATCCAGCAACAGGTGGCAGGCCAATGGGTATAAAGCCAAATCTCATAATTGCTTTAAATTACATATCACTGCCTACCACTGAATCTGAGCCTTATACATGTTTATTAGCATTTGAATTTTTCTCTTTAGTAAGCTGCCTATTCACACATTTTGTCCATTTGCAAAAACTGAGTTGTCTTTTCTCAGTTATTAAAAACTCTCTGGAAAGTACAAATATTAACTGGTCATCTACTAATTATATTTTATCAGAACAATTATTTCCTAATTAATTTTGAGTATGGCTCCTTACCACTGAAATATTTAATTTTTATATGTCCAATACATCTATCTTTTACTTTACAGTCTCTGGATTTCAAATCTTGGTTAGATATACCCCTAATCCTGGATTACACAAATGCAAAGTATTTATTGCTTTGTTTTGATTTTTACATAAATCATTCATTTATCTGGCATTTATTTTTATATAGGATATAAAATAGTTTTCACATGGATAGAGTAGTGCCGATAAATCTATGGAATAATCCACCTTTACAAACAAATAAAAACACAAAATTTGTTAAATTAACGTCATATAACTTCTGAGGTCAATTTCTAAATCCTCAGGTTTAGTCAACTATCTTTATTCTACACGGTACAATATTTACTTTGTTACTGTGACATTATAGAATGTTATGATGTGGTAAAACAAGTTCACACTAAATTTCTCTTTCTCAAAAAATGTTTGACTATTTTCAGTTATTTATTTGTTTATATAAACTTTAAGAAATTTTACCAACTTGAAAACAAAATTTAAAACATGTTGGAATTCCTGTTTGTACTGCATTACATTTACATATTAATTTTGAATTACTGAACTTTTAAAGTTATCATTTTAAAGAAAATGGTATCTACATACATTCATTTAGATTTTATTTGATGTCCTTTGATTTTGTTTGTATACCATCTTGTCCCTTTCTTATTCATATTTTCCCAAAATTCTTATTGTTTTTACTACTTACATTAATGGAACATTTCCCATTATATTCCTAGGCAATTAAGGCTAAAATAAATTTTTACAATATATATATATATCTATATATATATATCTATATATATATCTGTATATCTACCAACAGCTATACCTCAACCTAACTAGAGATACAGCAAAGGCTTCAGTTGCCAGCTCATCTGTACCTGAAATTCTTACTCCTCTTTGCAGGAATCAAAAGGGAATGACAGCAAGGCCTGCTGTTGACTCAAATACTGATCAGTTCACAGAGGTATCACATATAGGATCACTGGGGATTCCTGTGACAATTTGAGAAGCAAGATCACAGCAAGAGATGAGATTTCTAGCTAGTAAGTTACTGAAATTTAGATCAGTAAAATGTTGTGGGTTTTTTTTGTTAATATGACCGTGACTTTTTATTAGCAGCAAAGCAAGAAACTTACCACTTGTTATTGATGATCAAATATTAAATCTTGTTTGATTCATTAAAGAAATGGCTACATTTCATATTGTTCTTTTCTTTCTTAATGAAGGACAGAATAAAATAGTTTGAATTAAGTTGCTTTAGGAAGTTAACTAGCAAAATATACCTAGATAGAGGCCACATCTATTATCCCCCATTAGATTAAAATGTTCAGTTTCTATAAATTGCAAGAATAATGAAAACAGAAAGTTTCAGAAATTCCTGGGAAATGCCAAGCAAAAAGCTTAACTACATTCTTACCTAAGCCAGCCTGAACCTTTCAAAGGAATGTCAGCCTCTAATCTTTTGTCTGGTGGCTTCAGATGGGTTTTTTAGTAAGAGGATTCCCTCGACGTTTTGGTCAGGAGGTACCCCTACCAGGGAAGAGTGAGCTAAGCATGACATCACCTGAATGCTCAGAGGCATCCTCTTGATGTTATTTCCTGGCAATTGTATCCCTTGGGTGTTTTGTCTGAAACTGTGACTCAGGCAGTTTTTAAGTCCTTTTGTTTTTCTCTCTGGTGGTCGCTGGTTTTCTTTTTGTCACACAAGATACTCCATCTGGTTCCTTAAATATCTCATATTTTGTTCTTACTCTATACCTTACAATGAACTGTTTCATTTGCCTCTTCCGTGTTCTGGAGAACTCTTACTTATGCTTCAGCACTCACTAAAGAACCTTACTGAACCTTATTTACCCTCTCCTCTTCCTTCCCACAGGTCCTATACAAAACATTATCAAGCACTTAATATATTTTGTCTCTTTCATATCTTCTACCCTAGTGCTGAAAACAATATCTGGTTAAAAAAAAAGTGGGTCCTAAGTGATTAAATAAATGGATGACTGAATAAACAGATGTATTCTAAAACCCAGCATATGTTTGGAAGACATTCAGTATCATATTGGGTTACAGTTGGTATCAAAATATTTTGAAAATAAACTGAAGGCCTTGTAATTCACTAATTGTAGCTAACCACCCTTGAGACCAAGATAGACATTAAGATAGGAGAGGATAGATTAAGGGCAGATAACTAAGAGCTCATGGAAATTAACCACTGAGATGAACCTCTGAGAATCTTGGAGGAAAGGCCTAGACACACTAATGCTTGCTCATTTAAAAAATATATATGAATGATGAGGAAGTTTCACATTAATTCCTAGCAAAATTCTAGATTTAATTATTAAACAAATTGGTTTTGAACTCTCAGTAAAGAGTAAGATGATTATCAGTAGGAAATACCATGTCAGAAAACAAAAATCACGTGTTACGAATTTGGTTTATTTAATTCAGTAAGACATTTAATAAAGTTGTTTGGGGTGTGTTTGATCAATGTTGGTTAAATTTTAGTGAGGTAAATAAATAAGTAGTTAAATAAATATGCTAATTCTACCTTCACTTCTATTAGGCCATCACCCGTAAAAAGAGAACTCCAGTGGTATGTCACAGTGCTGTATTCTGGTCATGTCTTATCAAATATTTATATTAGTTACTCAAGGACCTAGAGTTTATGTCTACAAAATTCAAGGACCTAGAATTCATATCTACGGAGCTGATAAAAGGTTACTATTGAAATACATGCCAGGATCAAAAGTTAAAAGTTAACTAATAGAAACGCTAGGCTTAAATTTCCAGAATAAAGTCAGCATACATAAATGTAAATGCTTAAATTTTGACTCAAGAAAATAACTATATATTCTCAAAGTCACTCTAGCTCTAAACATGTGTGACTCCAGATCTAACCTAGTCTCACTCTCTCCTTTTACAGGTGAAGACATTGAAATAGCCACGGGCAACTACGAGCTATCCAGGAGCCAGGATGAAGACCCAGCTACACTAAATCCAAGTTCCTTCATTATATTAAACTGCCTAAATGAATCACTGCTCAAAACACTAGAATAATTCTATCCATTTCTGAGTATTACACTAACAGTCCACTGATGAATTATGACATCTCAAGATGAGGACTATGAGGAAGACAAGGGATCCATAAGCAGTGATCCATGAAGCACAGTGAGACACTCACTCAAAACTGAGATACTTACATGAAAATGTTCAGGAGAATGCATCTTCATGTTTAGGAGACAGTTTAAGAAGCTGTCTTAAACTCTCCAAAAGATGGTCAGTCATTTGGAAGAATACATAATCTGAGAAAGCATTGTTGTAAAAGGTTAGAACTGGGATAGATTGGTCAAAATAATAGGGAATAAATTTTGGCTTAAAATAAAGAAGTTAGAATTGTCTGTTATTAACATTAATGAGCAGAGCCTGGTGGGCCACCTGTCAAAATCCGGAAAAAGGATGAAAGTCAATTTAGATGACTTCCTAACTTTCTGCTAACTTAAGGAAGAACCCTTGATTTGATCTGTGATAACTAGGTGCTATTATGTGCCCCATCCTTGTAGTTCTTACCAAGACATGAACTCCATGATTCATCTGTACACACAAGTAAACCTTAAGTGGGAGGCAGGATCACTATCAGTGAGCCCCTGGAATGCAGCCAGCTGAAGCCATCTGTATTGCCACACTCCTCCCCAGGGCTGGACAAGTGCAGGTACTTAAAATAACATTCCACAAAATGTTTGCCCAGAGCATTATCGCTTTACCATTTTGTCTTGAGTTTTGATCACATAAAACGATTAACAGCAGAAAATGAGGAACAATAAGGAAAAATGAAAAAAGACAAAGCAAATGTTCATTGATTTCTGTCTTGTTTCATTGATCCTTTACTGATATTAGAACAGATCATTGATGGGGATATTCTTAAAGGAGATTGTAAGGATTACCAAGGAAAATAAAAACCAATGATAATTTTTTAAGAGATTGGACTAAGAAGCAATAGACAATCATAGTCTAGACAGTAACTTACAAAACGACTAGTCATTGTACAACATCCACTTGGAACAGCAGCTGCACTAGCACCTCTGTTTTCTGTGCAGTGGAATTCTGCTATTTCAGTCTGGTAGGACACACTTGTTCAGCAATTCCTATAAAGTAAATTGCTTTTACATTGATTGTGAAAGAAGTTCACATGCCAGTAGCTTCTAAATAAAAAATAACACACCTGTCGTGTGATATTTGGTGACATTGAATTAATTATCTTTTTATCATTTGGAATGTACCTCCAACAAACAGAGTTGGTTAATAAAACATATTTATTAACTGAGATTTACTAAAAACAGTTAGAAATTATGAATATTTTATTATTGTATTAAGCAGAAACAATTGATTTTTAAATCCATTCTGTTTTTCTTAATTTTAAAAAAACCACATCTTTTTTTTTTGTACACTAAAAACCCTGTTTGTATAAACCTCACACCAAATGTAAGGGTTGCCTTTACCTCGATTCTTAATGTAAACTCAGTTGCATTCAGAAATGCTCAGGGACAGTGGTGGTGAGGGACTGCCTAAGACATCTATTCCTTGTTTTTGAATACAAAAATACTCGAAAAAAATGAAAGAAAGTAACCTGAAGTGGAAATCAGGCTTGATGGGAGGAAAGTCAAACAAGTGGAAAGAAAGCAGTGGGGGTGATGAGATGAATGAGAAGCTGAGGACAAGGAGCCCAGCAGAGAGCAGAGGAAGTTGAGTCTATGGCACAGGTAGATCCTAAAAAGGAGAAAGGGGAGACCAAAAGCTAACAGTAGATACCTGAGGCAGCTCCAGAGCCTGGAGTAAAGAAATAGGATAAACGGAGTAAAGGTCAAAATAAAAGCAAAATGTAGAGACACTGTAAAACCACCCTTTTATACTTAGCACTGATAAGGAGAAACTATCAAAAGTCAAGTTGCCTTAATCATGATATAAATAAGGATCAAGGTTTTTCTATTTATTCTTTGTGACCCCAAGCTTTCATATTTATTTGTCCTTAAATTACATAAAACAGTGAGTGAATAAATTTCTTTAACAAAACCAACCTCGGTTCACTACAGTCAATAGCCCAACATTCCACTGTAATTGGAAACTAAAATTATGACACAGGAGCCAGTAGACAACATTTAACATTACTACTAAATTCAAAAAACATTATAATATCTGGTATTAAAATAACGGTATTTTCTTTTGTAGAATAATGAGCTAAATAGTGCCTGCCAAAAGGCAATGTGATTCACAAATAATAAAAAATGGAAATATATTAGGTTAACCAATTTTTCCTGTGTAAATTTTAGTATACTATTAAATATATTAATGTTTTATATATTGTCTTTGAACACAGTTCTAAGGGTCATACATGTAAAATTAATTTTTATCCCTAGCTATATCTCACAAATGTAATAGTAGGAGTCTGAAAATAAATAGGGTAAATGCCGAATTGAATGCATCAAGATAATAATTATTAAATACTTCAGGGGGCTGAAAAGAAACACTACTTAATTTTGCCTATACTACTTTCCTGCAGTAATGAATTAGTTAATTGAATACTTTTATGTGCCAGGCATTTGATTGATTGTTAGAGATAAAAACATACACAGACAGACATGGTCTTTGCTTTCCTGAAGCTTCTACTCTATTGGAGAAATAAAAACAAACAAAAACCTCATGTCAGTACATTTATAATTATAAATTGTGGTAAATGCTATAAAGGTGCAGTGTAGTGTAAAGGGTACAATGAGAAATTATAACAGAGGGAGCAGACTTTGGAGATCTTGGAGAGTCAAGAAAACCTCCAAGAAAATGACTTTTAAGAGGTGGTAAGTGGACAGAGGGAAGCTTAATGAAGGGGAAAATATTCAAAGCAGTGAAGACACTGATGGACCGCTGTGAGTCAGGAGAGTGCCTGGCATATTCAAGGTACTGAAAGAAGGTTGGTGTGGCTGGAATAGAAGCAGAAAAGGGGAATGTGGGAAGAGATGAGTTCTGAGAAGCACGTCTGCATCCAGCTGTGCAGGACCTTATGGGATTCAGGATTTTAACCTAATGGGAAACAACTAAACTGTTTTAAAAATGGAAGCCACATGAATAGCTTTGTAAAGATGCATCGGGCTATAATTTGGAGAATGGATGAGAAAGAGTAAAGTCAGGGAGATTAGTTAGGAGGTGACTAATGATTATGCTTTGGTGACATTGGGGTAGATGGAGAAAAAGAGATTTAAACTATAATTTGGAAGTAAAATGGACATTGGTCAGAAATTCCAGAATACTGTTAAATAATAGCAGTTACATCTTTGTCTTATTCTTTATTTTAATGGGAATTCCTTAAAGATGATGGCTTAAGTCTGACATTTCTTAGGAAGTATAAAACATTTGGAATTCTCTGTATTAATGAATTTAGTTTGTGCTTTTCTTTTGGGTCCTAGCTTGTTCAAGAGTATTTTCTGCCAAGGACCTTATGATTGCTTTGGATTTTGGTATAAAGTCTTAAATAATCCACACCCTCTCCAGCTACTGTCCTGTGGCTGTTGTCCTCTTCACAGCTAGTTCTTGCAAGGGTTTTTCTGCATGTTGTCTTTATTGGTCACCTATAATTTAACTCTTCAGCAAACTCCAACCTGGCTTCTACTGTCATTATTCTATCAAAATTATTTTGCTAAAGTCACCAACAACACAAATAGGAAAACATATTTAACAAATATTGTTAAATTTCTAACAATAAGGGAATGCTCAGATAAAATATTACATATCTATATAGTGAAATATTATGCAGTCATTAAAATAATACTTTAAAAGACTAATGTTTATAAAATATTATAGCCCTTTATAGTTATTCTCCTCTTATTTGTCTCTCTCTCTCTCTGGACATTTTACTTTTTCTATAACTACTAGTAAGTGATGAAACAACAGAGGGTTAAACATAGTTCACATAAATTAGAGTGATTCATGAGCACCTTAAGGAATTAGGAAAATAACACACAATCTGTAATGACTAGCATTAAGCCTCTGCCTTGGCTGTGGGATTACCATCACTCTTTCCCAATTGCCTGCTACCATGGATAATTGAAAGTTGGCATGGTTACTCCCACACCAATTATCATTGGCCACAGGTAAATTGCTATGATTTTAAAAATCAGTTATTATTTCGCTCCTTCTGTTCTCTTTAGTTTTTAAGTCAACTGTTGAATCAAACAAGTATCTCCTTCCTAAAAATTGCAGAAGTTTACTTTACACATTGCTAGGATAAAGGAAACAACTGTATAAAATGCTGATGTTCAGTAGAACTCTGCAAGGTGAACCAAGAAGAATTCACAGGAAGTGAGGTAACAGGACAACAGTTGCTTCGGCATGATGATGGGAAAGTGCTATATTTATAATAACAGTATTTAACATTCATGAATTAGTTTTGAATACTAGGCATAATCACCAAGAAGCTTTAATCATAAAATCCTAAAATAAATTTCAACTTGGACTTGTTTTTTCCATTTATTCTAGTATCAGTTTTAATTTAGCTAAAATTAATAAGTACATGATGGTATGTAAAGGTACAAAACCATTCCTTGGTTTAATTACTTGATATACTGTGTTTCTCTTTTCCCATTCTAATTAAGATTTTTAAAATAATATTTTCCTATTACCCATAAAGTGCGTCTACCATTTCAAATTCAAAATATGTTTTGATACAGTCTCCAAATCCCATTATATAAACCTAGCTTTAAGAATTATACTTTAGGTGATGGGAGAAAAAGAAAAATGAAATTAAGTTGATAAATCTGTTTAACCTTTCTACTCTACTGTTAATTTTAAATACAATTTTATATCATTTGTGTTCGATTTATTACAAAATATACCCTTTTTTCACCCTTCCATATATTTATATCCTTTGCAATGTGTCTATGTAGCTTCTCTTATCAAGAGGTAGAATCTATTTTACTACTCCTTGAATCTAGGCTGGGTTTGGGACTTGCACTGGCCAATAGAACATGGTGGAGGTGGGGCATACTAGCTCTAAGCAAGGAAGCTAAAGAGGCTTTATGTGCTTCTGCTTACTCTTTTTGGATCCCTGCCTTCACCTTGAGGACAAGTCCAGCATAACCGCTGGAAGATGAGAGATCATCTGGAGTAGAAACATGTTGTCTAGCAGAGGCCAAACTAGCCCAACCATGCTCAGCCAACCTGGCAACTGAAAAGAGATATACACTCTTCCCCCAGAATCTGCTAGGGATTGGTTCCAGGACTCCTGCTGATAACAAAGTCCATGGATGCTCAAGTCTCTCATATAAAAGGACATAGTTTTGGCATATATCCTCTCACATACTTTAAATAATCTCTAGTCCTCTTATAATACCTAATACAATGTAAATATTATGCAAATAGTTGTTAGACTGTATTTTTTTATTTGTGTTATTTGTTATTGTTGTATTGTCATTTTCAATTTTTATTTCTCTATATTTACTTCTGATTAATGGTTGGTGAATCCACAGATGCAAATTCCCTGGATGCATAACCTGCAGATAACAAAGGTGAATTGTATGAATGAACTTAGATGAGATCAACTGAGATCAAACAAATCACTGAGCTAAGCCTACTGTAAATTTCTAAATGATAGAATCACAAGCTAAATAAATGATTGTTTTAAGGCATTAAGTTTTGGGATGATTTGTAACATATCAGTAGCTAAATACTATATCCTCTTGTCTTTTATTTACTTATTCATAAGAAAAATTAGGAACTAATATCACACAAATAAAAATATATAATTCAGTCAAATTAATTTTTGTCAAAATATTAAGATTTTATATTACTTTTTATATATTGGCTGTTGATGATATTAACATTTATTGAATATTTTTAATTCACTGGCACTCATTTAATTCCTACAATCATTCTATAAGATAGAAATTAGCTTCATTTTATAAAAAAGGAAACTAAAATAAAAAAAATCTAGGAACATATCCAAGTTCATACAGCTGGCATTACAGAGCTGGACTGGAACACAGAACACAAAAGTATGTGAATCCATTTATTTTATAATATGTCACCAACACTTTGAAAATAAACATCAAGTCTAGGCTGTTTTGGGAGTGGTACTCCAGAAACTAAGAATGTACATTCCCTGTTAAGTGATCTAGACTCTACCCCAGAATGTTCTGAATAATTGTTTACATATATTGTATAAATCCTCTTTTGGGCTTTTTCTCACTCAATACCAAACTTTAAGTGGCCAAAAGTCACAGCCACTCATTCAAATTCTCATGTTCTATGTGTAATTACCATAACAACAACTGAATGAAAATTGATTAAAGTGAAAAGATTTTTCAGTGTAAAGGTCCTGATTTATTTAAAGTCATAATTGTTGTTTCTAGTAGCAAATGATCACTATTGACTTTCTGAGTTACTATAATTTCATGATATTTAATGCTAGAAGTCAATATTTTAGTAAGTTACTGGCAGGTGACATAATTTATTTGTGGTACTAGTATAAAAATAGTCTGCTTTTCTAACTTTTGTTGTTACAAGTTAAATACAAAAGTTAAATCTATCAGAAATAAATGAACAAAATGCTACCAAGTAAATTATCCAACAAGCTTATGAGCCTGTCATTTATATATTAGGACTATATGAGACATATCATAGTTGCTGATATATTTTTAATGCTGAAAACAAAAAACAACATAATAAAAGAATAAATTCACTGCTGCTGTTTTTAATATGCATTTGATAAGAAACCAATATGAATGATTAACCTATGAAATAGGTAAGTGAAGCTAGTAAGCATTTTCCATTCCTCCTATCACATTGCCAAAAGGTGGCATATAAAATTAGTGCTAATAAAATCAACACTAATGCAATCAGCACTAAGCCTAAATATATTTTACTTTAGGCTGGCTTACAAAAATTTGAATTATGTCATATAAAAATTAGCTGATGTTGACTGATGATAAAAGAAATACAAATGTTTAAATCATGACTTAATTATAAATAACCCCAGGTAGTTTTGGGGTAGTAAAATATACATGTCCTTTATGCTAGGTTATAATAGACATTTTAATAATTATATTCATTTGAATATTACATTTTGTACACAATCTTATAATAATGTAGAGTTAAATAAATCAACTAGGAATACGGGTCTGTGGAATGCTTTTCTAGTGGATTCTGTCAGGTAAAAAATATTTGCGACCACTATAAAACCAGAGTAATAAATAATTAAACACAGTTTTCTAATTTAAATACATATCTCATATGGCATTTTAGGACCTAGATTATGCTTTGGTAAAAAGAAGACAGTAAAAAAATCACAAGTCACTGCAAATTTACAACTAGTTTTCCAACAACAGTTTCAAGAGATGAGTTAAAGCAGGGACCGTATGCACTTGCTAGTTTTGTGCCTGCATTTATTGTTATTAGTGTAACCCAGAGTAGAAGAAAAGATCAGCAATTGAGATTATCAAAATAGATGATGCCCAGAAGCCTAAACAAGAGAAATCAACACCTTGCTGAACCATGGACTCTCACAGCTGCAGAATATGCCACATGTTGGATGCTTTCTACCTCTCCTTCAGCCTTATGGTTCACAAAGAAATGCACATCTGATTGTTCTTTTCTTTTCATCAAACTTAAGAGGCCCTCAAGAGACCAGATAACTTTAATTCCCCAAATGGAAAAGTTCCACACCAGCAGAAGCATCTTAGATCCTGGTAAGAATTTGCTACCATATATGTGCAAGTTAAACATCACTCTTCAATGAACCACAATTGACTATACTTCAGGTAATAAAACAAGAAAAGTAAAGTATAAGTAGCAGTTACCACTGGATGTTTCTCGCCATAAAATGATATTTAACAATAGGTTCTGCAGTTAAGTTTAACTCTGAGAAAATTAGTTCTTAAACTTCAAGTTAGTCAGAGCTTGAGTGACAACATAAAATAATCACTATTTTAAAAGCAAACTAAATTACATGATTTGAAGCAATTACTTAAAAATATTGAATGGTATAATAAGGCAGATATTTACATTTCATTTTCTATTTGCTTCTTCTTTTATAAATGTAACTAAGTAATATTTCTATCTGCACAAGGACATAAAGTAAAAGCTCGGGGTTGAGGAGTGAAAAGCACTTGAATGAACCCTTGCTAAATGGCCTTTTTCTAACGTAATGTAAGAGCTTAGTTCATGCATTTACATTTGGTTACATAACAAGAGTTTGACAAAATAATTGCTGGGAAGGCTGATAGATATTATGGGGATAACTGTTATCTGAGGATTGAACTCTATATTTTGTTTTTAGTAGCACCCTGCACTACTTTTGCACCAATCAAAATGACATAAGGGTTATTACATGAATCTTGCATCTAACTATAAATCATCTAAATTAGGATTCTTATTCAAGGTACATACTGTCTTTTCTGTTTGATGTTTTATTCTTTTCTAATATATTTCAATCATTCTACAAACATATTTTTACCTTGTGGTGAAATTGACTATTCGAATGCAACAGTTAATAGATATGAGGAACCAGAAGGAAAATCCTTGAAGCCAGATGTGGTGAATGGTTTTCTAATGCATTATAGCCTGTGAGAATCTATTTATTATTGAGCTATACCAACTATATATATAAACTTTCAAAACAGCTACTAAGACTTTAGTGTATTAGTGACTTTAAATTACAGAGAATAAATCTGTTTTCACTTATTCACTACTTATTCCTACAGGTAAAATCCCACTTAATAAATCAGGAATATGTATAAACAAAGCATTTATTTGAAGACATGGCTTCCCAATGACTGTTATTCTAAAGCAAAAATGTTCAAGGGATTTCTAAGAAAAGAGATTCACCTTAAAAATAGTCATCATTTAATGAAATGATCTCTAAAAGTATGATTATGATAAGGCCATTCTTTTCTCTTTCTGAGTTCTGTGAAGAAAAGTAATTATCATGTAGTTTGTAACATATGTAATTTGTCTTATAATAGATGCTCATTCTCTCTGTAAATACTTACTGAAAAAGCAAATAACTGATCATCGGCAAGAAAGCTAAATACAAGCAATACTGTCTAATTTGAGATTATTCTCTTTTCTAGCTATCCTCTGGCCATATAATTCCATACATACACTTGATGTATGCAAGAGTTACAAAACAAAAGAATGATATATTTTTTGTTTTTTTAAAAAAACAAAACAATTTTTGAAATTAAAAATGATTCAAATGTTTATCTGAAGGAAAAGTTTGGATAAGCAAGTGTTCTATTCTCTGTACTTTCTTT
>NW_016107533.1:2113678-2200703 GCF_001604975.1 Cebus imitator
TCGCTGGGAATACAGGCACGCGCCACCATGCCCAGCTAATTTTTTGTATTTTTAGTAGAGACGGGGTTTCACCATGTTGACCAGGATGGTCTCGATCTCTTGACCTCCTGATCCACCCGCCTCGGCCTCCCACAGTGCTGGGATTACAGGCTTGAGCCACCGCACCCGGCCCTATTCTCTGTACTTTCAATAGAAAGCTGTAAATGTCTAAAACAATGATTGCTTAAATATTTTCACTATCAAATGACTTTCAGTAGTTATTTACTAAAATAGAATACTCTTAACATTAGAATACTCTATTAAAATACTCATAGAATACTCTATTAAAATTAACCACCTAGAATTTAGTTTTCTAAGTAGGTGACTTTAAATGACAGCACTTAGATTAGCGGGATGGCTTCCGCCTTTGGTCCCTCAAGATCCACTGTCCACTCTTATCCACCTACTCTGGACTTCAGGAGGCTGAGCCTTACAGGATTCCTCCATCCCACTGGCTCTCAATTTGGTTTGGCAGGTGGGGTCTATACCAGTTGAGGGCTAGAAGATAGAGGGATGGAGTAATTTATTGCCCTGGCTCCTCCTTTATGTGTCTACCTTGGTTTGAGTGCTACCCTCAGCTCCTGTCTCTAGCCTTCACCACACAGTTTTCTCTGCCTCTGGGTCTGGTAATCATGTGGGGTTTTAAGGAGTCTGCTGTAATCTGAACTGGGATACTGTACAATGCTTGTGGTTTTCTTATACCTTGCCCACACTTTTTAAATCATGCCTTTATTAAACTCTTTTAAGGTATCCCAGTTTTAGTATGGCATCTCTTTTCTGTGGGATCCTGACTTTGACAATTAGTTGTTCTTATTTATTCCTTCAGGAAAAAAATTCCACTGATAAAACAGGTATACATATAAACAAAGCATTTATTTAAATAATTGGATACTTAGTAAGTAAACAATTTCATAATATAAAAATCTAACGTTTTATCAATGTTTAAATCATTTCCATATCAATAAAACAAATTTAACTAGAAATATTTAACTATTAATACCATCCAAATAAGTTTAGAAAGGTTTCTGGCAATCATTAATACATTTATTCTACCTTAACTGAAGCAAATGTTTTAGTTATGTCTATAAAATTATTGAAGTGCTTTAGGGAATGCACAAAACAAGTTAAATATTCTATTTCAAAACATTTTCAAGAACACAATTTACTTTTACATATGTGACTGTAAAAAGAGATACTTACCTTTTCACCAGTTTCTCCTTTGCTGCCTTCAAAACCTTGCTCTCCCTGTAGAATAGTAATATGTGTATAGTAATAAAAATAATACTATAACATGTGCAATTTTTACAATAAAAATGATGTTTCTAACAATGAAAAATCAGTAATTATAAATAACCACTTCTAACATGTAAGCTCTAAACCAATATTGTTACATAAGATTTAAATGTTTCTAAATTCTAAAGGAATGATTTTCTAGGGTATAAGCTACAGCTTCACAATTTCCAAGGCAATTTAACCTTGATAAGCCTGAATTTTCTCAGGAATAAAATAAGCATGATAATACTATTTTCCTCAATGGCTTGTTTTGTGAATTTGATGCATCCTCATAGTGCCTGGCAAAGACTGAGTTAGCCATTATTATTATTATTTCTTTTACTAGATTTAGTGGAAACAGCCTTCTTAGAAAGCTGACTTCTATGGAATACCATTCTGATGAGTGTCTCATGATGAATGAGTTCAGGTTTGAACCCTTGGGTACTGGCTCTACCTTCAACACCAGTGCTATGCTTTTTCCTATCCACTATCCTGGCTCAGTCACAGAAAGAGGATTGGTGCTTGGACAGCTGCTGGCTCTCAATTACCAAATTTATTCTAAAAGGTATAAGTCTCCCTTTCTTCATCTACACTCTCTCTGATCTGACAAGCTTATTTCCCTCCTTAACTGATGTTTCATTCATACATTCAACAAAAGTTCATTGAGTGCCTTGTACATGTCAGGCACTCATGACAACATAGCCAGAAAGTGAATGTTGGGGATGGGTCATGTACATCTCTCTACCCATGGCGGGCCTTGAGCATAAGAAGCATTTAGCAAGCATTTCTTGAGTGTACAGAGACAAGAGATAGAGGTTTTCTGATCTGTAGTATTTTCTGTAGTGCCTCAACAAGATGACCCTTGGTATATAAAATTCCTATTAATTATATGAAAGGGAATGCCAGCTTTTTACTATATATATATATGTAGAAATCTACATGCATAGATACATATTTAGTTTGTGAGTATGTTATTTTATATATATATATCTCCACATAATTGCATATATGTAAATTATTATGTAATTAAATAGTATTAGATAATATAATTTGATGATTAAACAATACATTTGTAAGTGTGTGTGTGTCACATGCATATAATTAAATAATTATTTTTGCTTCATCTACCCAAAAAGTCACCAAGAAAGAATATATGCTAGTTGTTAGGTATTGTTTTTTATTACTGAATGCATGGTCTACATTTTTTCCACCTTTTTTCCTAAAATATAAACTTTAACTTGATCTGTTAATTCAAGCTGACACTGAAGCTGCTAAACGCCTCCAGTACATCGCCACAATGTCAGCATGATGCAGCCACCACAAACAGCTGCTGGAAAGTCCAAAACTATTTCCCAGCAGATAAATCTGCACATCCCTTGGCTTGCAACTTGACTCGCAGATGGAGCACATGCTGTATCAATGGGTTTTGTCTAGAGCTGCTGTGAAGAAATTCAGAAGCCTGCCATTTTATTGCTGCCAGTTCAATCTTATTATCTTTTTTGGGCCAAGTAAATAAATTTTTAACACAATATGTAACTATAAATAAGTACCTATCTTTTTAAATGACATTTTCAGCTACATAGAAAAGCCTACATGCATAATAACTTCTGACATCTTGTTGCCAAAACCTATAAAACATCCCCAGAGCATAGAAATGATATGCTTGGCTTTGGTGGGCATCTAATATTACATCAATAATGCTCTCTCTCCTGTGGTGAGATTATCTGGATGGTATCATGACAGCTGGCCCCACCTGAAGTGGCTCCCCATCCCTTCAAGAAACTGGAATGTAATGGTCTCTGTGTTTTTAGTAATGCTGGTCACAGATAGCCAGGCTTCTTCCCAGAAGAAGAAAGCAGCCCTTGGACAGTAGAGGGGCACAAAGGAAGTTCGCCTTGGTAAAGAGAAAGATAATAGGCATAGAAAGAGGCAGCCTGGTCCATGCAAAGCTCCTTACTTATTAGGAATGCCTTCTTCTGAAAGAAAAATATTTTTGAAGATATAGTTGTCTTCAGCATCTTTCTAATATTTAGTATTTTATGTCATTGTAACTATTATGTTTAGCTTTATCTGGGAGATACAAAAAGGTAGATAAGCAAGAGGTAACCAAAACCAGCCAAAGGAAGTACAATTTGTTCTATTGTACATTTTGGACTCTGACTAATAAAATTGGAAACATTTCCAGGGCAGCTATGTACACTTCCATATCCCCTAGAAAGCACTATTACTGACTTTGGAGAAGTATGTTACTAAAGCTCTGTGACAAAGCTTCCTCCTAGAATGGTCTCTTCAAGAGGGGATTGCTTCCACGAGTTCTCTTTGAAAAGACATCCATAGCTTTCTAAAAGTCTGTGAGGAAATTCAGCCTAATCAAATATATTTTCAGAAAACTATGTGCAAATTTATTTTTCAACGTGTTAAAATTCTTAACTCAGAAGAAACATTCAAGAACTCTTTACCTTTTGACCAGGTAATCCTGGAGCACCATGTAAACGATTTTCACCCTGAAAGCAGTACACAGAATAATGTTTATTATCCATTAAGACATATGAACACAGATGTTTTTGTGGTCTTTAACAAACAGCTCTAGTGTTGTGGGGAAAAATAGCCCAATACTGAATATCTATCATGTGCAAGGGTTTTCCATCTATCCCTTATCTCCCAAATTCAGGACTGTCACCTCAATTTTTAAAATAGGGAAATGGAGGCTCTGAGAAGTTTGGTAACATGCCAGAGGTCACCTGCCTTACCTGAGGTTGGGACTGAGGTCCCCTACAGCCTATGTTTTTCCACATACGTTATTTAGTATCTCATTACATTTTCTCTTTTTGAAACCTCTGGGAATTATATTAAAGTCTGACATAGTGCTTCCTATGGGCCAGGAACTGTTCTGACAACAAAACTATCAGGCGGATAATACTGCCTCAATGACCTTCTTACAGGTCACTGCATAGTAAGTAGGCGGTAGAACTGGAATTTGAGCTCATACACTTCAACTCTGCATACCTAGCTCCCTCCCTACACTTTCTTTGGAAAAAGATTTAATTCTGGCTTTAAGTGACTTCTTGCCTAAAATCAAAATTTTTTCTCTCTCACTATACATATTATGTAAATATGTATGTGTGTATACATTCTCATATATGTAAAGAATGTTTACTTTCTTACCCATAGCTGCTGATTGCTGTTAGATCAATTTTGAATACAAACCCAATGTCATTTAATATAAACCAATTACTTGGAAGATTTTTTAGTTCTTTCTATTCATCTGGTTTCTGTCTTGGGTAAAAAGGCAGATGCCTATCAGTTTCCATTGCTGGAATTCTGGGGTCATCTCTTTGATAAGTCTGGTTTGTAAACAGCACACAGGCTAGAATGAGATGCTCCTGGAAGGATGTGCATATTCTCAATGGAGTTTTAGGAATTTTCCTGCTTATAGGAATTTACTTTGGCTTCTGAGTTTCCAGGTTTAGACAGCTCAAAACACACTAATAATTTCATGGACCTGCTTTATTTATATCAAATATTTATAACTAATTTATAAGATAGCAGTTTTTAAACATTTCCTAGAATCATTTTAGCTATCATTTATTTGAATTCTTTAAGCAAAATTCAAAATCTATGAATAAAAAAATCACATCTTTAAACTTTAAAATAGAAATAATACATTCTGTCTAAATCTAAGGAGATTTTCATTATTTCACTAATTAACACATTTGAAAGAAAGTTTTAGTGGTTCTTACCAGAGATGTACTGCTACATACATGTACACGAATTATTTTAAATACTGAGGTTTTTCTTAGATTAGATTAAATTATCAAAGTATTCAACAGTATAACAGCTATCATCACAGTATATACTAAAGTAAAACTTTGCTGCTAAATGTAATTAAATGTTAAAGAATCAACAAAATAAAACCTACTTATCTATATAAAAATACATTTCTATCATTAAACGAATTGTTATAGTTCTAGACCTCATATATCACACAAATCTGTTAGAAATGTCCAATATCATTTGATAAAGTAATAGTGAAAATACATGAAGTATTTGGTGTCAGGGAACAGTCTATGGAAATGGAGCTCCTGTTACTCATCACAGAAGTATGTCCACTTGTCCATAAGGAGCAGATTATTTTCATCAGTTAATCCAATATAATGTTTTATATCATATTACAAGTTACACACAGTCACGAGATATGGGATATTATCCACTAAAGTAAGCCAATATGGTATACACTGCCAAAAATACTTTTTTTGGAAAAAAAGTGGTGACAGTATCTTCTCTTTTTCTTTACTCACAGCCCACTCATGCACCAGGTGCTCTAAGTACTGGCACCCAAAATCCTACTCTGCCATATGTCAGGTTAGTGTTACACCCACACACGCTGTTAACTGGTACCAAAAGTCTCTAAAGCTGTGATATTGAGAATATGTCTTTAATGGACACAAGTTTTATGATTGTTGTAATTAAAGTACTGTGTTTTCCTGTGGCCAACATTAACTGGCCTCTGCTCTTTCTTGACTAAATATGTTTTATAAACATAATTCTAGACTCAATGATAATTCAATGGACATCACTGATTATCTTGTGGGAAATGTGTTTATCTAAAACCTAACTTATGTCAACAGAAGAAGCCTTTCTTTATGCTCCCTCTGACACCCAGGTTTAAAGTTCTATGTGCCACAAGCAGTTTGAGGGCAAATTTAATTCTATTCATGAAATAAATATCCTCCTAAAATTACTGGAAGGTATACATTAGTTGCTTTTTCTGAACTCCTGCTGTCACTCCTTACTGACAATTTTAGTCCAAGGAAGAAATAAGATGCTTCTTCTTTGGCTTCCAATCAATACTTCAGTTCATTATTGAAAGAAAATCACAATAAATGATTCCCATAGAAACCATAACTTTCAAAACTTGTTTCTGGGGGATATTTTTTTCTATCATAGGTTTTTCTATGAAAGGACTTGTGTTCCTTTTCAGGTACAAATTCAAACTATAGGAAGGCAAGTTAACAAAGCTGTGTAACATAAAACAGGAGAAATCTAACACTGCTGCTGATAGTATCATTGCCTGGATTATTGCTATAATACATAACATGTCTTTAATTTCACAGAAGAATCCAAAAGTACCCTTTCCAAAATTCAAAATAACCTCCTTGAGAAGTTTTTGGGACAAAGATAGGTGAAGGTTAGGGTCAACTGGTTGCTTTCTGAAAAACTGATCACAGGATTTAATTTTACCTCCTTGTAATAACTGCATATTTTTCAGGAATAAGCATAGCTAGGCATAAACTATAAATTATTATTTGTTTTCTTGATTCTTTTGACATTGGAAACAATGTATTTCTTATTATGTAGGAAATATGTGTTGTCTGAAGGACATCTGATTTTAAAAAATCACATTCCCTAGGGCTATAGTTTGTAAACCTAGTAATAATGAGACCAAGCACATAAAGATAAAGCAAGCAGGTAGACAAAAAAAGTTGCAAATAACTAGCATTCAACCCAGAAAGTAGAAAGTTATATACTATTTTGTGGTGCTTATTTTTTAACAGGCATTCAGCCTTTGATTAAAACATCTGAGATCCTATTATTACATTTGTATATTAAAAGATTGACCTATCATTTTACTTAGAACATATTTTCTAGGAGTATAACATTCTGTATGAATTTAGTGTCTACTTGGAAATACATCAATACTTCCCCATTAATTCATTCATATTTATTAAGAGAAAATTTACCTAGGTTGAATATTGCATAAAATAACTAAAATAAATATCAGAAGTGGAATGCCAAGATTCTAGGACTAAAACCAATAAAACAGGCAGAAAAAAGTAAATCTGATTTTGATTTTGTGTATTACTAAGGCAAACTTCTATATTATTGACTGTAGTTCTGCTTGACTCAGCCATAATCATTAGAAATTGAATTTTTTTATGGTTCTTAAACTGTTGGAAGTCCATTAAATGTTTCAGGAAATTTTAATAAAAATATATATTTTTTTATTTTTTTCAGCTATCCAATCTAATAATCCTTTTATTTCAAGGAGAGAATTTTTTCCTTCTATATTTTGGGACTTCATTCTAAAAAATAAATTACCAAGTTAAAAAAATATATATATACATTGCATAGAGTTTAAAATCTCAAACTTTTTGAATTCTATGTATTTGTTGAATCCTTTAATGCAGGTAATGCATGGGGATATTTTAATCACATTAACATTCAAGATAAGGCCAATTTAATACACTTTAATCTTAAATGAATGAGATCCTATTATTATTTATTCTTATGGGTCTATACATGTCTTGTATGTATGGGTGATTAGTGGCAGCTAACTCAACATCTCTCTTAAAATCTATTCTGAGTGTATATGTATATGTGTGTACATATGTAAATACAGGTGCATACAGCTAGAAAACAAGCAGGGTGGGCATTCTTAAATATAAGGACAAATACAAATCCATGCATTTATGTACAACAACTCCACCAAAGAATCTGATGAGGCACTAACCCTACTGAAAGCTTCTTAAAGTCAAGTACTTTTGCTACTTAATTTGCATTGAGGAGAGCAAAGAAAAGAAACTCACTGTGTGGTTACTGAATCAATGCTTTCTGAACCCAAATTAACCTTCCCCTTATTTCGCCCATCAGTCTTATTTCTTCTGTCTCCAATTACACAGGAAAAAATTTCATAGGTCTTCTACATGACAACCCTTTGTGCCACTATCAAGCCTTCTATTCAGTAAACCACTCATTTTTCAAATGATAATTTGGAGTCTCTTAATACTATGGTCCCTCTTCTCTGGGCACACATTGGTCAGTCATGTCTTTTAAAATGTGGCACTCAGAACTCAGTACATCATTCTAGAAATGGTCTTACACAGAAGAGAGAGCAAGACCATCACACACACACACACACACACACACACACACACACACACGGAATAGAGAGCAAGACCATCACACACACACACACACACACACACACACACACACACACACACACTTTGTTCTGGATACTATATAGTTTTGTACTTCTATTAATACAACTTGCTTTTTGTTTTAACTAAATTGCTTACATATGCTACATTTGTAGTCAACTACAACCCTTAAGTTTTCCTGTGAAAGGAATGTTATTTTACAATCCTTTTCAAATTAATTAAATACAAGTTGTACTAAGAGTTACTCAAATAAAAAACATAAAGAAACCCCAAATGATTTTGAAATGCCTTGGAGAGGTAAAGTTTCTTCCTATATATAGCAAAGATAGGGAATTAAGCCTTAGCTAATGTTGTACAATCCACTACAGAATCTGGGCTTCTATGTAACTGTGATGATTTTCTTAAAGTGTCAGGCACAAGTGTTTGGGCTTTTCACTTTATTGTGAGACTAACTGTAAGACAGTCTTTAAAAGAAACTTGAAACTTCACAAAAGTACTAGAGAAATACTTATTTAATGTGAATCATCTACTCTAATATCTGAAGTATTGTGATTGACATCTGAATAGAGAATTCTAACAAGTAAAAGATGATTTAAGACATACAGAGAAGGATAGAGTTTTCAGTCAGTTCCTAATTGAGGACAATGAGACAGCAGTAACTGCAAACTATTTCCTGCCTGGAGTATTCCTCGTGATGAGTAATTTACAGTTCTATTCCATATCAGTTACCTGTTCTGGACCTTAAATGCACTGAAGCCATTGGTTACTTATCTTTAGCCCTGAAGTAAATGATTGTGAAGATATGGAGAAAGAACAAACCCTAACAATGTCATAAGAAAGTCAGGAGATTTTCAAATCTAGTTTGGATAAAAAGAAAGCAATACAACTTGAAGATCTGTGTTTGAGAGAGAGGGAAGAGCATACTTTCCAAAATGGAAAGCAACTTCTGGAGATGCACACATTTCTATTATATTTAATTCTAGGAAGCAATACCTGTAAACTTGTTGTGTAGAAAAGAGATTCTCTTCTGTTTCCCTAAATTATGCTTCTGTAGAGAGTAGGAAGCACTTGTACTGAAGTGTTGCTGGCATTAGGGGGCTTTTCTGATCCCTCCTCAGCAAAGTTTTCTAGCAGTCATTCTCTATTTCTCTTCCCTATTTCCAGCTTGAGGCTAAGTCCTTGAATTCTGAGAAACTCAGTAAACACTTAACCAGAATCAGTGCAGGTGCTGAGATTACAGAGATGAGACAGATCCCAAGTCCTTCTACTTCAGGAGCTCACAATTTAGCAGGAGGTATAGACACACACTATATTGGTGATGTAAATAAACTGCTATGTGAACAGAGTGGATAAGCTGTAATTTTGCCTGGTAGCCTGGGAGAATTCATGAAAAAAATGCATGGTGCTTGAGTATAATAATCTGAAAATGCAATGATGGTAGTAGGAAAGGAAGATACCAATCATCTGTGATCATCCACTCAAATCTTCTGCAGTCCCTGATGTGTCTGGCTAAAAGCTCCTTTAGATAGAGCCACTTTAAGAAAATTCTAATATCAAAAATCATAGATGTTTTTATAAGATACCAGCTAAATCTTTAACTCCACTGTTCAGTATCTCAACAAGCTACACCAAGAATAAAATAATTAGCCACTTAACTATGCAGAGAAACAGAGTGTGTGAGCTTTCTTATGGCAATATTTTAATATTTATGTGCTAGAAACTGGTAGTACATTAAACTAAATAGGAACATTAGCAGTCTAGGTTCTTGAAATCTGGCTGTTTAGCAAATAAAAGTCAAGTGCCTGGGTGCCAGATACACTGCATGTGTTGAGATTGTCATCCATCTGTTTTGTTCTCTGCCAACTGCTCTACTTGGGGTGTGAGTACAAGGCATTAGAAGGGAAGAAGGAACCATTAAGAAATAAAATCAGCTGCAGAATGAGCAAGTTTCTTTTTCTTTTTCCTGTCCTTCTATTACCTTTGTCCTTCTTATGTTTCGGCTTATTTTAGTGCTATATTGTATCAGTATATGTCTATAGACAAGACAATTAAATGACAATTATTCCATGTAACAGCAACAATGTTTCACTGATAATTCAAGATTTTTCCTTGTACTTTAAATAAGTGAAGCCAGCAAGTAGGTTTACAAAACTGATTTCGTTGTGGTCATTTTTTTCTACGAATACTAGTTATGATTAAAAGTTCAATCCTGTGTGTAGATTTGACTATACAGTAATTCATTAAAGAATTTTCTAAATTACACAGATATACAGGTGATTCTCTGCTTAAGAAGTATTTTCTTTAAAGTACAGGTCACTCTTGTTTCATAAAGCCTAACAATTTTATAGGCAGGAAGTATTCCATTGTTAGAATAAAGCTAAGTTGTCTTTTTTTGTTCCTCCTCATTTAATGGTCTCAGTTTCTATAATAAATTGTCACATGCCATTAGGTATTTTACGTTTTAAACTTAGGAAGTCTAAAATTAAGCTTAATTTTGAACACTCATGGAAAAATTAGGTGAAGCTAGAAATACAGATAGGATGCCAAACGGTTTAAAAATTCTCTAGCTTTTATGCTACATTCCTGTAAGTTTCTGAGTCTCTGAAGCATTAATGCTACATCTGGACCAGCAATGGTAGAAAGTTCATTATAATTCACAACAGTGACTAGCCTTGTCTGCACTTACATAAACTGTAACAGCACCTGCTTTTACTTTCTGAAGCTGCAGTCTTCTCATAAAATGTCTTTTTAGGGAAAATCAAGATTCAAAGATCATAGTCATTTCATTTCCCAACAGAAATGAAATACAAAGACTGTTAGGGAACAATGGATCTGCCTTATTCAGTCTCATCTCACTGCAGTGACTGAGGGTTTCAGAGTTTATGGTGAAGAGGCCCATCATACAAAGCATATCCTCATATAATGAGGATAGTTAGTCCAGCTATTTTTAAGACATGCAATTTGGCCACTCTCTCATCACATTATCAGATGTATTCTTAAGTGCCTTAATGCATACAGGTATTTTTTACCTTCAGAAGGTTTATTTATTTTATTTTTTAATAAAGTTATGGTGCTAAGTTAAATATTTTTTGTTTTTGATAAATAAATTATACATATTTATTTGGTGGAGAATATAAAGAGAAAAATTTCTACATTAGGTGTTGCATTAGGTTATGGTTGCAGTGTGACCATGATTGAGCTGCCTGGACATCGGCATGCAGGGTAGATTAAGGATCTCCAGAGCGTCAAGTGTGAAAAGTTTGAAAACACACTTCAAATACTTGGAAACCAAGCAAATTGTTTTCTATAATACTTATTTTGCAAGGTAAACCTAGACAAAATGCTCTCATTTGGTGAAAAACCACATGCATAATGATTTTTAATAGATGAACGTAATTTTATGAAGGTGGGGGAGTCAGAATCCCTAGCGTCAGCTGCAGTTTAAAAGGGGTCCATAGATTTAAAGGGAAGAGACACAGCCTTCCTTGGAACAGAATGTCCGAAGCAAACCGCATGCAGTTCACTCACTAAACTGGCAGGCAAACAAATTTAAGATCTAATTCAGAACTGCCTGTGTCAAGGAAATCTGAATATTTGAGGAGCCATCCAGATGAGATAATATGATAAAGGGGAAAGAGCTATGGATTTTCATGGATAGAGGTTGAAATCCTGACTCCACTACTTTCTGCCTACAAAGTTAGGGAAAGTTTCTTTTTCTTTCTTCCCTCTCTCTAGATCTGTTTCCTTATCTGTGAGATGGCAACAATAAATGTTACCTCACACAGATGTTGTAAGGATTGAATGAAATAATGTAAAGAAGGCTCCTGATAGCATTTAGCATATAACACTTATTGAGTAAATGGCTGCTGTTATTATTATTGCAACAGTTTATATTCTTGTACATATTTATATTAAGTGAGGAATTCATTGGTTTGCTAAAATCTTTGAGCTTTATTTTGAAAGGTCAAAGTTACCTAAGACATGTGGATTTATTTCAACATTTTTCTGTAAATATATTTTCAAGAAATAATATAAATTACCCCAAGTGTTTGCTTCTTGGCCTTTTGGCTAAGATGAAGTGTATAAATTCCTTCAAATAAGTTCTAATTTAGTCCTATGGTAAGTTTGAATAATAGAATCATCAAACTGTTTATTGTTAAAATTACATCTGTTGTTTACTAAATATTTACATATCAGGTGCTGGGCTGGCACTTTTATGAGTAATCTTGTTTAATCCTTAAGATAAAGCTAGAAGTAGATTCAATATAATTCCGGTTTTATAAAAGAGAAAACTGACATGCTCTAAATTAGAGTATCATGCTCTATATTAAAGAGTAAGATTTTGAGCTGGAATTCAAACACAGGCAGTCCATCTCTGAGTATTTGATATTAGCATTGTAAAGTAATGATGGCTATGAATTACTTTATACTTACTCCATGGGGAGCAAATTAACTTAGTAAAAATTTTCCTATTAAAATAAACATTTTAGGGCAAATTTAAAGTAATTTAGTAGGCAGATTATGAGTTTTGGCATAAATTGGGCTCTATATTTGTTCAATTTTTAATGTCACATTATTAGGATAAAATTATTGGACAATAATTATTCCTATTTAGAAAAAACGCCCACTTCTCAAAAAATATATCTGTTATGTTTACATACATAAGTCAAGTATGAAATAAGGCAATTTTTTTCTTTAAAGTATTCAGGTAATAAAAACAAACATGGTTTGAGTGTTATATTTGGACACTAGGGCAAATTTGCTCCTAGTGTCCAAATCCTCATCTCATTTTCCTACTTCATATCATGAGGATACAAGGTGTGAACAGATACATTCATGTGTTTGTGTGTGTGTGTGTGCATGTATGTGTGTGTACGGGTCTGTATGGGTGCATACATGTGATCTTATGCATTGAGTCATTCACTTCTCATGGAAGTGGAACCATCCAGGTTACTCATTTTGATTGACAGTAGCTTCTGTCCATCCAAGCTTACCAGAAGTTGCCAGCTACCTAATAAGATTGCTAAACAGAATTGATTTTCTTAAATGAACTCATAACAGAACACTTACAAAACCTCTTAAGCAGAATCATAGCTGTGCTGACTAAATGTAAAGGGGACAGTTATTTTTCTGCAATATTGAATGGTAAGGCTATATTAGATTAGAGCTAATATTAGATTAAGAATGGCCATTGCATGTCTATACTGGGTGATAAGTATTACACTTACAAAAGAACATAATTAAATGCTATATTTCATCCTTAGAGTCCTCATATCCCTGTGTTCCATAAATAGATTTTATAAAATTGTGCTGCTTAGTGTACTATCTTTTCTCCTTGGTCTCAGAGGAAAAATGCCACCACAGTACACTAACACATTGTTCAGAGTCTTGACTCAAAAACATTTACTGCTATTACCTATCTAAATTTCAAAGTGTAGTTTTATTTTAGAATAATATGATTTATATGCAAATCACTTGATTTATTGCAGTATGACATTGATATAAATGTAAAGTGTAGTTAATACACAAATTAATACTTCATACTGCTCAGAAAATGCTTCATTCATTAATATAAATCACTTTCCTAGCTTAAATACTAAGCTTTAGGAAAAAATCTTCACTTTGAGATATTATACCTGAGATATATGTTATATGGTATTGTACATGTGAGACATTGAAACAATTCATCTTATTTTATTTTTTAACAGTACTTTTAAACACTCCTAATTTGATTAAAAAAAAAAAAAAAAAAAAAAAAAAAAAAAAAAAAAAAAAAAAAAAAAAAAAAAAAAAAAAAAAAAAAAAAAAAAAACAAAGAATTATAACTGCCAAGAAGCAGAGTCAAAGTTAAGCTTAGGGATGCTGGATAAGTTACTTTGGAAGATGCACATATTTCACATTAAGGCAAATGTGGGAGACAGAGACCTGAAGAGACACACATGTTAAGAACTGATAATTTTTCTTTAAGAATTTACTTAGAAAAATCCAACAAACTATTTTTCTTATAAGATGGCAGAGATATTTCACCCAAACATAAACCTCACAAGTATGATTTTGAAATTTTGAAATTTAAAAAATTTGTACAATGTATTAACCTACCATTAGATAATATGCTAGTAACTTTCTTGTTTTCATTTTGCATACATTCATTAGAATTATTTTAAATAAGTGGTAACTTGTGGATTATAGAAGTGAGAAAAACATTCTTGAGGTGGCGTTTTTTTCACTCTAGAGTGAAAAACTTTAACAGCTAAATGAAGTGACAAATCTCGGTAGCCAGTACCACCGGGGACTGAGACCTTGGGAAGAGAAAATGGTCAAAGACTCGGTGCTTCTAAAGGTATTGTAAAGATATTACCCACTAAATTAGGGCCACTGATGATGCATGAATCCGGGAACCAAGAGCTAAATGTAATCCGTTACCACATTTAGCACCACTGGAAGTTAAACGAATTCTCTAATTGTTTGTGAGGTCCTTTAAGAATGACTCAAGTAAATTAGACCCAGAAGAAAATTGCTTGAGGAAACATGACAGAGTACTTGCCAGGACAATTTTGCCATGGTTTTAGAACACTATAAAAACAGCTGCTTCTTTATGATATTAGCTTCTTAAGTTCTCTGGGAACAGTGTCTTCACACAGACACACTCATTAACTGATTTTGTAAGACTCTCTCAGTCACCATTTTGACCAAACGGGCCCCAAGAGCTGAGGATTTCAGTTTTTTAGAATGATTTTATCTAACTAGATTACCAGTATATTCCTCTATACTTATTGAAGTTTTACTTGCAGTGGAATATAGGATGAATCACCACACAAGATTCTTTTCCAAAAGTAGACTTCTAGGAAAAGAAATAACATCTTTAGTTCTGAGTAGTGCCTGTCTCTGAAATACTGACTTGCTCTAGTTCCTTCATGTTGTCCTAAATGCCCTGTTTTCTAAGAAACTCTATTTTTTTTCTAGAAAATGTCTTGGTTTGCATACTTAACTTTCTAGACTTGTTTTCTTACTATCGTGGCCCTAGATTGCAATTCATTTGGTCAACTTTTGATGGGATTGATTCTATTGAATGCTTCATCTAGTTCTTACATTGTCAGTCTGTTGATATCACCTTTTCAGGAGTTGAGAACCTATTCCATACTCAATCAGTAGTAGTTTGCACCTGGCTGTCATACATAAAGATCCAAGAGATGCCATTTTGGAGTGTTAAAATTAATGCAATCTTGATAAATTCTGTTTTCAAACATTCCAAGGGAATTCTATCCTACTTCCCCACAATTTATTAAATAAATGTATATGAGTCTTACATTACAACCCACAATAAAGTCAAACAATCTACTTTAGTCCACACACTTCAGTGATTCTGCATAAGGCTTAAAAAAGGGTACCAGGTTCAGGATAATTCAAAAACTCCTAATGATCTGAAATCTAAATAATCAGATTATTGTGATGAATTTTAGAAAAAGATTGGTAGAATAAGGGTACAAGGTAAATTTGGATTGGGGCATCTTCTTAGGTCATTGAATAATATTCTCTATAGAAAAGATATTTTTAAAGAATTAGACCTTTGAACAAGTATTTAAAGAAACTTTGATTTATGATGAAGAATCGTCAATTAATGCCATCTGCATGCTTAAACAACAGGACAGCAGACCAAATAAACAACAACTTGCAGCAAGATATTATTTTTCAATAGAGTTTGTTGGACTTAAAGTCCAATAGTTAAATTCCCATAGGAATAAAGAATTTGCATGTAAGACTGACTAATTTATGGAAGGAAAAAGTAGCATCAATGAAGCAGTTAAATACCAGAGACATATTTAAGAAGGTCTCAAAAAATATCTGTCTGACAACTTCTGAACCTCCTACCACTTCAGCTTCAGTTAGGTGCCAACTTTAGGTGAATAAAACTACAATGGTCATGGCCTTCTACACAGTGAGACACAATAGATTTCCTTGATAATCAGTGCAGCTGGAACAGCTACAATAACTTATACTAAGTATATTTTCATAAAGAAGATAATTTTCTTAGCATCAACTTAAAAAATTTAGCAAAGTTATTAATATAGATATATATAGTGAAAATATGACAATGTAATTGCAGTTTAATATACAACTACAACAATTTTAAAACTATTCTACAAAAACTGAACTTGAATGAGATGCTAAATTACAATAACATCTTGTGAGTGAATTTATTGTTTAGAATAATCTTTGTGGTATTAGAGTAGGAACATAAAAATCAATCCTTTTATGAGCTATAGGCTGCAGTATAGCATTTTATTGATGGAACAAAATATATTTCTTATATTTTTAATTATAATATATCCTATGGTCTATATTATAAGTTGTTTACATAAATTACCTAATTTTCATCTGCAGTGAAATGCATATTAAGATATATCACTTATAAAATGGTGAATTTAAGAGGTTCTGGGGCTGAGAGAATAGCAGTGTTCTGGAGCAGGGATCAGCAGGCTTTTTCAACAAAGGGCCAGAGAGTAAATGTTTGAGATTTTTGTGGGCCATGCAGCCTCTGCCACAATTCCTTAACCTGGCCATGAAGCACAAAGGCAGCCTTAGGTAATACAAAAACAAATGAGTGTGGCTTTGTTCCAGTAAAACTTTACGTACAAAATCATACAGTGGGAGTTTCTGACAGCGCTACTATAGGGCCACTGTTTGCTTACCCCTAAACTATAAAACTTATTCCGTATATTTTTCTATCCTATCTGATACAACTTTATAAAATAACCATAAATTTTAATCAAATAGCAAACCATCATACCTTTTCCCCAGGAATTCCAAGAGCACCAAATTCACCTTTATTACCAACTGTACCCTAAAATACAGAAATGCTAACTAGGAAATTAAAGAGGTGAGTTAATTACTAATGCTGTCAAAGAGAATCCACCTCTTCCTAGATGAGTTGCTTTTGCTTGCACCAAGTTTGTGCTTCAAGTTCCTTCCTCCCACAAGCCAAATCAATAAATTGTCAAAAACCAGTAATTCATAAACATCTAAGTACTAATCATAACTAAAACTAGACATATTCACACAGAAATATGTAACTCACCTTTGCAATTTCTTTTACATTTACCAAAAGTAAGGAATAATAGTTACTTCAATTAATATGAGAAATGAGTTTAAATAAATTAAATCTACATCCTATCAATGCTTTCAATTCAAGTAAGTCATGAAATTTCAGATTCTAAGATATCTCTATTTGTTTCACTTAGTGTTCTGACTTTCCTTTACATCCTCCAGGAAAAACCCTAAATTTTGGTCAATGCAATGATCAGCTTCCTTGATCTTCCATCTAACTGCTGAGCAGGGAAGGAAAAACAGGTGCAAGGAAGTTTATGGACCATCTATGGCTTCCTTAAAAGCAATATCACAAATTCAGTCTGACAAGTTTATCCTTGAAATAGTAGAAAATAATATATACTTTTTGAATGAGTTTCTCTACGGTTAAAACTTGGTAGAAATTAAGAAATATATTGTAATTTTATAACTATGTAATACTATTATTATAATGATACTATTTGTTAGTTTCAGATGAAGGCCAACAAGTAAATTTCACCTCCAATTGAATTCCTGTAGATTACATGAGATTATATCAGATTGGGTAAAACTGATCCAAAAAAAGGACCTGTTAATTACTTCAATATATTCAATATGGGATTAGAAAGGATAAAGATACATTATTATTTCTTATATTGACATACTAAAAGAAGACAAAAGCATAATAATGAATCTTCTGTGAGGTTATTACTAAGAGAAGGTATTCCTTCTTTTCAAAAATTATGAACATATTTTGATTTAATTAATTTTTCTTGTTGTGGTATGGCTACAGAAGGGGCATATGAGTAATGTCAGATTGGAAAGAAAATGAGGGGAAACTTACTCATCATCTCTAGGTTAGCATAGTAGACTACTCAAAATGGAAACCTTTATAGTGGGATGGGAAGGCAGGAGAAGCTGAAATAAATCAGTACCAGTTTCTAAGAGGTCAAATAAGCTAACTTATTCCATTTTAAACTGTTTTGATTTTCTCTTAAAGCATATCAGCAAAGCAATCATTTCATAAAGTCAACACATTTTGGCAAAATAACTGGAGATGTGAAAGGTAATAATACAAAAATTAACTGGAAAATAATTCCCAAAATAGGGCTCAGATAACACTTCCTCTTAGATTCAGGAACACTAAAATTGAACTGATATTTTACAAAACTCTGAGAGAATTTCAACTCTGAAATGGGTGAGGGTATTAACAAGAGTCTTAAAGAACTGAGAAAGCAATGCAGTTGCTAAGGAATTTGGTTGCTAACAACACTTGCTAACAAAAAGGAATTAAAAGATTCAGAAAATTATTACAATTGACTCTAAATTAAAGTACTAATTATTACTTAAAATAATGTTATACAAATTTAGTCTTAAAGAGCATGGTTAAAAATCGCTTGATTAGGTGTCCTGATATAGAATACTGATCACAACTAGATAATTAAATACAAGCAGTAGTATTTAAAACGACATTATTCCATGAGAGGGGATCATCACCTTTACAAAAAAAGAAAAAGTAGTAAATCACAGTGGATAAGAAAATAGGCAAATAAAGATATATATTAAATTCTGCCAAAACTTCTTTTTGCAAAATAATTTTGATGCTTCATTAACTTGGCAACATTAAGCTAAACCTGATTAAATCAATATAAAAAGTATTTTTGTTTTTTAAAAGAAAAAATGTAGAACAAAAGTTAACAATATATTATTTAACTCTTTCCTTGAAAATTGAATCTTTGCCTTGCTCAGCAGAGTCCCCTGGAAAGTTAGGAAAGAGAACTTACAGTTTCTAGATATAGCTGAGTTTATTATTATTATTATTACTATTATTATATATCTTATACTTTATAGTTGTTTACTATGGGAGGACATGCCTTAAGCAGTTACTTCATGGGTGAAAGCAGAAGCTCTGGTGCTATTTGTTTATGAATCTTGTACATTATGATTCTCCCATGGTTGATTTTATAATTCTTTATTTATTTATTTATTTATTTTACTTTAGGTGCATATTATATCTGGCATTTCTCCCCATGTTATCCCTCCCCACCCTCCCCTCCCTCCCCACCCCCCATTGTCTCTCCCCTGCACCCCCAACTGTCACCTGTGTGTGATGCTCCTCTACCTGAGTCCACATGTTATTGTTGTTCAACACTCACCTGTGAGTGAGAACATATGGTGCCTGGCTTTCTGTTCTTGGGTCAGTTTGCTGAGAATGATGGTTTCCAGATTCATCCAAGTCCCTACAAAGGACACGAACTCATTGTTTTTTATGGCTGCGTAGTATTCCATAGCATATATGTACCATATTTTCTTTGTCCAGTCTATCATTGATGGGCATTTGGGTTGGTTCCAGGTCTTTGCTATTGTACACAGGGCTGCAATGAACATACGTATGCATGTGTCTTTATGGTAGAACAATTTATAATTCTTTGGTTATATACCCAATAGTGGGATTGCTGGGTCAAATGGAATTTCTATTTCTAGATCCTTGAGAAATCGCCACACTGTCTTCCACAACAGTTGAACTAATTTACACTCCCACCAACTGTGTAAGAATATTTCTATTTCTCCACATCCTCTTCAGCATTTGTTGTCTCCTGATTTTTTAATGATTACTATTCTAACTGGCATGAGATGATATCTGAGTGTGGTTTTGATTTGCATTTCTCTAATGACCAGTGATGATGAGCATTTTTTCATATGTTTGTTGGCCTCATATATGTCCTCTTTTGAAAAGTGTCTGTTCATATCCTTCGCCTACTTTTGAATGGGGTTGTTTGTTTTTTCTTGTATATATGTTTTAGTTCTTTGTAGATTCTGGATATTAGCCCTTTGTCAGATGGGTAGATTGCAAAAATTTTTTCCCATTCTTTGGTTGCTGATTCACTCTAATGATGGCTTCTTTTGCTGTACAGGAGCTCTGGAATTTAATTAGATCCCATTTGTCTCTGCTGGCTTCTATTGCCATTGCTTTTGGTGTTTTAGTAATGAAGTCCTTGCCGATGCCTATGTCCTGGATGGTTTTGCCTACATTGTCTTCTAGTGTTTTTATGGTGTTAGGTTTTATGCTTAAATCTTTGATCCATCTGGAGTTAATTTTAGTGTAAGGTGACAAGTAGTGGTCCAGTTTCTGCTTTCTGCACATTGCTAACTAGTTTTCCCAGTACCATTTATTAAACATGGAGTCCTTTCCCCATTGCTTGTTTTTGCTGGGTTTGTCAAAGATCAGGTGGTTGTAGATGTGTGGTGTTTCTTCTGGAGTCTCTGTTCCATTCCATTGGTATGTGTCTCTGTTTTGGTACCAGTACCATGCTGTTTTGATTACTGTAGCCTTGTAGTATAGTTTGAAGTCTGACAGTGTGATGCCTCTGGCTTTGTTCTTTTTGCTTAGGATTGTCTTGGCTATGCGGGGTCTCTTGTGATTCCATATGAAGTTTAAAGTGGTTTTTTCCAGTTCTGTGAAGAAGGTCATTGGTAGCTTGATGGGGATAGCATTGAATCTACAGATTACTTTGGGAAGTATGGCCATTTTCATGATATTGATTCTTCCTAACCATGAGCATGGAATGTTTCTCCATCTGTTTGTGTCCTCTCTTATTTCGTTGAGCAGTGGCTTGTAGTTCTCCTTGAAGAGGTTCTTTACATCCTTTGTTAGTTGTATTCCTAGGTATTTTATTCTCTTTGTAGCAATTGTGAATGGGTGTTTGCTCTTGATTTGGCTCTCTGTTTGTCTGCTATTTGTATATAGGAATGCTTGTGATTTTTGCACATTGATTTTGTATCCTGAGACTTTGCTGAAGTTGCTTATCAGTTTGAGAAGATTTGGGGCTGAGACGATGGGGTCTTCCAGATATACAATCATGTCATCTGCAAATAGAGACAGTTTGACTTCCTCCTTTCCTAATTGAATACCCTTTATTTCTTTTTCTTACCTGATTGCTCTGCTAGAACTTCCAATACTATGTTGAATAGGAGTGGTAAGAGAGGGCATCCTTGTCTAGTGCCTGATTTCAAAGGGAATTCTTCCAGCTTTGCCCGTTCAGTATGATATTGGCTGTAGATTTGTCATATACAGCTTTTATCATTTTATGAAATGTTCCATCAATACCTAGTTTATTGAGAGCATGAAAGGCTGCTGAATTTTATCAAAGGCCTTCTCTGCATCTATTGAGATAATCATGTGGTTTTTGTATTTGGTTCTGTTTACGTGATGGATTACATTTATGGATTTGCATATGTTGAACCATCCTTGCATCCCCGGGGTGAAGCCTACTTGGTAATGATGGATGTATTGATTTTTTGAAGGTTTTTTGTGTCTCTATCTCCTTCAGTTCTGCTCTGATCTTAGTTATCTCTTGTCTTCGGCTAGCTTTGGAGTTTTTTGGATCTTGCTCCTCTAGTTCTTTCAATTTTGATGATAGGGTGCTGATTTTAGATCTTTCCTCTCTTCTCTGGTGGGCATTTATTGCTATAAATTTCCCTCTCGATACTGCTTTAAAGGTGTCCCAGAGATTCTGGTAAGTTGTGTCTTCATTCTGGTTGGTTCCAAAGAACATCTTTATTTCTGTCTCCATTTCATTGTTTATCCAGTCAACATTCAGAAGTAAGTTGTTCAGTTTCCAAGTGGTTGTGTGGGTTTGAGTGCGTTTCTTGATCCTGAGTTCCAGTCTGATTGCGCTGTGGTCTGATAGACTGTTTGCTTTGATTTCTGTTCTTTTGCATTTGCTGAGGAGTGATTTGCTTCCAATGATGTGGTCAATTTTAGAGTAAGTTCAATGTGGTGCTTAGAAAAATGTATATTCTGTGGATTTGGGGTGGAGCGTTGTGTATATGTCTACTAGATCCGCTTGGTCCAGCTCTGCATTCAAGTCCTGGATATCCTTGTTAATTTTCTGTCTCATTGTCTAATATTGACAGTGGAGTATTGAAGTCTCCCACTATTATTGTGTGGGAGTCTAAATCTTGTTTTAGGTCGTTAAGAATTTGCTTTATGTATCTGGGTGCTCCTGTGTTGGGGGCGTATATATTTAGGATAGTTAGCTCTTCCTGTTGGATTGATCCTTTTACCATTATGTAATTTCCTTCTTTGTCTCTTTTGATCTTTGCTGGTTTGAAGTCCATTTTATCAGAGACTAGGATTGCAACCCCTGCTTTTTTTTGTTCTCCATTTGCTTGGTAAATCTTCTTCCATCCCTTTATTTTGAGTCTATGTGTGCCTTTGTATGTGAGATGGGTTTATTGAATACAGCACACCAAAGGGTTCTGACTTTTTATCCAGTTTGCCAGTCTGTGTCTTTTGATTGGGGCATTTAGGCCATTTACATTCAATGTTAATATTGTTATGTGTGAATTTGATCCTGCCATTTTGTTACTGGCTAATTTTCTTTCTCATTAATTGACTCATTTTCTTCATTGCATTTTTGGTCTTTGCCAACTGGTTTGCTTTTGCAGTGACTGGTACTTGTTCCTTTCCATGCTTAGTGTTTCTTTCAGGAGCTCTTGTAGGGCAGGTCTAGTGGTGACAAAATCTCTCAATAATTGCTTGTCCATAAAGGATTTTATTTCTCCTTCACTTACGAAGCTTAGTTTGGCTGGACATGAGATTCTGGGTTGAAAGTTCTTTTCTTTAAGGATGTTAAATATTTGCCCCAACTCTGTTCTGGCTTGTAGAGTTTCTGCTGAGAGACCTGCTGTGAGTCTGATTGGCTTCCCTTTGTGGGTAACCTGACCTTTCTCTCTGGCTGCCCTTAGCATTTTTTTCCTTCATTTCGGCCCTGGTGAATCTGACAATTATGTGCCTTGGGGTTGCTCTTCTTGAGGAATATATTTGTGGAGTTCTCTGTATGTCTTGAATTTGAAATTTGGACTGCCTTGCTAGGCTTGGGAAGTTCTCCTGGATAATATCCTGGAGTGTGTTTTCCAGCTTGGATTCATTCTCCCCATCATATTCAGGTACACCAACCAAACATAGATTAGGTTTTTTCACATAATCCCATATTTCTTGGAGGGATTATTTCTTTTCACTCTTTTTTCTCTTGTATTGCCTTCTCTTTCTATTTCATTGAGTTGATCTTCAATCTCTGATATCCTTTCTTCTGCTTGATCAATTCGGCTATTAAAACTTGTGTTTGCTTCACGTAGTTCTCGTGCTGTGTTCTTCAACTCCATCAAGTCGTTTATGTTCTTCTCTAAGCTGGTTATTCTAGTTAGCATTTCATCTAACTTTTTTCAAGGTTTTTGGTTTCTTTGCATTGAGTTAGAACGTGTTCCTTTAGCTCTGAAAAGTTTGTTATTATCCACTTTTTGAATCCTGTTTCTGTCAATTCTTCGCACTCCTTCTCGGTCAAGTTGTGATCCTGTGTTGTTGAGGAGTTGTGATCCCTTGAAGGAGAAGAGGTGTTCTGGTCTTTGGTGGTTTCACATTTTTTGTGCTGTTTTTTTCCCCTCTTTGTGGTTTTACCTGGCTGTGGTGTCAGAGAGCTGCTTAACGAGGTCACTTGTCTGCCTGTGGGGGTGCTACTGGGTTTCTAGGGACTCCTTCAGGTTACTAGGGAAGCTTCCTGTGTCTTTTTTGTTTAGGCTGGGAGATTAGGCCCACCTCTTCCACTAACCTGTAGGCTGCTGGGCTGTCAAGAATGCGGTCCTGTTGCTACATAGCTTCCTGTGTTTTTTGTTAAAACATGTAGCCCAGTTCCACCCCTCTTGTGGTGGGTTGTGCCCTTCCTTCAGTGGGCTGGATCATTCAGGGTTCATCTCAGACTGTGGCACTGGCTAGCAACCCACTAGAGTCAGAGCTTCAGCCCTCTGGGATTTGTGGGGGAGGTTAGGGACCAGCCCAGCTGCACCGGCAGTCTCCCCCTTTCAGCTTTCTCTCTCTCCAGTCATGGGGTAGGGGTCAGCAGCCCAGCTGCTCCTGCTTACAGCTCCCTCTCTATCTGGGCGGGGAGAGGGGGGCGATAGCTCAGTTTGCAGACTCATTCAACTTCGCACTCATAATTCCAGGAGCTTGACTGGCAAAGATCCCCTGTTCTGTGTATTGTTGAGGCTTTGGGGGAAGCACTGAATCTGGACTGGAGCGCCAGAGGTGGAGCCTCCAACTCGCTGGTCAGAGGCACTTTCTAGGTGAAGTAGCACCCCTCCCCGCCTCAGTCTGCCCTGAGTGGTTTCTGCATCTCTCTCACTGGGTGTTGTGCGCTGGAGTTGTGTCTAATCCGCCATCTTGGATCGAGTTAATTATTTAAACTTTCCTTGAGGTGTAGTGTTCATTCATTCATTCAGCATATTTTTAGCTTCTATTATTTATGTGTTGTTCTATGTATAGACTCACAGAATTCATTTTCCAACAGGGGAAGAAATAGATGCATGATGATAACATGTCAGGAGGCAGTAAAAGTGCTAAGCAAAGTAAGAGGATAGAGGTGGGAGGAAGGATGCTTTTTATATAGAGATGCCAGAAGGCCTTTTTATTTTAAAGCTATTTTTGAGCAAGGGCCTAAATGATGTGAAGAAGAGAGCCAAGTGGATATGTACAAGAACACTTCAAGGATACACAACTAGTACAAAGGACTTGGAGTAAAAATGAACAAAAGAGGGTAGGAGACAATATAAGGAATGGAGAGTGGGGTTAGAGAGAGCTCTACACATTATGTGAAGCCTCATAGCCCATGGTTAGAGCTTTGGGGTTTATCTTAAGATATACAAAAAGTCATTACGGGGTTTTGGCTCAGGTAGGACAGGATTTACTTACATGATTATTCAGAATAATTATCTAACTCATAGGGTGTGTGTATAAATAAGAATGAAATTTTTCTCTATGAAATTGCTGCATTAAAGTAAGGATTCTCAAAGCATAACACCCTAGATTGTCATCAACAGTCACATAGAACAATGGAACACAATAGAGAACTCATAAATAAATCCACGTATTTACAGTCAACTGATTTTTGACAGAGGTGCCAGGAAAGTGCATTGAGAAAGGATAGCCTCTTTGATAAAAGGTGTTGGAAAAACTACATATCCATATTTAGAATAAACTAGATCCTTATCCCTCACCATATGCAAAAATCAACCCAAAATGGACTGAAAACTTAAATGTAGAGTCCAGAATTATGAAATTATGAAACTTCTGGGGGAAAATGTAGAGAAAATGCTTTGGTACATTGGTCTAGGCAAAGATTTTGCGGATAAGACCTCAAGAGCACAGACAACCAAAGCAAAAATAGACAAATGGGATTATATGCACTAAAAAGCTTCTGTACAGCAAAAGAAACCATCAAGAGAATGAAGAGAAAACCTGCAGAATGAAAGTAAATGTTTGCAAGGTATTCATCTAACAAGGGATTAATATCCACAATATACAAGGAGCTCAAGCAACCCAACAGCAGCAAACAAACAAAAACCCCAATAATCCTATTTTAAAATGGGCAAATGATCTGAATAGACACTTCTCAAAAGAAGACATACAAATGGCCAATAAATACATTAAAAATGCTCAACATAATTAATCATCAGGGAGGTACAAACTGGAATCGCAATGAGATATCATCTTACCCTAGTGAGAATGGGTATTATCAGAAAGACTAAAAAGGCTACAAAAAAAAAAAATGCTACCAAAGTTGTGAAGAAAGGGGAACTCATGAACACTTTTAGTGGAAATGTAAATCAATATAGCTATTATGGAGAACAGTATGGATACTCCTCAAAGAAACTAAAGACAAAACTACTATGTGATCCAGAAATGCCACTGGGGATACATATTCAAAGAAAAGGAAATAAGTATGCAGAAAAGATATCTGAAAGCCTGTGTTTATTACAGCACTACTCACAATCGCTAATATATGGAATCAAAATGGATGTCCATCAATGAATAAATGGATAAAGAAAATGTTTTATATATATATATATATATATATATATATATTTACATTATATATATATATACATACAAAACACATACACACAATGGAGTGACATCCAGCCATAAAAAAGAATAAAATCCCATCATTTGCAGCAACATGGACGAGCCAGAATGACATTGTAGTAAGTGAAATAAGTGAGGCACAGAAGGATAAATACTGCATGCTCTCCTTTATATGTAGAAGTTAAAAAAGTTAATCTCATAGAAGTAGAGAGCAGAATAATGATTACTGGGCCTGGGAAGGGTGGGGAGTGGAGATAGGGAGAAGTTGGTTAACTGATACAAAATCACAGCTATAAAGAATAAATAAGCTCTGCTGTTCAATAGCACTGTAAGGTGACTATGGTTAACAATAGTTTAGTGTATATTTTCAAATAGCTAAAAGGCAACATTTTGAATGTTCCCAACACAAAGAAATAATAAACTTTGAGGTGATGGATGAAATTATCCTGATTTGATCAGTCAGACTATATGAATGAATTAAAATATCACACTGTACTCCATAAATATGCATAATTGTTATATGTCAATTAAAATAATAAAAATCAACACCTTTAGAAATACTGTATTGTAGTGATATACAACTTGAAAGAGATGTGGAACTTGTATTCTCAAATCTTATCTCACTTTACTACATTGGGCCAAAAGTAAAATGCACCAAAAGACTAGTATTACATAGTTAATGATAAAAAGTAAATTATAATTGGATGGCTTCTAATCAATGTTATCTAAGTAAAACAATGCAAGGAATATATTTTTAAAACTAGCACAATGGGCTGGGCACAATAGCTCACACCTGTAATTCCAGCACTTTGGGAGGCCAAGGTGGGTGGATCACCTGAGGTCAGGAGTTCGAGACCAGCGTGACCAACATGGTGAAACCCCATCTTTACTAAAAATACAAAAATTAGCCAGGTATGGTGGCAGGTGCCTGTAATCCCAGCTACTCGGGAGGCTGAGGCAGGAGAATCACTTGAACCGAGGAGGCAGAGGTTGCAGTGTGCCAAGATCACGCTATTGCACTCAAGCAAGACTGTCTCAAAAACAAAACAAAACAAAAAAGAGCACATTGTCTCCAGAAAAGGTCAGATAATATTGGAACTATCAAAAGATACAGAGTTGAATGAAATATTCAAGTAATTGAGTAATCTTTTGAAGACATTAACTATCAATAAATTATTACCATTTACCACAAGTAGTATGTGATAACTCAAGATTTTTACATCTAATCAATTGGAAATTCTAAGAGATTATCTCACAAATGAAGATTTCTTTATTCTTCATCGAGCCACAAATAAAATTAAACTCAAACTAAAATAGTTATCTCCATCTCTCCTTCAAAATGTGGACAATTATACGGTGGTAGGAAAGCAGGAGAAACATATAGTTGTTGAGTATTTATAATATGCCAGATTCTAAGTGTTGTATACATATTATATTGCATTCCTTCTTCACCATCAACCACTGAGTAGATATTATTAAGGATAATTTTCAAAGCAAGTAAGAGGTGGAGAGGATTCAATCCTAAGTGGTTCAGGATCTAAAGTGGTACTCTTTCCAACATATTGTTCTATCTCCTCTAAATATTCTTTCTTGGGGTTACAATCAAAAAGAAAACCTTTAGAACAACATCTGATTCCCTTAGTAACATTGTACTTCTGATCATTTCACAAAATTTACTATTGAATATGTCATAGAGCAAAATGACTTTCAATCTTCGTGTTACATAGGCATTATTTTGTGCACCTGCTCTAATAATGACAATTACATGGCAGAATCAAACATGAAGGAAAGCCTTCTTTATTTATTGCACATTAAAGTTGCAGGATCACATAGTGCAATAGGAGCAGAAATAAATTAATCCTCCATTCCTTAAAATGAAACAATACATCCATGTTTATTACAAGTGCCAGGAAAGTTGAATGCATTCATGGTCATTGTCATCTAAAGTCATTTTTAAAAGGCAGAGTATATGTTGGTTTCATGAAATGTGGGTGCATGTATTGAAAAGATAAAGAAAATATGCAGATTAATTATTTGTTGTATAGATTATAAATTTCTTTTATTCCAGCTGTTTTAACCTTGCCACTAAAATCTCTTGCCATTATGAATTATCATGGAATTTAAAACAAATGTTAATATCCTTAAAACATACCGTAGATGAGAAGTCATATAATGCATTGTAACTCTAAGATACATTTCAGTATATTTTATAGATCTGACATACAATAAATTGGCTAATATTTATCAATTTTTATTAATTTTTCCGAGTTCTTTTCTACTGGTTTTAGCTTCTATACAAGGAGCAATGTTCTGTGAACAAGTTGTTACAAGATTGTAAACTCGGTGAGAGTAGGCCCTGTATTTTATTATTACTGTGAAGGCTCCAACGTCTGGCACATTTTTTATTATAATAGCAGGAGCTCAATAAATAGGTGTTGATGGATGAATGAATGAAGAACAAATAAATATTTAGATGTTAAGTAAGAGATGTATACTTATGATTAAAGGGAATGGACAGGGAAATGCATCCTTAAAAGGTATAGGCTCTAACAAGAGTGACTAAATACTTAATCTTTAAAACAGAATTTAAAGTTGATTTAATAATTTTTAAAATAATTATTCAAATAGGATTGTACTTCTGATATAGAATTTTTTTTTAGTGGGCAGGGTATTTTTCCTAAAACCAATATATGAAATTTCTTTCTATGCCAGTACTCTTAAATATGATAGAACTGGTAAATCAAAGAAGTGAAAAGACAAGTTAAGAAATGTGTATATGAATGTGCATAAATCAGAGTCACCAACAATTAAGCCACATGCATTTTTTTCAAGGCATTTTTGTGTCACTTTAAAGTATAGACAGAACAGATAAATGAGAACACCTTCTGTTGCAGGTAAGAAAACTTAAGTATAGAGAGTCTAAGTGGCTTAGCCAAATTCACCCTCTAACCAAAGAAGAGTCTGGATTAACTCAGAGATCTTTCTACTTTCTGAGTCCTCTTAATTGTGTTACCTTGGGCACATCATTTTACCTATGTGTGGTTCTCAGCTGTAAAATGATGATAGAGATATTAGGCTGGCATTTTTAAATGAAGTTTTAAAAGTAAAATATTACAAGTGGAAGTACCGTGATCAAAAGGCACAGACATATAATACTGAATTGCTCATATAACATAGCAATTTTTATTTTAGTGCAGCCTTCAAAATGAATACTGGTTAAGAGTAGTCAACAGACCTACTGGGTTCAGATCCCAGTTTGGCCACAAGGTATGTGGCATTGGGCAATAATTTAACCTCTCTAAGCTTCAGTTTTTTCATCTGTAAAATGCTAATACTAATCCCTAACACGAAAAGTAATTGTAAGGATCAAGTATGATAACATATCTAAAACACTCTTCTCAGTGTCTGGTACATGTAAGCACAAAATAAATACTGGCTATTGGTATAATCACTTGTATGTTTAGTTTGACTGAAGTAGTCTTTAGAATCAGATATTGTTCAATTATTTTGAATTTTCATACAATGATACTGAAAGTAAAAGTACACCAAGAAATGTGTTTTAAAGAGCAATAATAAATGGCCTGTTCCTCCTCAAAAATCTTTTCCAAAAATAAAGGTAGGGAGCTACAGAAAAATTTCTGCTGGGGATGTATCAAAAGACAAGAGAAGCAAGAGTTCAACAGGGATTTGGGAAAGGGAATGCTAAAGAAGGCTAGAGCACAGCTAGAAAATAGACTTTCCTGCTTCACAGTTTTGCTAGAGCTTAAAGGTACAAAGACTAGCAGTTCCAGATCTTTCCAAAGTTCACACCAGCCTGCCAACATAAATTCAAAAGCAGACTAGAAGACTGATAGTCTTTCTTATTTCTTAATCAGCATTTTAATATAGTCTTTGATAGACTTTTACAGAAATATGTATTTGTACAGAATATAGAAAAATGAGATGGACACATTTTTAAGTCATTTTTGAACAAAACCTCGTTTTCTTCCCATCAGTATCTGCTTTTTCTTACCGACTCTCCTTTATCCCCTTTCTGCCCAGGTGAACCCGGAGCTCCTGGTAATCCTGCTTCTCCCTGAGCAAAAATGCATAGCTGTGTTAGCAGACATTCTGTCACATTGATCTAAAGCCAAGTGGTTTATAAATATGAAGCTGACAATAGCAAGATAAGGCTTTGTTCTCTAAGCTGATGCTTAGAGTGAGGAATAGTGAGCCGTGTGAACAAGGAAAAAAGGGCATGCCAATGGAATTCCAATGACACGCCTATTTTCCCTTGTTCACATGGCTCACTATTCCTCACTCTTCCAAACACTATTTAGCATCATCTCCTCTAGACCTTCCATGAGTTGGAACACATGCTGCTTCTCTATGCGCCCCCCCCCCACCTTGAACCTTGTCTTTTTCAGGGAAATTACTATGTAATTTTGGCTACTAAAAAAGTGAAAATTTCCCTTAAACTTTCACTCCATCCCCATCCAGGTTCAGCTAAGAGTTGAGGTAGTGGTGGATGAGTAAGTTGAGGACATGTACTAGGTCACAGTGCTAGGGCACACTCTTCTCTAGGAACTGGAGCAAGTTCTCCTTTCCTCAGGTATAGGCATTGGCGAAAGCCACCAAGACACCACTCAGCCTTGTAGCACAGGCTATATGACTGCCATTAACATCCATAAAGGAAGTTCATAAAAGCCCATGTCCTGGCCTTCTTGACCAGGGGATCATATTGATGCAGATGAAACAAATTATTTGAGTAAGAACAGAGCACCTCCTTATATTCCCCTAACAACTTGTAGTGGATGGAAACAGATGGTTGAAAATCTGGGGATGCTGGAAAAATACAGTCTACATGGAAAAAGAAATACAATGTAAAGTATTTTTGTGTATGTTTTTGAAGAGCAGGCAGTGTTTTCCTAACTGTGAATTCCCAGAACTTCAGCCTATTCTTGGCACATATTAAGTGCTCAGTACTTGCCTGTTGTACAGGTGGTTCCTCCCTTCACCTTTCTATTCATTCTAGTTCATGCCCTGGAAGGAGAACTATCCAGATAACAATCCAGGAAGCCTTTTTTTTTAACCCACCCCAGCAACTGAGGTATTTGCTTCAACAAACACTGAAGGACAAGATACATTCTGTGAACAGAGACTCCATTCAAGGAGCTGGGCTCATAGTCTGGAGGGGTTTTCGATGTGCCCAGATTAAAACCAGCATACCTTGTTTGGAATGCACTGGCACTGGTCTTTATGTTCCTGCTTTGCTGGCAGATATGCAGACATTTTGCTGGCATGAGCAGTTACTGATGATGATGCAATACTTCCAAAACCATCCTGTTCTAGGCACTAAAATCCAAAAAGAGGGTTTAGGAAATGGGATCAATTCCAAACATTCTGATGTTCCAAACACTGGCTCCCACTAAACTAGGGATTGCTGAAGTTGCTTGCAAGAACTGCTTTCCTATTAACCAAAAGTTGACACCAGTGTGAGAATGTTTATTACACTTTTGCTGTTTCTGCCTGAGCCCATGTGTTTTCTTATACTGACAACACACAAGAAAAATATTTAAAATGATAGTCTTGGTAAGGAATTCTAAAGTTACATTAGGTAACTTTTTGGTAAGTACAGAAATTTCATACATTTATAATAATTGTATTGTTGCAATAAAATAATTTGTACAAACAATATGTGAATACATCTTTTGGGAACAAAAATTAAACTTTAAGCACATAATTTGAACCTATAAAATATGCTTTCCTTCAACAAGATGATTACTAAAGCATCTAAAGTAGAAAATAAATTCTTTTTACACTCTTAGACAACATTTATTAAATCAAAGTATGCTTTATTCTAGTCTACTGTTCTTTAAATATATTAAAAATGTCTTCACTGCAACAGACAAGTAGTGGATTTTATACTTATCCAGTGAGCTCAGAGCATGCTGGACAACATGAAGTGAAATTTGATTACGAAGCAAGGAACTATTTGTTTTTCAAAAAAAATTAATCCAAATGGAGAATCTGAAGAAGATAAACACATTATTTTTTCTCAATATCATGTACCAGACCCCTCACCATAGCTTTCAAATCTGAATTTGCAATTTCATGAAGTGAAAGCACTAGGGGAAAGTTAATATGTTACTTTGTAAACCACAAATTAAAAATGTGAGGTAAAATATTCTCAGGATACAAAACTAAAATATTGTCCGTGGTTATCTACAGTGGTTGAGATCATGGTTGATATGTATTTTCTTTTATGGATTTGGTTATATTTTCCGATATACATAGATAACTTTTGTAACAAAAATTCATTTTGATGATCCGTGCAGCAAACCACCATGGCCCACATTTACCTATGTAACCTGCACATCCTGCAAATGTACCCCTGAGCTTAAAATAAAAGTTGGAAATAAGAAATTTAAAAAAGAAAACTTGGTAGTAACTGAATTATTTGATAATTACAATAAAAAATGCAACAAAACTAGTACCCAGAAATACTGCAAGTAGTTTACTGTATCTGGCAGTAGTTCTTTCAAATCTATTCTCTCCATAATTCATGATTAGTTATTTATCCCAAAAAGTTTCCAAATCCAAAATTCTAAAAACTACTGGACATTTGAATGGAACAAGTTTATCACCAAAACAGTTCATTCATCTCATGTGATTTGATATGATTTCTCAGGCAGTTCTTACCTCGTGGCTTCCCAGTCAGATAACAAATACCTACCTAGAATTCACATTTTTGCTCTGGATAACTGAGTCACTATATTATATTGAGGATTTAAACAACTTTAAAAGTATGTCTCAGCCTTCACCATAAACCTATCCACACTCCAGTGCCTAGAGGCAACACCAAACACAAGTAAGGACTCTTCTCATAAAACCTCTGTTTTTGATTTAACACATATTCAGTATTAGCCCTTAAAAATTTAACCACATTTCTCATTTATTTTCAACAACTGTTACTGATTTCATCCTTCTCTTAATATTTGTTCTTCATTCTTTTTATGTCTATAGTCATGATACTTGACTACTTTAGAAACTGAAAATCTAAGAAACAAGAAAGCATGTTTATAGGTGATCTTCCAAAAATGTTGCCTTGGAAATGCTTCATAAAATATTGACAACCAGAAAACACACGTGATTTGAAATTCCAGGTTAAAATTAGATAGTTAAGCAACTACATTAAAAATTTCTAAGTTCAAAACATTTTGCAACAAAAAAAGAAAATAAATACAATTGGTATCAGAAGTACAGCAGATGCATTTAAATGCCTTTTATATAATTATTTATCTCTCCAACTGTACATTCCTATTTATAAAATGTAGTATATTTCTATTTTTTGTTAGTCATTAAATGAATGGTGATATCCCCTCCAAATAATTGTCAGCAAAAAATACAGTCTTTTGTTATTTTTTCCATAGTTGGAGATAAATTCCCACCTTATTTTCTATTCTTTGAAAACTAACTCCCAAATAATCTTTTCAAAACATGATTTAAAAATCTTTTGTTCATAATGTGTGAGATCATGTTCTGCTTTGAATTACCAACCAACCATTGGTAATTCATCACCTATACTTCTTAAATAATTTCTTCATAAATCAGTGGAAAGTGTCTACTATATTAATATAATGATAAAGGGCAGTGATTACCAGCCAAGTATATATATTCGGACATATCAAAAGATCATTATATTACTCTTCAATCAGAGAAAGTTATTATTTTTAAAACTTTTGCATCAAAAACGCATAATTTTAAAAAACTTTTGGAGATTTAACACCTTCAAGACTTAAATGTGTAGCTCCAGGAAGTCTAGGTATTTAAGCCTGTAGACTGGCACTCTAAATTATCTTTTCAGATATTTATAGAAAGATATTTGGCTGGCTTGCATTTTACTTGGAATGAGATACATGAAATGGATTGGATATATGCTTTATAAAGCCAAGTTACAAAAGCAAAACATATAATATTTGAAAGACTTAGCTATGCTCTAAGTCACTTGGTCATATTCTCATTCCACTACCCAAAGTGAGCTACAAAAGTTAAAAATATTTTTGAATTATAAATTATTGATAAAATTTTTGTGTAATTTTCTATGCCAAGTATAGAACTTTTAAGAAATCTAAGATCCAAAGAAAAGGCATTTTCACCTTTTACTTTCACTTTTCATATGCTCTTTCTGTACTTTTTTTAGAACTAGTCCCTTTTGAATACCTTTCTGTCCCATTTATCTCTTTTAGTAGTTAATAAGTCAACAAATGAAACAATGATTGTCTACTTTCTCCAAATGAAGCATTAGGAATAAAAAAATTTATAAAGGTAAAACTTCCCTTATTGAGTCTAAATTGTACTTAAATAAATTTAAAAACAAATATAATTATGCCTAGTAATATAAGATAGCACACGTGACCATTACAATGAGATATATAGAAATTATTGAATTTAGTGTTCTCCTTGTAATTAAAGATTGATATAAGAAAGTAACAGTTGGACAGTTAGGTTGGGAATATTTAGAATGAGAGATGAGGAACTGGATTTATATTTTGTTTCCAATGGGAGCCACTTAAGGCCTTGAAAGAGAAGAAGAGAGGGCAGGGAATGTGCCTTATTCATATTTGTTAGCCCTGCTCCTTAGCACAGTGTCTAGAAGATTGGTGTTTTGAATAAATTGTTTGCTGGAAGAGAGTGAATGAATATTCAAAGCAGTGACTCAGTGCTGCAAAGTACAGGGGCAGGACATGGGGAAGGCAGTTGATGCAATAATGATTGACAGCCCAGACATGAGGTAAAGGTGGACTTTGGAAGTAATAGGAAAATGGAAGAAGAAGATGAAAAGTCTATGTCAAAGGAAAGCTAGCCAGGATGGGTGACAGGATAGAAAAGGAAAATTAGTGAGAATAAAGTATGATCATAGATTTAAAACTTCTGTAACTGGAAAATAATGGTGCTGCTATCAGAACATAGTTTAGGAAGAAAGGCATAAATTCTTTTTTAGTTATACTGAGTTAAAAGTGAGGATGTATTATCCTAGAAATTAAGGGTGAAATGCTGGGATTAAAACTGTGAAAAGTAACCATGAAAAAGCACTATGAAGGCTTTCTTACTTGGAACAAATTATTCACCTGGTTTCAACAGAACACACTCAGTGCTACGCTACATTTGTACCCTACAAACTACGCACTAAAAGATAATTGGCATTCTTCATTCTTCATATGCAAAGAAAATTAACTTACCTTAGTATCTGACATTTCACAACATGTTTCTTGAACTATGAAGTTTGCACTACAGTAGATTTTAAGTTGGTGAAGTTCAATCTATTAAAAAATTAATAATAAGAAACATCATTAGTTTTTTGAGAATCACATTCAGGAAGTTAAGAACTACAGTAATTTAATCGGAAAGAAAAAGAAAAGTAATGTAAATGAATTACTGGTAGATATTTTAATGTTTTTACTAAATGTAGGATTCATTGTTTCATGAACTACTTGAGAGACATAGAGTTGGATGTCGAGATGGATCTATAGATAAAGGAAATCATGTAATGAAAGCAATTGCAAACCTAGATTAGCTGTTTCAAACAATAAAATAGAAGCATTTAATTAAAGAAAGCTATTGTTTTACACTACAATAATGTATGCACAAAATGAGGCCATTTAAAGTAAAAAAAAAAAAAAAAGCTGGATAAAAGTTTAGATTAAAGATATGAGCACATGATGTGAAAGGCTTTATCTGTATTTCCAGACTCCTATTTGAGGCACTGAAATAGGTGTTTACTTACCAACAAGAAAAAAATGTTTTCATTTATATTTCATGAATTCTGCCTAAAATCTATTGATTTTATATTATATTCATATAATCCAAGCAAGGCTAACAACCTTTTTATAAAAATAATTGATTCTTTCTATTTGCTTAGAAGATTTCTGTTTTTTGACATTTGGACATGAAATTAAATGTAGTTCACGGAAAGTATAATCATGCTTTTAAATGCAAGATCAAATCACCACCTAAGAAAAAGTGTATAGTACTGACTATTGATAAAATATCAATATAATAAATTCTTAAATAGGCTGTTTGAATTCTTCAAGCACTGAAATGTTGTATTAAATAATGCATTACTTTGAGACCAATAAGCACTTTATATAGAAAGACCCAACTCTAATCTTATAATAATTAATTCTAGGATAATAGAAAGCAGGCATTTGTGAGCAGTGGTGAATCTCCAACTTTAAAAGCAAAAAAGGAGGAAAAAAGCTATAACTTTTACTTTACACCTCAAAATAACAAAATCAATTCAGTTCATAGAATACATTAAGAGCTCCAGACATCTTATAGATTCATAAACAGCCTAAGATTTGCAGACAATGGAAAATCATGAGACTAAATGAAATGTAGTGATTTATGTTCTATAAATTTTTGCAAGGTTATTAAGGTTAATTTTTATTTATAAAGTTTAAATACACTGTCTTACATAGTATAATGAAATACCAGCAGTAACATATGAATTATGTAGAATGAAGAATGAGGACTCCAATTAATTTTATTCTTAACTAAAACTTATTTATCATCACTGTTATCAAAATAATAAATATTGAAATCCTATTATGTACCATCCATTGTATCAGGCCCTGGATATGAATTGTTTTACTTAACTAAAGATAGATGATCAATTTTCAAAGGATTACAACTTAATTGAGTTCCATGACATTGGAACCACAGTCAGAATAGTTTATGCTTTCTTTATTCATTCATTACTTTGGAATGCTTCACTGATACAGTGCTTTAAAAGGAGAATGTTTAGGCCTAAGTCTGTACTGATGCTTGTCAAAATGCTGAGTTGACTTAAAAAAATCTTCCTATCAGTTTTGTCACTTTCTCACAAAAACATACAGGTGGGATATGTGAGATAAAAGTCAATCATGAGAATGTTTTTTCCAATAACACACAGCCCAAATAAATGCATTTTCATGCCACAACAGATCTTATGAATCACAGGGTTTGTGCTGAGATCATGAAAAATTAATCCATTCAAAGTTTTAGTAGAACCAAGAATCTTTTACAAAAATATGTAAAATTCTACTTGTTTAACTCAAATAGAGACTATCTCCAAAAATAGCTGCAGCATTGTGACATGTCTTCAAGCTTATTCTCAAGTGAATCAAGAATCCACATTAAATTATGAAACCACTGAAATACCATGGCTTTCACTTATGTCCTTTTTACAAGGATTCACCTGATATTCTTTAGCCTCAAATTGTGGTATCAATTATTTCCTTGGGTGAGAAGTTAATGAGACATAGGACATAGAGCACTCAATCTTCTTAGGTTGAGGTCTAAGACTGGATCCCATTCTTGCAAAAACTCTAGGAAATAAACTATAAACTGTTTATACATAACACACTAAGAAAATGTACAGCCATCAAATTTAGATATATCTAACTTTTTTAAGATAATAGGCCTTGTTCTCTAGGGAAATCAATAGTAAATCTATATCATGTTAGCTTCAAGTTTAATATTTAAAGGAACTTTATATCCAAAAGGGTTTTACTAGGCAATTTTTCTCTTTCAAATGACCTACTAATACATTTAGTGACTATTTCAGTACAATAGAACCCTGAAACACTGTTATAAGCTTATAAAAAATACTTTGCAATATAAAATAATTGCTATTGCAAGGATGAATGGTCTATTGTTCTTGAATGAAAATAGCAGATAATCTGGTTATTTATTAACCATTAATTAAATTAATTTAATTAATTTAATTAATGGTTAATAAATTTAATTTAAACTTCAGTTTAATTTAATTTAAACTTCAGTTTTTTCCAGTCCTTTCTATTTAAAACATATGAGCTTAGAGCAAGATTATATTTTGTATTACATTTTCAATTTTCACCAAAATTTACTTTTAACAATCTAATTTTTTTAAGGTATGACCTAATTATTTTAAATTCACAGGCTGAAGAAAATGGGTATAAAATAGAGTGAAAATAATATATGTGAAAATATAGTTGGAAATAACATAGCTGTTCTTCACACATCTGATGGTAAATTAATTAAATTAATAAAATCGATGATAAGGGAATCTATTACACAGTAATAAAAGGAGGATGCTTTTAATAAGATTTTTTTTTTTACTTAGAAATGTTAGTTCTTTCACAACTAACATCACAACTTACATCCACAGGCTTGCCATCTGAAGCTCGCGCAGCAATAACTGTCCGTCCATGGAAATCCACAGTATCCTTTTCATCAGTCTGCCTGCTTGCAATTAAATTACAATCCATATAGAGTGAAATGATCCTGGATTGTATACTAATGCCAAGTTTATGCCATTGACGATCAAACAAAGGACGAAGTTCTCGATTTTTAAAAATGTAGTTCAACACATCTCCCTCCGTGGCTTGAAACATAAATTCCACCACTTTCTTTCCACCATCAACTACTACAGAAATCTGCAAAAATGTAAAGTAACTTTAAATGTTTTAAATATCAATGTTCAAACTTATTAAAGCTCACAAAGAAAAGCTCATGATGCATGCTAGTGTAACTGAGGCACTTAGTAAAATATTTTAGATGACATTTGTTTCCACAAGCTTTGTTAAAACAAAAGAACAACAAATACTGCTACAAAAATGGTTTAGAAATGGGGCATTCTGGTGAATGTAATATGCTCCTTCCTAAGAGAACATCTAAGAGTATGTGTGTGTGTGTGTGTGTGTGTAGTTATTTTAAATGTTTATATAAATCATTTATGTTTATATATACATAATTTATATATATTAGCATAGATATAATTTTATAAGAATATATATAAATCATTGGTCTGTATTAGTAACACAGGAATTTAAGGTTCCCAATTTAAGAATACTAAGAATATGATCATTTCCCTAAGTAGGGAAACTAAGATCAATTTTATCACCATTGATACTTTGCAAGGTACAGAGAAAACATATTTTATAGAGGACATATTCTTTTGGTTCATCTACTTATCAAAAAATTATAGCGGTATTAACAGATTAAAAGATCAGTGAAGATTTAAAACATTTCAAAGGATCTGTGTAGAAGTAAGTACAAATGTATGGTGCAAATAAGTAATTCCGAGGTTCTTCTCCCTGGAGTACCAGCATTCCCTCTTTTCAGACCAAATGCCATCTCTTCCACATGCTCTCCTAGATCCCTGCTCTCTCTATCCCACAATTCCAGTGAGCTGTCCTTTCTATGCTCCCATTGTCCCCACCTAACACTAAGCTTAACTCTACCAATGTACTTGTTCCACTGTATTATAATTATGCTGCATTATGTTGTTCTCCTAGATGTCATCTCCTTACACCTTATGCTCCCCGATAATACAAGTTCTGTTTTTTAGATCTCTTTTCCTTGTCATTATCTAGCACATAGCATGTGTTCTATACATTTTTATTGATGGGAAAGATATTTAAGTCTCAATCTTTGTTCACCAAGAGTTGTCTGATGAAACAATGAACTGCTTTAAAAATAATATATAACATTAGAGATGACAGAAGGTGAAGAATGTGTTAGAAGGAATTAGTCAATGAATCAGTTGTAAAGAGAATGCAGTTTGACGTATTTAGAAAAAATATGGATGGACCTAGAAGCAAATAAAAACAAAAACTAACACTATGTCATCCACTATACTCTCATATTTTGGATCTCAGCAAGACCATCCTAAGTATGAGAATATTTGCATTTCCTTTTCGACGATCCCTCTAAAAGATAGAACATTTGGATATCAGATTTACTCGTAAATTTGTGCACACAATTCAAAAAATTCACCTGGCTTAATCACACAAGGAAAACTAATAAGCACAACTCTAATGGTATTTCACCTGTGGAATATTCTGCTGGTTTAAAACCTGCCACAGAAACCATCGTTCCTTTTTGGTGTTTCTTCGTACTCGAAATATGGCGGATACAGAGTACTCCTCAGGAAGGCCTTTGGGAAATATCTTACTGTGGGAGGAAAACAAAGAACTTTTGAGGGGAAACTGAAGATGGCAAGAAAAGAAAATCTAGGTAAAAAGTCCTGTGTAACAAAACATCTCAGTCATATTTTTCTCAATGAATTTATAATTTATTATGTACTTTTCTCTTTCTCTCCTTTCAAAAAAAATCTTCTGGTACAGTGTTGTTAAAGCTTGGAGTGTATAAAAATGAGAGAAGAGATTACAGTATTAAGTTGTTTCCTTATTCAACAAGATATTCAACAGAAGAAAATCTCAGAATTCACTGCAGTCTGACAAACAGTAGAGATTTATCAAGGAAATAAAATAGTATCACTTGATTTTGTTGGTAGAGAGAGGTACAGAAAATTTTAAAGAATACTGGTAATAAGTAAATGAATATTTTCCAAACACATTTCATCATATTAAATTCTTGCAAATGAGTTCCTAATACTGATTTCCTAGTCCCAACTGAAGACCATGCTAACTATAACATGGATATTTTAGCTTTATTTTTCAGTTTGCTCTTTTATAGCTATTAACTTTTTCTTGCTTTGTACTACTGTCATACAAATCACATCTTTACATTTTATATTCCCAGCAATGTAAATTTCTAATGATTGCTTTATGTATGTATATATTTATACAACTGTATTTTAAATCTGATAAGAAAATAAAAGAAACACAAACTATATTTATTCTGGCTTTGATATTTATCTATGTAATTAACTTTTCCAGTGCTTTTTATTTAATTGTTTGGATTTGAGTTACTGTCTAGTTTCCTTTCATTCAGCTTAAAGGAATTTCTTTACTATTTGTTGTAGGGCAGTTGTGCTAGTCTCAAATTCTGGCTTTTTTAAATCCTTAATTTCACCTTCAGTTTTGAAGGATAGTTTTGTTGGATATAGAATTCTTGATTTACAGTCTTTCCATTCAAAATGTTGACTATGTCATCCCACTGCCTTCTGGTCTCCTCCATGGTTTCTGATGAGAAGTCAGCTTACTCATATTGAGAACTTCTTGTATATGGTCAACTACTTCTCTCTTGCTACTGTAAAAATTCTCTCTGTCCTTGACCTTTGGCAGTTTATCAAGTGACCAAGTGTGGATCTCTTTTAGTTTGTCCTTCTTAGAGTCTGTTGAGGTTCTTGGATATATAATGATTTTTACCAAATTTGAGAAATTTGTATTTATTTCTTCAGATAGTCTTTCTTTACTCTCTCTCCACTCCTAGAATTCCTATTATGCATGCTTGCTGGTATCACACAGGTCTTGAGGCTTTGTTTATTTTTCTTCATTATTTCTCTCCTGTTATGCAGACTAATTGAACTATCTTCAAGTTCCTGAATTTTTTCTTCTCCCACCTAAGATCAGTTCTTGAGCCCCTTCTGTAAATTTTTCATTTCTGTTTTATACTTTTTTACTCAAAAATTTGATTTGCTGCTTCTTAATAATTTCTATTTATTGATATTCTCTATTTGGTAGACATCATTCTCAAACTTTTCTTTAGTTCATTAGTTTCCTTTAGTTATTTAAATATATTTAAAATAACAGAAAAAGTTATTGTTAAGTAAGGTCAATGTCCAGTTTTCCTCAGAAACAGTTTCTATTGGTCACTCTTTTATCTGTGTATAGTTTTGCATACCTTTTTTTGCATATATTGTAATTGCTAATTGAAAAGTAGACATTTAAAATAATGTAATATGGTAACACTGAAAATGAGACTCTACCTGTCAATGGTTTGCTGTTGGTGCTGTTTGTTGTCATTATTGCTGCTGCTTTTTATTTGCTTAGTCACTTTCTTGAACAAATTCTGTAAAGTCTGTATTCATTGTTATGTGTGATTATTGCAGTCTCTGCTCCTTTAGCTTAGTAGTCAACTAATGATTGAACAGTGAAAAGCTTTTGACCTAAAAGCATCCCAGCCTCTGCTCAAGGCCTATGTGTGTATGTTGGAGAATATCTTAAATGTTCAGGCTGGCAGCTTATAAATCACCTTAGCCTTCAACTCCACTTGTTCAGAGCTTTGAAGTTGGCCAGAAATAAGAGTTTAAGGGCTTTTCAGGCCTTTCTTGAATTTGCACACAGCCCTGTACATAGAAATACATGTCTGCTTTCCTACAAATAGGTTGGAGCTTTCTAATACTCTATATGGATGTCTTCTTCCCCAGTTTTTTGTTTAAAACATTTTTTTGATCAGCGTCTTCTTTATTTCAATTATAACTGCTGCCTCAGGCAGCTGCAAGATTAAACAATTACCACTGATTATTTTCAATTAATATCCAGAGGAAAAGGCTATTGTTATAAGCTCTGACCCGGTCAAATAAAGACCATGTGTTGGGGTTTTTAGGGAACTACCAGGCAGGTAAAATAACAGCAATTCTCTGAAAATTGGGCTTTTAATGAACTTCACACTCTTTCTTCCCTCTCCAGCAGCTGCTAAGTTGCTAGTTTTCACTCTAATTCTGAAGCTACTGGTTTTCAAGCCTACCATGTGTTGAGGAGAGAGGGATTTGAATAGGACAAGTTAAAATGCCACAAAGCCTGCTAGTCTTACTGAGATTCAATGTTTTTCTTGAATAAACACTCAGATTGTGAAAATCCCTTAAAAATTTTTGAATATATTGATTTCGACAATTTTTGCCTGTGTTCTTACTGCTTTTCTTGAGGAGTAGATTTTCTGAAATCCTTCAGAAATAACAAATTGTTATTTTAAGACACTAAGTTTTGCAGTGGTGACTTACAAAGCAAAAGATAATAAAAACATTTTTTCTCTTCATTTTCTACTTAGTATAATAGTCATGCAGTCGCTAGTCCTTCTGTTATTAAGACTGAAAGCTCTTTGAAAGCAAGGACAGCATTTAACATATCTTTGTATCACCCACAAAGCCTAAGTGCAGTCCCAACAGGCATTCTATTTGTTGAATGAGTGAGTGATCCAGCAAATGAGACAGAGACATGCTTAATTTTGAAATGATACTTTGAGGTTTAATAAACAAAAACTAAATAGAGGTTGGGTGTGGTGGCTCACACTTGTAATCCCAGCACTTTGGGAGGCTGAGGCAGGCAGATCAATTGAGGTCAGTAGTTCGAGACCTGCCTGACCAACATGGTGAAACCCTTTCTAGTAAAAATACAAAACTTAGTCAGGCATGGTGGCACATGCCTTTAATCCCAGCTACTCAGTTGGCCGAGGCAGCAGAACTCCTTAAACCCAGGAGGTGAAGGTTACAGTGAGCCGAGATTGCACCACTACACTCCACCCTGGGTGACAGAATAAGACTTCATCTTAAAAAGCAAAAACGAAAACAAAAAAGAAACCTAAACATAATTATTTTTCAATAATTTATAATCTAGGGAGAATATTTTTGCATCTCATGAGTAGTTTCTACTGTGACAAAAATAAGACTATTATCAATATTAATATGTAGTAATTATATTTTAAAATACACATTGAAGTAAATTTAGTTATGTTTAAGGAAAAATTGATTTTTAAATCTAAGTATATAATGAATGAAAATCCTTATAATTACTATATTTCCCTTTCAGAAATTTATATTGTGCATTCAAGACCAAATATGATTTTGCTTGCCAAGATTGTGCTATTTGAAGAAAAACTTCTGCATTTAAAAAATAAAATGTTAAAAAAAAATCTATTCTTAAAAACTATGCTTGTTGTTTATACCACACAAGCACAAATGCTTAATGTGACACAGTATAGTTTCTCTGGGTCTTGCCAAAGTTTCTGTTATAAAAGAGGCCATATTGGGTTACCAATCTGTTACCAGAGAGATATAATGACAGCTTGCTATGTCTAAGATATCCATGCTTGAATATTTTGAATGGAGTGTAATTTCCTATAAGAAATCCTATCCATTGCTTATTCAGTGATACTCCCATTAAGAAAAATATCGTTGATCTTTACTTGCTAAATTCATTCATATATTGGGCTGGAAATTCTCAGTAGGATATTTCTTGCCTTCCCTCCATTTTATACATGTTGTATGTAGTTTAATGTCATAAATGAAAATTTTATCCACATAAATTAGTACTAACCTACATTTGAAGAGCCCAGACTCAGTGAAATTTAAGTGTAATTTATACTTTAAATTGTCTATTTTTTTATACATTAATTAAGGTCATCTAAATATTCATGGGCCAATGAAGGCACAAATATACCAACTAACAAAATATTCAATATAAAATCAATATTTAAAAAAATATAGCTAAGTAAACATCATATAGTCCAACTAAAGTTGGTCGAAGTGATCCAAGCATGCCAAGGGAAATGTGTCGCCTGGGAGCCGACCTCACACTGGCCTCTGAGAGTAAGGGGCCAGCTCTAGATGTAATCTGGAGTATCTCTGAAGCCCTGTAATTCATATATCTTGGACTCCTTTAAACTTGTAATTCACTTCAATGTTGCAGAAATCTAAAATGTAGCTTGCATCTGCTCTCTCACATTCTCTGTGTACAGCAGCCCTCTGTTTAATCATCAAATGGAAGAAAACCATATGAAACGTAGGGGAAGTGGCCAAATGATCAGAAATAGAACTCCTTAAAAATGACTGATTACAGTACAAGCAGTGTCCAGATCTCAGAAACAGTGTCAGTGAGGCTTTGACTCCAATAAAAAATTTATTTCATAAAAAATCTTAACATTAAAATGTTTCTTTCTTGGTGTTAAGATTAAGAAAGATTTTTTTCTTTATATTTTCTCAGTTGTTACAAGGAGCATGAATTCTGCTGATGATCAGGTTTTTAAAAATTACAGCTATTCCCATCTTGGGAAAAATAACCCTAACTTCTAATGTGACCTATAAATTATCCCTATATTCTTCAAGGAAAGAGATGAGGGAGAATTAACACAAACTGCACCCCCTCACACACCTAAAAGGCCATCTGCCTCAATATGTTAGTGGTGAGGCAAATTCTTTATAAACTGATAAGGGTACTAATATCATTTCTTCTATTTTGGTAGGTAAAAATTAAGTTGAAAAAGTCTAGAATCTCCAACCTATAGCCTTTATAATGAGTAAATCACTGAAGCATTAAGAGAAAAGGCAAAGCAAACAAAAAAACCTTCAAACAAAAACACACCTATGACAATATTTTGCCCATTTACTTAGAACACAATAACTAATTACAAAGTACTAGTACTAATATACATGGATTTGAATAAAAAATAACATTTTATTAACTCTGAAGCAATTTCACTGTATAGAACTTTAAGAATGAATTATATTTGTCTAAATTCCATACTAACTTCATTTTCTAGATTTTCTTTCCTACCTGATTAATGAAAAATTTTTTTCTGGTCAAAATTTACTTAAAACCATTAGGAAATACAGATAGAATAAAGCCTAAAAGATTTCTGTATTACCAAAAAGATCTTGGCATGAGAGAGAGGAAGACTTTGATCACTCTATATATGTGTAATTGTTATTAAATAGATTATATATACAACATTCTTCCTACGTATGAAGTGCTTTCACTAACAAGTCAAAACACCTAAATGTCTACTACTAGAGCTTTCTTCCTGTCTGGAAAATGCTTGTGTTTATAAAACACTAGCTCTGGTAATATTGAGATAGTCCCAAAAAGTCAGTCACATATTACTAACAAACTAATAATTTTCACCTTGGAAAACACAGAGTGGAGATTTGTGGGGGCTGTTATGAAGCAAAGAAGTTTTAAGAGGGAAGACACAGAGAGGGAAGAACAAATCCATAGCAGGAAGCTCTCCTGAGTTAGACAGACAAAGAGGAGATGCTGAGCCTTGGGTAGCAAATGTGTCACCTTAAGGTAATAGGAGTTTGGGAGGAAAGTTCCAAAAAGGAAGGGATGTGAGATGCAACCAAGATAAACCTTGTCTATTTCTGTCTCCTGTGCTCTGGACTCACATACCTACATCCCTAGTGGGCATCTCCACATGGAGGGGAAAGGCATTGTAATTAAATAACTAAAATTGAAAGTTTTGCATTGCTGTCCCAGCACAACCCTCTACAAGGATTCCACATCTCAGTAAAAGACATGGCTTTTCACTCAGGTGCTTTACCCAAATCCATACAAGTCATTCTTAATTCACGCCTTTCCTTTACTATCCCCCCATTGTGCCTAAACCATCAGCAAGTCTTACTGGTTTTTGTGTTTTGTTTTTTGTATTTTTTTGAGGCAGGGTCTCACTCTGTCACTCAGGCAGGAGCACAGAGGTGTGGTCACGGTTCATTGCAGCCTCAACCTCCCAGGCTCAAGCGATCCTCCCACCTCAGTCTCCTAAGTAGCTGGGATGACAGGCACGTGTAGCTGTGTCCAGCTAATCTTTTGTATTTTGTAGAGATGGAATTTCACCATGTTTCCTAGGCTGTTCTCAAACTCCTGGGCTCAAGCAATCTGCCTGTATTGGCCTCCCCAAGTTCTGAGATTATAAGCATGAGCCACCTTCCCAAGCCTTTACTGTTTTATCACCAAAACAGATGCTGACTTTGGCCACTTCTCTCCATCTCCACTATCACCATGCTAAGCCAAGTGGCCACCATCTCTCCCCAGGTCTCTTGTTATAGTGTCCCGATTGTCCTACTTCTTTCCCTTTCCTTACAGTCTGGCCTGCACATAGCAGCTAGAATGGGCTTTTAAAATCAGACCAGGTCGCTCCCTTACTTACATCCTTCTAAAAGTGTTGCATGGTTCCTTAAATAAGATGCATGTCTCTGACCATGACTCACAAGGCATGATGTGATCTGACTCCTGCCTTCCTCTGACACATCATCTCCTATTCCAGTCTCTGTGTGGCACCCAGGCTCCATGTACAATGACTTGAGTTTTGCTCCTTGAACACACTAGGCTCATTGAGACTTTGGGCCTTTGTACTTCCTGTTTCCTCTTACTGGGACAATCTTTCCCAGAGGTTTTCTGGGAAAAGATTACTCAACCCACCGCCTAAAGGCCACATGTACCCCAAACACAAATGCGTAAACTTTCTTAAAATATTATGAGATTATTTTGTGATTTTTTTTTTTTTTTAGCTTATCAGCTATCCTTAGTGTTAATATATTTTATGTGTGGTCCAAGACAATCCTTCTTCCAGTGTGGCTCAGGGAAGCCAAAAGATTGACCATCCCTGATTTAGACGGCTTTTCTTCACTGTTCAGGTCTCAGCTCAAATATCATTTCCTTTGAACGGTCTAAGGTTGTTCTCACCGTAGTCACTATCTAATACATTACTTTGTTCTATTTTCTTTATGGGCTTGTAACTACCTGACTTTTTAAATATTGGTTTACATATTTATTGCCTGTATTGTGGAATGTGATCTCAACAAAAACATGGTCTTGCAAGACTTGTGGCTGTAAATCAAGCACTAGACTAGTACCTTGAATAGAGGATGCATTCATAAAAATTTGTTCCATTCATAAAAATCCACAATGATGCCTATAACCAGTCCTAGCAGGTGCTCAACACTTGTGTTGAGCATAAAATCTATGTTAGCTTGCATAAGGCCTTAATATGGATGCCTTATGAGACTGTGCTATATCACATTTATCAGGAAAACAGCAGAGGAAAAAGTCAAATCTTATGTGATTCTAAAGCAGGTTAATTAAAAACTTTGAAAAAAAAAGTCCATTAACAACACATCAGTTTCTTAATTTCAAAAAGAAGTTTAAAATCTCTACAGGCTGTAGCAAAATATAATAGCTGCTCTAAGATTTCACCAAAAGTGTTCTTCATAGAAATCTTCCAGTCCTTGGAAATGTTCAGTCACAAGAAACCACACATCATAGTTTCCTGCAGTTCTATACTCCTAAAGCTGGAAGGAAGTTTGATAGTAATTAAGATCAATCATCTCACTTCATAAATGAGAAATTAAAGCTGCTGACATTAAATAACTACTACACCATTACTCTGCCAGAGGTTAGGTTGGAACTTGAACTCATGATTTTTAATTCCAAGGTCAGTTTCTTCGAATATATCAAGTTGCTTGTCTCCCTTTGGTTAAGAATAAAATTCCCCTCATCATTACCAACCTGACTTAAAAGTAATATTTTGGCACTATGAGGGGGAAAATGGTCTCTATTTTTCTAAGTATTAAGGAGGGATAAGTAAATATATTAATTTCAAGAAATGAATAAATAAAAGGTTTACAATCACACTATAATATTAACAACAACAACAATGAATCATATTTTACACTCCAAGCAAAGTATTTATTTTGACATTTGCACACATCCTAGGTGACCAGTAGCCCTGAAAGGTAAATTATTGTAGTTCCTTCCTCTAATGATATTTTGAGCGTAGGTCAGGAAGTCTCACAAAACACACAGTTATAACTTCAAAATAAAGATTACTGCTTATTGGGTTTTGGAAAGATATCTGTGCTAAAGAAGATGAAAACAAATCAGGAATATTTTCTCTCTATTTCTTAGATCATTTTCTAGAAAAATTAGAAGTTTTCGCCAAGCATTTCTTTTTTTTTTATTTTAAGTTCTGAGGTACATGTGCAGGATTTGCAGGTTTCTTACATAGGTAAACGTGTGCCATGGTTCACCAAGCCTTTCGTTAAAGAGGAATGCAATTTTCAGGAAGTAGTGAAAATTATGAGAATAGTATGTATACTAGTAACTAGGGAATGTGAAGAAAGGTACAAAGTGTTCTAATAAGTAGTACCTCTGTATTTATTTTCCCAATGAAAAGTAATACAGTGGGATTTTAATACTTTGGGAAGAACAACAGTAGAATGGTAACCTAACTAAAAGATAAGTAAGTTCTTAAAATGTAAAAATAATGATCATGTGACTATTCTTTCCATCAAATGATGATGGAAAGAAAGAGAAACTTTTGCATCAATCCTACATTATGGCTTTCCTGGCATACAGTAAATTATCATTCTATTCATTCCCTGAATTGTGAAGTCAGGGCCTGGCATTGCTATCCACAAAGTTAACTTAACGAAGGTGAAGCATCTGGCCTCCCAAGGACAGAGATCAACTGAACAAACAATGAGCATTCCCGGCTGTCCAATTAATGAGAAACGAATAAAAACTGCCTTAAGAGTATAAGCTTTGCTTTTCATACTCCCTTCCAGATGGTTAGCATTGTAAGCAAGACAAAGCTGGGGAAAAGCAGAAAATTTAACAATTAATTTACTATTTTGAAGTACATGCTCATATTTATTGACAGTTGTTTTATGGGGAAATAGAAGCAAAGATAGGTTGCATTTATTCTCTATGATTAGGCCCTGGTGGTTTGTTGTCAAGAAAAACAAAAACAATAATGAAGCTCACAAATTTGTTTACTCCTTAGTATATTAAGTAATTAGCAATTTCATTGTATACCAAGTTCAATTTGATGTTTTTGTTCAGTATTCCTAAAAGAACCACAGTTTGTAATGTGGTTACACCCCTGTGTAGTAACAGCTCTGTTTCAAACATAGAAAACCGAAAGGATAAAACCAAGCTACGGAACAAGAGAGGATGAGGAAGAAAAGTCCATCATTACCAGTTTCTTGTTTGTTCATTTGCTTAAATAAATAATAAGGAATGTGAGACAAGAATTAAAATATAAAAAAGAACGAAGTTGAACAAACTTTTACAATTTCAGTGCTCATAAACTGAAAAGCAAGATGACATTATTATTCTAGACAAATTTCATTTTGTAAATGATGTTCTAAAAATTGAGTATAAGACACATTCACACAGCAAAGTGTTTAAAAAGTTTAATCACTGGTTACAATGGTTCCGGAAGTAATTCTTCAATCAGCTCAAAGCATAAGCCTTACAGCAAAGTGCTATTTTGATAGCACTAGAGTGAATTTTCCAGATCATATTTAACAAGACCAAGCTTTATTTATTTATATTTGCTTATAAAATTAAATGGCTAAATGGAAAAAAATCTATTTTTAAATATCAAGAACTGGCTTCCAAATTAATTCTGCCATTCTGAATAAGTGTGAGGCAGGATTTAGGAAGAACTTCCGTATTTACAAGTATCAGTGAGGCCTCTGACTTGTTGAATATCTTCCAGGAAGAGAAATATGACACAAGTTACATTTCCTGAGAGTGAAGTGAGAGATGCTTGGAGTTTATAGTAACTAATTTCTTTCCCAGCTGACACCCACCATCACCTGTCAGTTACAAGCAATTTGGCTAGCAGGGCCTAGAGGGTTTGTCTGAAATGCCTTCCTTCCAGGCTGGGTGATGATGTTGGAGTTCCACAGCCACAGAGACTCTGAAATATTAGCCCTTTTGTGTTTGCTGAGGGGATTCAGACAGATAGGTTGTTAATGGGAAAACAAAGCTTGGATGACTCTCTATAATAATCTCATGCCTGTTCTGTTTAGCACGTGTTCAATGTGGCATTGTAAATGACTTCCCATTGAAAACAAGTCTCCTACTGGATGTCATCCTGACAAAAAAAACCAAGGATAAATTAGACAATCTGCTCTTTAGAAATGAGGATTCTTTGAAGGTTAGTTTTACCAGGTGTCCCTCAGCCAGGAAAGATTTGTTTTAAACCCTGGACTAAACCCAACCCTGCCCCCAAAAGATCCTCTAAATTCTGAAGTATCCTTGGGTCCAAGAGCTCAGCTGCTGCTTTAGGATCAGTCTGGGAGGTCCTAGACCTAACTGAAAGCTGTGAGCTTCCCAATGGCATATGCACTCAGCTGTTTACTTCTAGCAGGTAATGCTATCGCTACCACACCTCCAGTGTTTTTTTTTTTAATATGAATAAAGTTTAAAACCCTCAGACCAGCAAGTAAGACCTCTCAGAACAGTCCACACTTTCAAGTCTTCTCCACCTCCAGATACTCTTCTCACGTGTGTTTATTAACCACATGGGATTTTCACTATCCCTCAAATTGCTTTGACCTTTAAAACTACCATGATGCTCCCTCTAACTACCAAAACACGCATCGGCCCCTGGGCTCACCTGGTGAATTCATACTTCAAGGGCTCAACTTTTTACTTCCTCTATGAAGCTTCTCCTGGCTTCATCTATTCTCTCAGAGTTTATCGTACATAGATCTAAAAATTGCTATTATATTCCATAACAGCTCATTTTCGGCTTGTCTTTCCAAACAGACCAATGGTAGGGAGTGTGTCTATTCATCCTTAAATTCTCAGGTTTTAGCTCATAGTGAGTGTTTATTATTATCTGGGACTTGAATAAAATACTTTGTTAGAATTTCTTCTTTCACTGGCATCTAAGCTGAATGTAGAAATAATGACAACATACCACAAATAATGATAATATATCATAAAATATTTTTTTCTATATAGCCCTCTTAACCAAAAGAAATATTAAATTTTTATCTTGGGTAAATCAGAAGACAGAGGCAAACATGAGAATAACAGAAAGAATTGCTTAGTATCCATATCTTTTATTTTTTAATTTTTTGAGACAGGGTCTCACTCTGTCACACAGGCTGGAGTGTAGTGGCATGATCAGAGCTCACTGTAGCCTCAACATTCTGGGGCTCAAGTGCTTCTCCCACCTCAGCCTCCTGAGTAGCTGCTACTACAGGTATACACCACAACATCTGGCTAATTTTTTTTGTATTCTGTAGAGACAGGGTTTTGCTATGTTGCTCAAGATGGTCTTGAACTCCTGGGCTCAAGCAATCTGCTTGTCTTGGCTTCCCAAAATGCTGGGAATACTGGTGTGAGCCACTGTGCCTGGCCTCTACTAGCTTTTGAGCCTCACAAATGACGGTGAGCCAGGAGTTGATAAAATATTTATTAAATACTCTGTGGGGCTCTGTGCCCAAGAAACACTGCCGCAGAGTCCAGGGGACAGTTATACATGGGGTCTTTAGATCTCTGCCACCACCTTCCAAAGCATACATGCACACCTCACTCAGTCATAAGCCACAGGTAACTCTGGTACCTGTGGGCTAAGAATGAGCAGCCATTAGCAGAGGTTGGTTGGGTCTTGAAGAAGCATTTTCATGGAGAGGACTCCCAGCAATGGCAATGGCGACATGCATTGATGAGAAAATTAGAAAACAAGAAGAAAAGCATATTTGTTTTTTAATATAACACATGTGCATCATCTTTGGGGCTCCCAGAAATAACAAGAGTAGGCTTTAAGCAGTTAAGTATATCGAAAGTAGAAGTTATAACAAGTTAGGCATTGATGTTAATCTAATATCATTTAAATCCACATATTAATGAGGCCTGAGAACATTTAGATTACATAAGTCAGAATTATGTAAGAATTATAGAAAAAGTGGTTTGGACCACCAAAAAAAGGAGGAAACTTGAAGGACATTAATGAGAGCTGAGTGTAGAATGTAGCATGTGTACTAAGCTTTCTAGGATATGTAGGAATCCAATGGGCAGAAAAGGTGGGCATGGTATGACAGAGAGAGACAGAAATGGGTTCACAAAGGCAGTGCAACACCTAGGTCAACACTGGCATTGGAGATAGGACAGCTGTCACCAGCAACTATGAAGAAGAAATTTCCATAGTGTTCATGAAGTCCTAGTCAGATTTGAATGGGCTAAGGGATGTGTGAAGAAGTAAAAGTGGACATTAACATTATTCCTTTAAGAAGTTTGTGAATAAAGGGGACTGCCCCGGGAAAATGTTTCCATAATAGGGAAGGATTAAGTATATAGTTGTAGAGTAAGAGGCCAGGATACTGTGGAGAGGAACATTGAAGACCCAAGAGCAGGGGGATCACGGGCGGATCAAGGTCTTAGAGGAGGCTGGCTGGGAGAGGATTAAGAGCACAAGTGAAGGGGTTAACCTTTGAAAGAAGGAGAGTGGCCTCCAGGGAGGACAGCTGAAACTAAGAAATTATGAAGTAGAGAAAAGAAGTTGAGATTGTTCACATAAGAAAAATAACTTAAACATAAAACATCTGGTCAACTCAATCTCGTATTAAACCAACCAGATGTTAATTCTGCATGGCATCACCACATGTGCTCATATTAACATTTTCACTGAACTTATGATTGTTTCCAAATTACTTAGATATAGCCATGGTGAAATGAATTAATGAAGTTAATAATTTTAATATTTTATTATTTTAGTCTAAAATTATAAAAATTTCACCTAATCTGGAAAAAAATGTGTTTTAGGAACTATAAGTGCTGACCTAAATGAGATAATAAACAAGATGTAGCAAACTTACATGAATCTTAGGTAAGAAAAACTTACATAAGCATAGCTTTTCTCCTACCATGTTTATTTTCTGATTAGCATTTGTGGTTAAGTTAAAAGAATTGAAATGACAATAAAGTAATGATTTATCAGTTGGCACAATTATTCTTCCTTGGTTGACATAGGTTTCAAAGTTTATTATTGAAATGATAATTATATCTTACAATCTGATTGTGTTTGAGAAGCAGGATTAGACTATTTAATGCTATTTTATGATACATAGAGTCCAGTCAGCCTATAAAAAAATCTTTAGAGTTGCTATAAAGTTATTCTGAAGCACTAGTAAAACAAACCCTCATGCACTACTAAAGTCAATTCTCTTAATTCATAAATTTAAGGCCATGCTTCTTTATAGGTTTACAATCATTATAAAAGCAACACATTTGCAACCACTTAAGGATAATAACTAAGTAGTCCTCATAGCATTTTTATGAACCAAATTAAGATTAAAAATAGGACTAAAGTACATGCTCACATGCCTGCTTTCTTTTGTACACTCTGAAAACCTGCAGTGTACACTGCACAGATACATTCACACAACCCTGTCAAGCAAAAGCTCTGCTGTCCCTTATAAGGTTGATTTACTGGATAAAAGAATGATTGGTAAAAGGAAAAGCTCTAATATATAATCCAACAATAGAGTTAGATTAATCAATGCCTATTAGACTGGCCCAAGTAATTACCAGAGTAGAGCACTTTAGTTTCATTACTTTTTGACAACATTTGCTTTATTATGATTCCTAACTAGTACATTTAGCTGGTACCTGACTACTATCAAAGTAAATGGCCTATAGACATATCAATATAAGATAATTTACATGTAATCAGCCATAATAAAGTAGAAATTAATTCTGGATTTGGAGACAGAAGAACTGAGCTCTAGACACAACTGTTTCATTTATTATTTTTGAAATTTTAGGTGAATTAATGTCATTGAACCTCATTTTTCATCTATAAAATGGTGATATAGTACTACATCACAGAAGTCATTGTGGTACCAATGATATAAAAAGGCAAAATTACTTTGTAAATCATATAACCTTCATAAATGTAAGGTGGTATTATTAGGATAATTATCATTGTTGGAAACTGGGTAGTCACATGTGACTTGTCCTTAAGTCTTCTTTGGTGAAAAGATGTAGTACAAGAGTTAGAAGTAAGGTGCCTTACTTCTAGATGTGCTGATAAAAAGAAATTCTTGGTTGCCTAAAATACGCAAGTAACTGTACCAATAAATTTCAAATACCCCTTTAATTTAAACTTAAGATTATACCAATTCAACTAGCACTAAACACCACTGTGTGTCAGGTTCCATAAAGGACACAAACATGAATCGGGTGGATGTAATACCTACCCTGTAAGGCTTATATATCCGAACAATTACCTGCCTGGCCAAAGAATGGGAGTTCTGATGTGAGCAGTGGAGTCTAAAGAAAAATAATAACTTTCTGATTATATAATAACATATGAGAAACCCATTACCTATTTTGAATGACCATAGACTTTCATTAGAACTTAAGCCACCTGGAGTTGCAGGGAAAATCGTATTATCAGTTCTTTGGAATTTTTGCCAGGGGCTTATGTAATGTTGGTGAGCATTAGAGAAAAATCAAACTGCCTGCCACCTTGGATATGGATAAACTGGGTTGTCAATATTTTTCTCATATAGAAATTATCTGATATAATAATATTTATTGTATTTTTCCATATGCTAACCTCCCAGGGTCTTCCCTCATCTGGGATGTTTTTCCTTTCTTCAGTACTTGATTCATCATCTCTGACTCTCAATAGCCTCTTCAAAGGCCAGTTTAAATCTCATAGTCTTCAAGATATTTTTTCTTATCATCTCAACTATGAAGGATTTTGTCCTCCTCTGAACATTTAAAACATTAACTGTATGCTTATAATTATAATTGTTTGTTTTAATTTCTTACCCCTACAAGGAGATATCACACACTTCCTAGAGGCAAGAACCATATCTTACACTTCTTTCTGCAAACTCTTCACTAGTGTTCTGTCCTGTATTTCAACAAGACAAGGGAAAAACTACTCTTTTTTTCCTCAGAAATGAGAATCTACCCTCTTTTCCTTAGAAACCTTATGTACATTTGAGGCTAGAAATTGGATGTGTGTAAATGAATTGCAGCTTCTCACTTCCATTCAATTTTTGGGTAATTTAATTGTTAAGAATACACTCTTTGAAGGCACTAATATAATGTCTATACTAATATAGACATTATTGTTTATTACTGTAAGAACTTTTTAGTTTCTTAAATATATAAATCTATTTATGGTTTTTCCATTTTTAAATCGTGAAACACAAAAATATTTTAATTTTATAAGATTTTATCTACTAATATTCACAAATAGACATTAAATTTAAAATGTTTCTGTACCTTTTAAATAAACTTATTTCTCTCTGGCTAACAGATAAATGCTCAAGTCCAACAAAAAACTTTAAGTCATATGAATGTTGTAGAATTTACACATATACGATTAATTACCGATATGTTCTACTTTTCCCAGTGCTGAATTATATGAAATCTGAAAGAGGAAAATCACAATTTACTTAAATTTGATGTTGATAATACTAAAGGTTTGCAAAATTGGTAAATGAAAATAGTGATCTGATATTTCACATTATATTACATCTTAATAGCTATTTCTATACTAAGAAATTTATTATTGCTGCCTATTAAAAATTCTAAATTTTCTAGAAAAAATAAGTTATTTTGACTATTGAGAAGTAAATATTTGTATATGTTCTTTCCATTTAAAAAACATATGACTTAATGACTAACCTCAGATTCTTAGTATGCCAAACTGCAATGAAGGAAATACAATGATGACATATACAATCATGTGTCAGTCATATAATCCTATAAAAACAGCTGTACAACTTTGTAACTAAGTCACCTATCCTTATATAGGAAAATTCCTATCTATACAATGAAAGAATGCCCCAAATGAAAACCCAAGGGATGCATAAATAGGCATTCTCTAGAGCTTAATGAAATTGTAAAGTAATCCTTCTGAAACACTCAGCAAGTAGATGCTTCGGTATCAGAGTTCTGAATAAGTTTTCAGGCTCTGAATTTGTTTTGAGAACTTGGAGAGAACTCAGAGGAGTAATATAAATGAACCATGGGTTACAAAATAGTCCCTTAAGAGGGAAGGAATGAAAACATTGAAAATCAGCCTTGTGTGTGACGCTTAAGGAAGTTAAGCCTTTGTAAGGGGTGAAATTTGAGTCATGCAGTCTAAGCTTGAACAATAGAAGGCAATAAATTTCAGTTGCCTTCTATCAAGGCAAAGCAAGAGGGAAGTGTAGCTTTTCTTTGCACTGTGTATCTTTCTAGCAGGTTCTAGGAAAGAAAGACTAGATCCACATTCTTTTACCAAGGTAAGCTTGGAACCTAGTAAAGTGCCTGGCCCATAGTGGTGCTCAACAAATGCTTGTTGAATAAAAGGATAAGTTCTAGATTAGACTGCATTCATCTTAGTGACTTACTGAATGCTACCTCTTATTCACCCTTTAGAAAAACAGAAACATTTTAGGAACTTCTTTGACATTTTTAAATAGAAACTACAGCTTCTATTTGTAACTGCACAAGTTTTAAGTTAAACAAGACACAAAATCTTAACATGAGAATGCCTAGTGCTACAGAAGATATTGGGAAATATGTAGAATACATGGAGAAAACAATGATGGAATATAATTAGTAGTATATATCAAGCTCCCTAAAAATGAATTAGTAATTTTATTTCTAAAAATCAATTGTATGAAAATAATCCTAAATACAGAGAAAAACAACTTTCTTGTGTGTTGTAATGTTATTTATAATGATAAAAATCTGAAGAAGTAAAGGTCCATGTAGAAAAGGTAGTCCCATGGGATAAATCATTAAACAGTAGAAAAGATAAGGTAAAAATCATGCTACAACACAATAACAGTTTTGTCCATATTTAGGATTATTTTCAAGGAAACTGTTAAAGTCCAGAGCTCAAATATTTCTGAAAAACATTACATGTCTTCCAAACTTATAGTTTGGTTTTCAACTTGCTGAAGATTATTATCTTTATAAATACATAAACATAAATTAGAATAACTCCTACCAGCTACCTCTTATTTTCAGGTAAAATTGTCGTTATTTTCATAAAGCAGACATCAATCTAATGAGAGAAATAGACGGAGAAAGATGACTCCTCTTCACTAGAGATTTAGTTATTTGTAACAAATACTAAGGCAATCACATATTTCATTTACATCACTGTGTCTAACTATATTATTCAAGCTCATACATCGTGTTAAATTTAATCTGTGTTGATTTTTTCACACATAGCCTCATTTCCCCCGTTCTTAGGCACGGCTTCAATTGCAAAAGCCACCAGCTTACAGAAATCATCCTAAATCAGAGAGACTATAGATATGAAACACATATGCTCACTCTTCCCTCCCTCTTTTTTTTAATGGGTCATAGCAGTTTAATTTGCTGAACGCACTATAGCCCCAGAATCCTTCTCATTGCAACATTCCAGACAGCCAGTAGCTATCAAGAGGCTAAGAGATAAGGCTCTTTACCATACTTGAATTAAACAATGAATCAGAAAATTCACTTCCTTGGTACATTTGAAATCAATTTCTTCATTGGCCAGTCAAGCTGAGTGTGTTGCTCCTTCAGAACCCACAGCATGTAGAAATTTAACATTCATCTAAAATATTCAATACTAAAACATTTTATTTAAATTAAGTTTCTATTGAAGCAACTAATGGAAGCTAGATAATCACATGTGTGTTTGTGTGTGTTTTTATCTTTTTTTACTAATACTTTATCAATTACCCCTGATAACTGCCAAAACACAATTTAAAAATAATCAAAGTATTATCTTCTTGGATATAGATTTATCAACATGTATAAAAATAATGAATTATCTCTTAAATAACCAGGGATACTTGTAGATAGAAGAAGCTAAGAAAATTTCCTCTAAAAAAATAACTATAGAGAACTAGGTAGCAGGCCACCCAGAATCTTCTAAAGTCCCCAAATACCTACCATTTGCTATCCCATAAATAAAGAAGACATGGACATAAATTTAAATCCAACAAAACACATAAAGCCCCTCAGAAGTCCCTTGAGCCTGCGCCATCTCTAAGTGTACAATGATGTTGTAAGAAACCTGGATGTGTTTTGGTCAAGGGTAGGACGAGGTAAACACGCAGTTACTCTAGAGCACAGGCATATAACTCCATTTGTTATCACAGCCATGTAGTCACAACATGGGAAGACCATCTCTTGGCCTTAGGCCACTATTGCCTGTAAAAGGGGTAATTGCCCTGCTGACACTGTGTAAGTGCACTCATGCCCAACGAAAGAGACAGCCAGAGCTGTCATTGCTGATGGACAGCGGGGAGTCAGGACATGGCTTAGTTCACTCCTGCCCAGAGAGAGAAAGAATTAAGCTGCTGACTCTGAAGGGAGAGCCGGCCATCCAGCTGTGTGTGGCAGCTGCCGGACAAAGCAACCAAGACAGGGCAAACAGTGTGAGTGAGCCAGTGTATGTAAGCTGCTGACGAGAGAGCTGCTGAATAAAACTAACTTTCACCTGCCTATAGCCTTCCAAGTGTTCTTTTAGCTATCTGCTCACCCACTCACTCCCTTCGTACCTCAGCATGAGACAGAACCTGACCCCAAGCATAACATTTGGTGTAGTCATGGACCTGACAATTGGCAGGATAAGGTGAGTGGGTATTTGGCCCCTGAGGGATCCCGGGTTGCCTATGCGGCTGCAGCATGGGCTATGGTACCCAGTGGCAGCGGTGCTTCTTGGATGGGCCCCAATGGATATGTGGGAGGCAGTGGATGGGTCTCCTGTGAGTGTGGAGAAAGCACTGAGGCAGCTGGAAGCACACAACACTGAGAAGGAACGCACCTTTACCGGCAGAGTTGGATGGGCATTTCTGACTGTACTGCGTGAAGTACATGCTCAGTCCCACAGGTAAGGGACCTCCCAGTACAATCCATGTGCCTCGGGGCCCAAGTGCACAGCTTGAAGCAGAACCTGTGGGTGAGGGACGTCCAGGTGCAAGCAGTGTACTTGGAGGCCCAGATAAACAGCCTGGAACAGGACTTAACAACAGCTGTTAGTGTGACCTTGAGCCCATCCTCCAGGCTGGACACTCCCAACTGGTCTGATCCTGAGGAGGAGGAGGCTCCTCCACTGCGGGCTCATGCTATCATCCGTCATAAGGTGGAACATGAGCATCTGATGGGAATCCAGAGGAGTGCCCAGGGCTCCCCTGACAGTGGTGGAACACACACCTCTTATAGTGCTCATACACCACTGAGTTATGAGAGTTAGGTGAACAGTGTCGGTAGCACCCAGAACCCCTCCCTGCCTGGCTACTCCACCTTTGGGATGAGGGGGCTGACAGCATTTCTTGCTCCACCTCTGAGATGGAAAAGCCGGCTTTTATCACAACTCACCCCTCCCTTCATCAGCGGCTGTAGCTGTACCAATGGTTGGCACAGGGCATGGTGAACACACATTAATCGAGTGACTAATGGCAGCCATACGGACTGTTTGCGATGATGCCACAGAAATACCATAAACTGTGAGTAAAGGATAGTCATATATTCATTTGGTGCAAATACTTTGGGAGATGGGTATAGAGCAGGCCATTTGATCTGAATACCTGGGGGCCAGATGATAAACACTTTCTCTCCCACATGAGGAATCTTGTCCTGGGCTCAGTGCCCCTGAGTGCTTTTGGCTCTCTAGCTGCTGTTCTCACCCCATATGTGGGCGCTGCCTACATGAAGTGACTACTGCTATGGCAGCCCTCGGGGAGGCAGAAGGCTGTCAGTTTGCCTTCACGGGAGAGTGACAATTAACTTCCACAGTGTTGCAGGGCTATATGCATAGCCCCACCATATGTCATGAACTTAATGATGTTATGTTAACCTCTGATTCTCTTGGAGATTTAGAAGCAGCAATGTTCCTCTTGCCTAGGATTGGGATGATGAGGATAAGACAGTCTTCCTGGTAGCCACACAGGCTAGTTAGCAGGCACAAGCCCTACAGGTAGTTCACCAGAGGTGCCCTTGTAGCTAGATGTGCATGTGACCACAGATATAGGACCTATGGTAGTGCACAGAGCACCTGAGAATGCCAGTAGGCTTTTGGTTTCAAATATGGAAGGGAGCTGAGCTCCAGTCTTTTATTAATAGAGAAGCAGTTACTAATAGTGGGATGGGTGCATTCCTGAATAACAACCCCCGGACTGGGAAGCAGTTGGTAACTGCCTATGCTGCCCTTCAGGCTTATAAGAGCATGGCAGAACAGACTACAGTCATCATGCAGATGACTTGCCCAACAGTGGGATAGGTACACTCATAGGTAAGCAACCCCTGGATAAGGACGGTGCAGACATCCACTTTAGCAAAGTGGGGCACGCACTTACAGCAGTGAGGTACGCTGAGTACAAGTCCCTTAGCAGCAGAGTTACAAGAGGTCTTGAAGCCTATAGTCCTAATGCAAGGTAAGGCTATGGAGCCTGAGGCACCCCTGCAATTCCTGATAGGGCATGGTATACAGATTGATCTAGCCAGAATACTGCTGCTGCCTTCATTGTTGCCAGAGTCCAGCCTAATACTGACACCATATGGTTTAAAACCAAGTGTAGATAAAGTAGTTAATAAGTTGAACTCAAGGCAGTGTAGATAGTGATTATTAAGGAGGTGATACCTGTGGTAATCTGCACCAATACTGGGCAGTTTATCGGGGCTTAACCTGTGGTTAATTACCTGAAAGTTACACAATTAGCTAGTTAGTCGCTGACCCATGTAGGGACAGGCCATGTGGCCAGATCTATTAGAGGAAAGATGACCTTCTCCAACCAGGTACAGGGATGAACAGTAATCTGTTAATGCCTGCCCCAATGCCCCTAAAGGTAGGAAAACAACAACAACGAAAAAACCTGGCGTTGGCCATGGACCCTCCAAGCCCCTCACTGTAGATGGTTGGCTATTGTGGCTCCTGTGGAGAGAGTCTGAGGTATAATTTATAAGTTATTCTTTGGATATTTAAAGTGTGGCCTCCACAATTAACCATCAGTAGGAGAATGGCCGGGGAAGAGACTGTCCTTCAGGGAAGATATGTGTTGTCTGTGTGGCCTATCATAAGCTTCCCTATAACTTTAGTATGGGAACAGGACCAAAAAGAACCATGGGGAGCTGATTAGGTGTGCTACCATCGCCCAGGGCAGAAGCGCTTGGTTAATGCATTGTTATCCAGAGATAAAAGGGTAAATCATGATTTACCCTTGTTAGTACCTGTGTCCTGGGCCTGACAGATGTTTATCTGAAAGCCCCTGCAAAAGCAATCTTTGGGAATTTTACATTAAGCAAGTTTCAAGGCATTGAGTATGCCTAACAGGTATCAGACCAACATACTTATTAGCCTCTCCTCTCATGAATCTCACCTGGGATATGCCAGAAAAATAAAAGCAAGCTCAGGCACAGAAAGCATCCGCATTTTCCACATAACATAGTATCTGCCTTTTCCCATGCTGACTCTGCAAAGCAGCTTATTTATGAATACATAAATAGCTGCAACTTTACTCCAGTCTCATTGAAAAATCAAAATGGCATCATGCAAGAGAAGCATCCTAGCATACTTGGCTCAACAAGTGAAATGTAAGTGGAAATGAGCCAAGCTACTTGACACTCACTGTCAGCTAAACCAGACACCCCCTGGTTTCCTTTAGTGGAGGTACCAGGGTTCTACTCCAAAGAACCAGTGAATTCACTTACATTTATTGGGCAGTGAGTTAGAACCCAAAATTCAGAAAACAAATTTCAAGTCATGCCTAATATTTATCACATGAATTCATAGAAAAATAGCATTGTCTAAATGTGGCAGCAAGTTTTCCAATATAGCTACTTAAAATTAGCTAAGTCTTCTCACATGTAGTCCAATGAATTTTAAAAGGTTTCACTCTGATCTTTTTGCCATCTGGCCAGAATTACAGGGGTTTAAATCCAAAAGAAGACAGTGGGAGAGAATATACACATAAGAAATATTGTGCCTCTCATTTTTTCTTTATGACATATGCATACTTAAGCATGGAATTGCTGTGCCCTGAGAGTTTAACGCCTGCTTATGAGACCACCTAAACAGCGGCCGCTATAGCCCAGGCCATACAGTTGCATCTGCTGAAGTGTCCCACCTAATAATCACCCATTATATCCCCTGATTTGAAATTCCTTCCTTCCTTAATATTCTTATTTCTGGTCAAAGATTAAGCAGCTTACTTTTAAGGAACCATTTCAGTCATTAAATGAAAATTACCAAAAGTATCACAAAATAGGTTTAAAAGAAACTTTTCTCAAGGAAAAAGTGAGTTATGAACCTCATTCACACTCAGAACATCTGAGGAAGGGCAATGAGATGATTAATGCTATTTGCCTTTAAGAATTCAAATTTTGAGATTGTCCCAGTCTTGCCTGTCTTAAATATTAGGCTACTGCTCAGGAAATGAAAACATACATACGTTATTTTCACATAAAAACATTTGTGTTGCATATTAAGCCAAATAGAATTTTGTTGGGTTTTTATTGCAGTATATTCATATATGGGAATATTTAGCTTGGACTCCTGGAATAATTATCCTGACCATATGTACTACCTGGCTGTATGATGACTCAGCTTTCTGAGCTACTATCAATTCATCCTTTAATTATTGCCGGTTATATGGGGAATCATTGTTGCCCTGTAAGGTTGCTGATCAATTGTCACTATTTGAATGGAAAGTGATTTTTTTTTTTTTTAATCTGAGTGTATCCATAGAAAACAGAAAGAAAAAATAACAAGGGAAAAACTCTGGTAAATCTGTTTTAAAATTAAATGAGTATCAAGACTAAAAATAAAAGCACATAACAGCCTTTTATTTACCATGTACTCCATACATGGAGAATAGATGAAAGAAGCACATAAGAGCTAAATTCTGTTATTTTAACTTAAGAAGCATAGAAAATCCAAAAATATATACAATAAATATCAGTCTTTTGGCTCTGAATCTATATAATGTCTTATGTTTTAATCTTTACACTGAAAAATCTAATAAATCTACTTTAAACATAAACAATATTTCTTCAGAAATGGATTTAATTATTATTCTTTAATGATCATGCCTTTTTCTGTACATATAAATCGTATTTACACTGTAGAACAAAGATTAGATCGCAGTGATTTTTATAAACAACAAATACATTAACAAAACACTTACCACTGCATTCTAGTGAGGATGATGCTATTAAGAAACTTTATTTTTAAAATAAATTATTTGAAATCTCCTTAGAAAATAATTTATGAAGTATTATTAAACATGAAGAAAATAATTTTTTTTACTTACACAGTGTCTCTAATAAGAAGTGCACTTCCCAATTTGAAACAGGTTTTATCACTTTCACAAAATGCACGTCTCAAAGAAAAGCTCTCTCCTAGATCAAAACCTGTAAAAGGTAACAAACGATTCAATACAGCAGTTTTATTGAATTTAATAAACTAATAGAAATGTTGATTTCTAAACAGGATTTTGTGTTGCCCTTAACTATTGATTGGTCTACTTCAAATAAAATCTTGCTGCTTGGGATCAGCAAAATTTCTTGATTTTATTTTTCTCCTTTTAGGGTAAAAGAGAATGAAATTCACTTTGTCATATAGAACATAGAGCCATTTTTCTGAAAAAAAAAAATCATGAATATATTTCAAAAAAGCTCAATTTTAATTTCCTTTACCCTAGGAATTATCTTAAGTAAAAATTAGTGTAACTCATTGCAGCAGCTCTGATGTCTAAAGAAAGAAAATTAGATTAAAAATAGTACAGCCATTCAGTTTAAATCTAAGCAGACTTTTTTAAAATTATGCTTTAAAGAATGTATACTGATGAGAAGAAATGCTTAAAAATGGAATGGAAGAATTATGAGTGTGGAGAGAGAGAGAAGAGGAGGAAGAGGAAAAGAAGGAGGAAGAAAGATTACCAAAAGGAAAGATAAAAAGGATTACCAAAATGGTAATCTTGTCTTTCTCTGGGTGGTGACATCTTCCTTCTCACAATTTTTTTTTTCTTCTTCCAAAATGTCTACAATGGACACAACTTTTATAATTTTAAGTAACTTTTTTTTTCTCCAAGAGGTTGAGGTGTTGTTGATCACAGATTAAACATATAGAACCCTGCTCTCAGAATTTTTTCTACATCATCTACCTTAAATTTTTATGAGCCAGGTGCGGTGGCTCATGGCAGCATTCCCAGCGCTGTGGAAGGCCAAGGCAGATGAACCATTTGAAGCCAGGAGTTACAGACCAGCCTGGCCAACATGGTGAAACACCATCTCTACTAAAAATATAAAAATTAGCCATGCACTTGTAGTCCCAGCTACTCGGGAGGCTGAGGCAGGAGAATTGCTTGAACCCAGAAGGTGAAGGTTGCAGCAGGCTGATGCTGTATGACTGCACTCTAGCCTGTGCGAAAGAGTGAGACTCTGTCTCAAAAAAATAAAAAATAAAAATAAATAAAAATAATTATTAACATTTTTATATTAATGCTATGATCTTAAATTGCAGTGTCAAAGATTCACCTACATGTATTCCATATCTAGTATCTGGTGATAATTTTAGATAAAATATTATTTTGCAAAGGATTATATTGCATACCTGAAACTTCAAGTTTGTTTATATTGTCATATGTCAGCTGATGTCTCTCTACTCTCAGGATAGGGCATGACTCTTCTATTAAGAAAAAAAAAAGCACAGAAGATTTGCATTATGTTTTCTATTAAATTCTTCAAATGAAATTGAAATACACAGTACAGTCAGAAACTTAAGATAAAATGGAAATAAATTAAACCATTTATTAAATTTCTGTAAAATGAGGATAAAAACATTACCCACCTCAGGGTTTTTGTGAGGGTTACATATGGTTATTTACGTAGAGTGCTAAGAACACTGCTTGGTTCACAAGAATACTTGTTAGTTTTAGCCATTATTATTATAACTATTATTGGAACACTTTATGTATCCTTGACATTTGGAAATAAGCTAGTTTTAACATCATTAAACTTTCATATTCAACGTACAATAGTAAAACAAGTGAACTACTACTATATTTTATCACAACTTTAATTCAAGTTTTGGTGTTGGGTGATACTAAACTTTTAAAACTAAAGGGAACATACATGGAAGTTACCAATATAAAATTTAAGAAGCAAAGATCTCTACCATATAAAAGTGGTCTATAATTTTAAAAAATAGATAAAATCACTGAGAAAGTTTGCTTTTGTGCCAAGGCACTTAGTGATATTCAAAGAAACAAAAGATAGTCTCAACTCAGTGAGTGTACATGTTTAATATTACTCACTACACACTAATACAGTAATGAATATGCAAACATCAATTTTTCAGTATCTTAGGATATGTTTAAATGGAATCAGGTTAGTAAAATCTGCAAATAAACTAGTAAATCTGCAAATTTACTAGTTAATTCAGACAAAATTACAGCCAATTTTTGAATTATGCCAAGATAACTGTACTACTGAAGAGTTAAGACTCTTAGCTTAAAAATTTAAACTCAATTCATTAAATATTTTGGCATCATGCAATCACAACTTTAATTCTCTATGTCTAAAATTGATGTTTGGGTTTAATAACTTAGAAGTTTTTTGGTTTGTTTTTTGAGACGGACTCTTACTCTGTCACCAGAGTGGAGTGCAGTGGTACGATATGGGCTCACTGCAACCTCCACCTCCCACGTTCAAGCGATTCTCCTGCCTTAGCCTCCTGAGTAGCTGAGACTACAGGTGCATGCCAGCAAGCCCAGCTAAGTTTTTTTTTGTATTTTTAGTAGAGACAAAGTTTCACCATGTTGGTCAGTCTGGTCTTGGACTCCTGACCTCGTGATCCACCCATCTTGGCCTCCCAAAGTGCTGGTATTACAGGCGTAAGCCACCACGCAGAGCGAGAATTTTTTGATATATAAAGGAGGTAAACTACTTAAAACCAAACTGAAACTTCTGATTCACCAGTTCCCCCTTCATTTAACAAATATATCACAGATCTCAGGTGTGGCAACAGGGTATCATCTTAATATATTTAACCAGGAAATAAATTAGATTCTAAATAATCCTACCACTTAATCAAATTTAAAAGTAAGAAGCAACTATACAACAAAAAACATTGCCAACAAAAATAGGAAAACAAGGGAAATAAGAATACAGAATACTAAGAAAAACAACACACAGAACAGGAAAATGACCAACGGAGACACCTAAAGAAAAAAGCACCCGAGAAATAAGACAAAAATTAAGAGAGAGTCTATAAACATCGCAAAAAAATGACACAGATCAAGACAAAACAGGATAAAACACAAAAACACCATACAAGATATAAACACTAAAAGCAACCAAAAATGGATGACAGAAATTAAAAACCTAAAAAACTGAAGGGAGAAAAAAAATAAATAGAAAGCAAAACCAAAATAGAAAAAGATGCCAGTACGAAGAATGATCTCTAGATTCAGAGCAAAAAAAATTAAAAACCCAAAAGTAAGGAACAAGGGTGCATGGGAGAGAAACTAACAAGTTAACTCTCAAATTTATATCAAACAACAGAGGAAAAGCTAAAAAAGGAGATGAAGGTAAAAGACTAAGAAGATAACCAAAAGAACATAAAATTAAAGAAGAACCAGCTAGAAAAATGAAAATACAAGATACAAAAAACAGAATAACCTGTCGGTACAAAAAAAGAAAAACAAAAACACACCCCAAAAGATATGGTTTCCTCAATGACCACAAAAACCACACTAAATTCAGTAGAAAAGGCAGGGTAAGCTTACTAAACCATGCTGAGTCAATACAAAATCCACAAACAAAAACAAAGAACAAAGAAAATTAATACAATGCATAAAAACTAAAGATAAACAGACAAATAAATGCAAAAAGCAAAACAACAAAGTAACACAAAGAAAAAAATCTCCAAGAACGTGGGAAAGCAAAGAGGCATTGAAAAGAACACAGAAACAAAAAAGAAAAAAAAAAAAGAAAGAAAAGTAAAATGCCAATAAGACGTAAATCGTTGATAAAACAACACAAAAAGAGCAAAAAGCCAACTCAGAAATGAGAAGGAAACTCTAGTCCACAGATACAAAAAAAGATGGTGCGAACCAACAAAAAGGACGACGAACAGAAACCAACAAGCGAAAAGCCAGACAAAATCTAAAATAACCTCACCATCACCCAGACCCCCAAATCGCACTAAAATCCATAACAGAGCAATGCCAATATGAGCGAACAAACAGCAAAAAGAACTAAAGAGGAAAATAACAATTACAATAAAAACCGGCTTCAAAAGCCCATTTGCAGTATAGTTGCTTCTTACTTTTAAATTTGATTAAGTGGTAGGATTATTTAGAATCTAATTTATTTCCTGGTTAAATATATTAAGATGATACCCTGTTGCCACACCTGAGATCTGTGATATATTTGTTAAATGAAGGGGGAACTGGTGAATCAGAAGTTTCAGTTTCGTTTTAAGTAGTTTACCTCCTTTATATATCAAAAAATTCTCGCTCCGCGTGGTGGCTCACGCCTGTAATACACTTCAGAAACTGTTTGGCAGTATTTAATAAAGCTAAATATATATGAACTGTATGACTTGAAAATTCAGTGAACCAAGAGAAAGGAGGGCAAAAACATGAGTGTACATGGCCCTTTTAGACAAGAATATATACAGCAGCATTACTCATAATAGTCGAAAACCAGAAACAACCCAAATGTTTATCAACAAGAAGGAGCAAGATAATTAAATTGTGGCATATACAATGAAAAACTGTAGAGCAGTAAAAAAGAATAAAGTATTGATACATGTAACAACTAGATAAAACTCACAGATATATTAAATAGAAAAATATTATTCACCAAAAGAAAATTATTAATGAGACAGCCAGGTCAGAGGGGTTCCCTGGAGAAACTCCAACAAGACTGCCCACTGAAATGGAGCCTTGAGAAGTTCACACCCTTTGCAGTGGAGAGGAACCAGGCCCTTCCTCTTCCTGTGGAAACTGGGATTTGAGCAATCTGGCAGGAAGTGCTCTAGCAGGGACTCTGGCCTAGAGAGAGTCCCTGTTTCCCCCTTTCCTTCTTTTTCACCCAATAAATCCCTGTCTTACTCATCATTCAGATTTTCTGTGAGCCTGAATTTTCAAGGCCATGGGACAGTCAAAGAACGCCATCTTTAGCTGCGCTAAGGAAAAGTCCTGCAACATTTTTGGTGTGCAAAGTGGGTACTCAAGAAGTAGTGACTGAAATGGGAACACAAAACATCTTGTTGTGGCTTCTAAGCCTTTTCTTCCTTGGACTTCTGAGCTTATAGGAAACCACACCATCACCCCCTGTCGCTTCCTGGGGTGGGGGACCTTTACCTGGTCTTTTCCTTCCTTTTTCAGGACCTGGTAAGCAGCAGCGCCCAGCTGATCCCCACTCCCTGCTGCCACAGCCTTCCCCTTCCCTGGCTAATGGGGTTAACTCTATTGGACAGTAATTAAGCTTAATCTTTTCTTCCTGGTGGAGGAATTAGTTGCATAAAAATAAGATGTTCTTCCCCAGATATTTAAAAACTTTTCTCTTTCCCCTTCTCCACCCCATCAGGAGTTAAGCTTTAAAGATATTTTCCCTCTTTGCTAAGCCAGAACCCCTCCCTAATGATCACTGTTTATTTTTTCTGTAAAGCTTAATTGTAAAAAAGGATTTGTGGGGCTAGTCTTGGGCTGTGGCCAATCTGGTGTGCTTTGCATGTCTGTATGGTTTATACTACAAGCCTCCATATTGTTTTTACATCCTGGTGGCATGGCCTGTAACTGCTTGGCAAAGCTTTGTTTAGCAAACCTGCGTTAGGGAATAAGTTTCTTTCTGGTTTGGTATCTGTATGTTTTCCCAGCCCTGTCTCTTAAAGGGCCCCATCCAGCAACTAGATTTCCTTCTGCGTGTCTTTGTGCGTACTATTGTGTATAATGTCTGTCGAAAGAGCTCTGATGAATTTGTCGTAAAGTAAGACAAGCGCTTGGATCAAGTAATTTTTAAAGGGAATATAAATCTGTAGTACCTTTCTGTTCACATGACTTTAATCTTTGAGAAATAAAAACAGCCTTAAAGATTATTGGCAAACTGCAGATCAGATGCAAGATTTGCTAAGTGTTTTAAGGGTAGGAAGTACTTTTCGGGTTCTGAGAGCTTTTTGACTTGCTGGCTTTACAACTGGGGACATAGGGAATAAACACACCCTTAATTAAGAAGCAAACCTTGTCTGCAGTTAGTACACGATTAAAGCAACTTACCAAGTTTTATCTTAAAGTTAAAAATGCTAGGAGTTATAACACATAATTGAAACTACTGTCAATGAGAAGAGTCAAATTCCATAAAATATTTTCAGAGATTTATTCCGAGCCAAATATGAGTGACCATGGCCTTTGACACAGCCCTCAGGGGGTCCTGAGAACATGCACCCAAGGTAGCAGGGGTACAGCTTGGTTTTATATATTTTTAGGGAGGCATGAGACATCAATCAAATATATTTAAGAAATATATTGGTTTGGTTCAGAAAGGCAGGAAAATTCAAAGTGGGGGCGGGGGAGGCTTCCAGACTGTAGCTTAATTAAAACATTTCCGGGTTAACAATTGGTTGAGTTTATCTAAGACCTGGGATCAGTGGAAAGGAATGCTCAGGTTAAGTTAAAGGATTGTGGAGACCAAGTTTTATTGTGCAGAGAAATCTCTTAGACAGCAGACTTCAGAGCAAGAGCAGGTTGTAAAATGTTTCATATCAGACCTAAAAGGGTACCTGGCTCTTATTGATTATCCTGAATCTGGAAAGAAAGGAAGGAAAACAAAGGGGAAAAGGGATTCTCTGTAGAATGTGGATTTTTTTCCCACAAGAGATTTGCAGGGCAATTTCAAGGTATGGCAAGGAAACAATTTTGGGGTAAAACATTTCAACTTTTTCCCTTATGCCAGAGTCAGATTGGAAAGTAAGTCATGATATACAGGTTAAATAAAACCCATGTTACAAGAATTTATGATTTGTAGGGCATGCCTCCCCAGATTCCTTAGAAAGGAATTTGGGCAAGATAAAAAAAATCAGAGCTTATGCCTCAGTCCCCACTCTTGGTCAAAAAGCATTCCACAGAATGCATATTCAGGCCAACGGCAGCAGGTCATAAGGTGCTCATTACTAGAGTTGTCTGATATGGTCATTTGGCAAGGTCCCACGGCGCTAGGATGGTTCATTCCTAGAGTAGTCTGGTTTGATAGTAATAGTTTTACATATTAGCAATTTGGGTAATGGAGGGAGGACATAGTTGTCCTGATGTAATAGCCAATTGTTTAAGGGGTGACATGGAGTCAGGCCTAGGGTTCAGTCTGAACAACAACAACAAAAATCCCAGATCAGATCTGTTTTCTGAGCTATCATGATCCACATCTTTAATTGTGCCTTTCTTTTTACTGTATCTGGCATAACATTTATAAGAAAATGTCTAATGTTAATATAGTAACAAATATAATAAAGATAGTGAAGATTTAGGCGTACAAGGTTATAGGTAGAATCAGAGAGCCATAAACAACCCAATCAGCCAGAAAAACCCCCACATACATTATTCTTATTCTTTGATTAGACTTACAGTGTGTTTACCCTCCTTATTAAGGGTTATATGAACCTTATGATAAATCTTATTTGAAAACTGTGGGACCAACATTAAATAGAATTTAATAAATTTAATCTCTCTTATGGCCAATTTACTTTTATAGGTGTAGCATCCTGAGGAGGCTACAAATTATATGCAAGAAACACCTGGTCCTTAGTGTTTAAATTGCTATAGAATTGTTAACAGCAGACAAATCTATTTTTCCCACCACTTTTGTATTGCACCATATACCAGTATTTGGGAGCAAAAAGGTTTTGTCACAGGAGAAGTCATAATTCTACAGTGTCATTTTCCCCCCCATAGGACTCCCTACAGCTGAGGGCCTTAGGAGTCAAAAAACATAGCCAATTAATTGTTATAGGCCATATAGGTATGGATGCAGACAGACATTCATTATATATTATTACAAAATTATTATTTTCAGTAAAAAAAAAAAAGGCCAATAATAAAACCAAAAGGCAAAGTTACAAGACTGACTTATTTTTAAGTTTTATGTGTTGAGCTACTGTAAGCTTGGTTTCTGTTACAGACTTATAGCAATTAGCTATACAAAACATTAGCATTGTTCTGAAAAATAATTAAAAATATGTATATATGTATAGATATATTTATCATCACAACTTATGACTAGGAATATTATACCCAGGAGGCTTTATTACAAGGTATTTTATCCTGTTACTAAATATTTTCCTTTAATTTCATAATAAGCAGAAAATTTTTGTGGTTGGGGTATATGCAAAAGTGACACATAATAGTTTAGAAGGCAACTAAAATTGTTTTACCAGTTAGTTGGGCATTTTTTGTACCCCCTTCTTGATTTGGAGGGTTCAATCTTGTCCTAATTTTATCCCTCAAAACCAGCCCTTACAATCTTATGTGCCCACCTCTTCAATGGTAGTCTCTAGAGGGCGGTAGCTTGCAAAGTTTTGGCAGCAGAGCATTAGCAGTGAAACAGATCTGGGGTGGGATGCTATAAATGAGGGTGATTCATACCTCTGGTCTTCAGAATACCATGATATTGATTTCCTTGGAAATAAAACAGGTGAGATAAATAACATTTACAGTTTGACAGTTATAAGAGTAATTCATATGTTAGAACAGAAAAAGGAACCTATTCCATTAGGGCAGTGTTAAATATAGTAAGCTCCAAGTTTCTCTTCAAAGAATCAGTACACCAGTATGTTCAGTTTCTGTGTTCTTTGTCCACCATTTTAAAGTTTAATTTACTTGTTCTCTTCGTCTCCTTGCCCCTAGTTTCAGTAATGAACCTTCCCACCAGCTCTAATCAGTAGTTCACATCTGTTCTCCTGGTTACCGGAGAGTAAAACTACATGTCCCCCTTGTGCATCCCACTCCTAACCCACATATTTATAGTCCTGACTCATCCTAGTCATCTGCTCCATCCTGAGTCACCCCTGGTTACCTGTTCTGACCTGAGTCACCTTCAGTCACCTGTTCTGTAACTCTCTGTCCTGCCAAAACTGCTCACCCCACCACTCTGACTCATACCCCTGCTCTGTTTAAAATAGCCAATCAGAATTAGCTTAGACTGTGTGGTCCAACAATAGCCAATAGGGGAATGACACAACAGTAGGGGCTACCTGCATCAGGAATAAGAACCCCTTCCCTTCCCTTGTTCAGGTGTGTTCTTGCCATTGCTCCAGCTGTGAGACACACCACCTTTCTATACAAGTAAATTGCCTTCCTGAGGAAACTTATATTCAAGTGCTATTTCTTTTTTGGGACTGAAAGTTTCTTTCTAACTAATTGGGGGTTCATCTGGAATTCCCATTCTCCTCTGGGGACGGTCTAGACCTCTGCTGTGAGGAGGCGCACCCTGCTGCCTCATTGCAGCAGCCTCAGGAGTAAGGAATCAAGACCCAGCCAGTGTGATAAATAAACCCAGATTCTCAGCAATGCAGGAAAAAACAGACCAACAATTTGGGGAAAAAAGATCATCACATACCAGGGTGACCAGGTAACTCTGTGCATAGATCAAGATAAGAAACGTCGCAATAGCAACAAAGTATTTCCTTGGTGGTCAGGACCAAGGTAAGAAAAGCCGCAGGGGTGGTGAAGTATTCCTTTGTCAGGACATATCAAGGCAAGAGAAGTCATGGGGGTGGTAAAGTATTCCTTGGTCAGAACATACCAAGGTAAGAAAAGCTGTGGGGGATGGTGAAGTATTCCTTGGTCAGAGTGTCCTGGAGGTTAAAAAGAGGTGAGAAAATCTCCATTATGGGAGATTGAGCCTCACAGAAACCTCCTATAGAAGGGAAGGCGAAAAGTTTCCAGTAGGGGAAATTGAGCCTCACCCCAAAAGGCAAGAAATTTCCAGTAAGGGAAATTAAGCTTTACCCCAAAACTATCAAGATGAGAAATACCCCAAGTAAGGTAAGAGACAAAAAGAATAAAACTAGCAACAGTTTTCTCCTAATAATCCTCTAGGCCTAGTGTTAAAATATTAGAAAGATAATAAAAAGACCTATAAAATTCCTACAAAGACTCAAAGAGCAAATGAGGAAATATGCAGGTCTAGAATTAGAAGACCCCCCTCAAATGAGGGATGTTAAAGCTTCATTTTGTAACTAATACTTGGCCAGATATTAACAAGAAATTACAAAACATAGAAAACTGGAAAGATATACCTATAGAAGAACTTCTAAGAGAAGCCCAAGAAGTATATGTTAAATGAGATCAAGAAAAAAGCAGAAGGCAAGAGACTTTGCAGGGCAACTTCCAGGTATGGCAAGGAAATATACTTTGGGGTAAAATATTTTGATTTTTCCCCTTGTTATGCCAGAGTCAGATTGGAAAGTAAGTCATGATATACAGGGTTAAGTAAAGCCCATCTGATGAGAATTTATGGTTTGTAGGGCATGAAACCCCAGAGCCCTTAGAAAGGAATCTGGGCAAGCTAAAAATCAAAGCTTAGTCCTCAGTTGCTGTGTTAAGTTACTGTAAACCAGGGAGATAACCAAACTTTTTTGTCAGTTGTGTTTCTAACTGTAACTACCCTGGACATTTTGCTATTCACAGACAATTGTCCTGTTTTAATCCTTTTCAAAAGACAGTTTATAATAAGCTATAGAACTGTAACAGGTGCTCTGAAATACAGACTTCTGACAACTTTCGAAATTGTAACATTGGAATAAAGGAAAACAGTACAGAACTCATGAAGAGCTGAAACATTCATGCATATCAAGCAAAACAAGAGTTAACTAAATGGACTGAACTGAGAAAGATGAAGCAACCTTTTTGACTTTTGGTTGGAATATTGCTGATCCTTGTTTGGGCTTTCATAGTCAAGCAAACTTATTTCAAACTATTATTTCAAAGTCTTATCTAAGATTCCCTGGAGAACAGAGTTCCATCAAAGCTAATCCAAAAAAACTGATATAAAAATAATTAATTACCTTTAAAAATTGAGTAAGGTATGCTCCTATGAACAAAATTTGGAGCATGTTTGTTTCTCTCTGCCTGTCTCCTCTAAAATTTGTAAACTCTCTGTGAGTATTCTAACTTATAGCAATATAGCTGTTTGCATCAGTACAATAAGAATGCATTTTTCTTTGGGGGCAGGACACAATTGGAGAAAGTGGTTATTTTACCAAGCCTTTGACTGGAAGGGTATGCTTTCCTTTAAGGAGTCAATCTCAACTTCATGGATGATGAAGGCCCAGGGGCCTCATACTCTTGTCTCCGCAGTCCCTGTACAGGGTTCCTGACCTGTGGTCAGTTAAGAATGTCACTTTCTGGCTGAGCACAGTGACTGACGCCTTTTATCCCAGTACTTTGGGAGGCTGAGGTGGGTGGATCACCTGAGGTCAGGGGTTTGAGAATAGCCTGGCCACATGGTGAAAACTGTCTTTACTAAAAATACAAAACTTAGCTAGGTATGGTGGCACATGCCTATAATCCCAGCTACTCAGGAGGCTGAGGCAGGAGAATCACTTGAACCCAGGAGGCGGACGTTGCCATGAGCTGAAATCATGCCACTGCACTCCAGCCTGGGCAACAGGAGAGAAGCTTCATCTCAAAAAAAAAAAAAAATGTCACTTTCTAACAGGTCTAGGATCTCCAAGTTTATTACGGACCTTAAGAGGAAAGGATCACTCATCATACAGGTATTTCAGGATAAATCCATGGCTGGGCTTAGCTTTAAAAGGTCTTATCTAAGATTCCTTGGAGAACAGAGTTCCATCAAAGCTAATCCAAAAAAACTGATATAAAAATAACTATTCTTACTGTACTTTTTTGCAAATAATCAGGCCAAGTAAAAAACTGAAGTCTATTTTGGAAACCATTCAGTCCTATGATGATTTGTGTTTTAACAAAAATAAGAACTGGAGAGAGAAAAATTCATGTTTCAAAACTTATATATTTGTCATTAAATTCTAAACTCACTAACTGTTCTTAAGTTTTTGCTTACATTTTAGGCTAACCCTGGTTGTTCCTGTGAACCAACCAACAATCTCCAGATGCAGCTCAGAAAGAACAAAAGGGATGGGTAATATAGAAATCTGAATCAATATTCTAGTTCTGAGCAATTATCCTGTAAATCCTGCCAAGCAATTGGAATAAACAGAATGGCCATCACTCAGAGGTTTCCTTTTAGAGAAAAACCAAGAAAGCTAACCAAAGTCAAACACCATGCACCCAAATCTTAGCAAGCATGACTATAGCTACCAGTTACCTGGATGTGTGACAAAACACCCTTTCCCCTCCCTTGTTGGAAGAGGACTCAGTTTCAGTTTTAAATTAGCATTCTGCTTTTGAGTCCATGTAACCCACTCAAGACACATTTTTATCCCAGACTCAATTCTAAGCTCTGAGTCAAACACCTAGGATAGAAAACTGGACCTGAGGGATCCAGAGGCAGACAATAATGGAAGTGAAAAGGTACAGTGCAAGTGAGCATGGTTGATTCCTGCCGATTAAGCCAACCCCAAACTTCCTGTTTCATGGATAAAAACTACATGTAATATCCATGGCATAAATGAGGTCTAGGGAACTCCAAGGCAGACAATCAATGGGATAGAGGCACAGGTGAGAGTGGATAATTTCTATTCTCTAGGCCCTCCCTGCTTCATGGATGAAAGCTGCTTTGGCATTCATGGCAGCACCTGCCAAGGTGGTGAGGACATGGGGATGCAAGGATGAAAGAGGGAAAGAGGATGCTCTTCTCTCTCTCCCTCATATACCCCAGCTATCTGCTAGGAAGAGAAGGGAGACAGAGATGCCTGCTCCCCTCTTTCTAGATGGGTAGCCATTCACAGCCTTTGTGCCCTTTTCAAATGCATCCTGAACCCCTGGGACTCCTTTAAAAGGTGCCCTGTTGGCATTCCGTTCCAAGGCCTCTGTGTGCCCGCGGAGTAGCCATCATGAGCAAAGCTCACCCTCCTGAGTTGAAAAAATTTATGGACAAGAAGTTATCATTGAAATTAAATGGTGGCAGACATGTCCAAGGAATATTGCGGGGATTTGATCCCTTTATGAATCTTGTGATAGATGAATGTGTAGAGATGGCGACTAGCGGACAACAGAACAATATTGGAATGGTGGTAATACGAGGAAATAGTATCATCATGTTAGAAGCCTTGGAACGAGTATAAATAATGGCTGTTCAGCGGAGAAACCCATGTCCTCTCTCCATAGGGCCTGTTTTACTATGATGTAAAAATTAGGTCATGTACATTTTCACATTAGACTTTTTGCTAAATAAACTTTTGTAATAGTCAAAAAAAAAACTTTTTAATNTTTCTTCTCCTCTGTCCTCTCTTCACTGATAGGTAATTGTGTCTCAGTACTACCGGGACACTCCCCTCCGATGCATCCTCCAAACTGGAAAGAGTTAATTTCCCAAACTTTAAACTAGTTGGCTTAGGATTAAGCTCAGGAGAAAGAAACCTAGAAACCCAACATTCCAGCAAAAGGGTAATTTTTTGCTAGTTGGGTGTTTAGCCTCCCTCTCCCCGTGCAAACTGGTAAAAGGCCTTGGAATTTTTGATCTGTCCTTACCCCTCCCATTGTTTCATTTTGATACATGTTTTCTAATAACAGGGTTTGTCTGTTCTTGCCTTCAGGCCATTAAACTCCACATGGTCATGCAACTCAGAGCCTCTGACAATAGCCCCTTCTGCTGGGGCTATTGTGAAAAGGTACAGTACAAGTGAGCATGGCTGATTCCTGCCGATTAAGCCAACCCCAAACTTCCTGTTTCATGGATAAAAACTACATGTAATATCCATCACATAAGTGAGGTCTAGGGAACTACAAGGCACTGACAATCAAGGGGATAGAGGCACAGGTGAGAGTGGATAATTCCTATTCTCTAGGCCCTCCCTGCTTCATGGATGAAAGCTGCTTTGGCATTCATGGCAAGGACGGAGATATGCCTCTGAGGGAAATGGGACTACCATTTGCCCAAAACAGCACCACCTGTCAGCAGGTAGCAGTTAAAATCAGTCTTCTTCCTTATCCTTAATCTAACAGCAATTAGATGTACTTCTTTAGAGGAGGAATGAGACACCCAGGTGGGATGGTGTCCCTGAAGAAACTCCAAACAGCCTGCCCAATGAGGTGGATCCTTGGGAAGTTCACACCCTTTGCCACAGGGAGAAGCCTGGCCCTTCCTCTTTCTGTGTAGAACCTGGGATTCAAATGGCCTGGTAGGAAGTGCTCTAGCAGGGATTCCGGCCTAACAAGAGTTCCTGTTTCCCTCATTCCTTCCTTTTCACACAATAAAACCCTTTCTTACCCACTATTCAAATTGTCTGTGAGCCTGAATTTTCATGGCCATGGGACAAAGAACTCCATCTTTAGCTGAACTAAGGAAAAGTCCTGCAACATTAACACATACAGTATAATTTCCTTTATATGAAGGTCTAGAGATTGTACAACTAATCTATGTCAGTGTAGTGGCTACCATGGTAAAATGTTAACTAGGAGCAGGTACACAGAAGGCTTCTGGGGTTTTGAATGTGTATATTTAGGTCTGAGTAGTAGTTACACAGGAGTATAGATGTATCTGTAGAAATTCACTACACTGTTCATTAAGATTTGTCAACTTTAGTGTGTGTAATGTCTTAACAAAAGGAGGAAAATAGCATCTCTGTGGGAAAATATTTTAAGCTAAAAATGATTCTTGCAAAACTGAAAAAAAAAACCTACATTCTGATCATATTTTTATAATGACTATGAATGACTATATAACCATAATAAATAAGACTAAATTACTCACAACTATGTATGGAGGCCCCAGTAGGTGATTAGTAAAAAGAGTACCAAGAGAGTAGAAAGGGACTTTCCATTATGAGACTTTGGTAATGAGAAGGGAGGTATGTTGGCCTACTGCCAAGTTGGAAACAGTATATATCTTATTTAAATTCTTCTAAGGACTTAGCAAATATATGATGATTTCAAAGTAATAAACCTGTCACTTTGAAATGAATAGAATTCAACATTTCTAGCAATATTTATGAAAGTCTTTCTTTACTAAAAGTCCTCATGAAAATCAAATGCCATTTCATATCTTTAGCACATGTGTTTTGAAGTGAAAAGCTGAAAAAAACCTAAATCTTAATTATTTAGGTGTAAGATTTAAACCACAATAATCTGAATACATGTATATTATGGATTCATTACACAAAAATGGCAAGGCAGTGGAAATAGCTATCACAATGTGGGGATGTTCATTTCTTTAAGTATTAAAATACTTTGCTACAAAAGCACACTTTTAAGCAAATGTACATGTACCTTGAAGAACTACAGAAAAGACCCAAATATCCAAATATCATGTCAGGTAGACAGAGGCAAAGAACTGTGTCATTTCAAAGACTTTGGACTACTGCAAAAGTAAGGACTAAAATTGCACCTCAAAAAAAAAAAAAAAAAAGCACTGCTTTTTCCATTCATCCATCCATGAACATTTAGGTTGTTTCCATGTCTTAGCTATTGTGAATAATGCTGCAATGAACATGGAAGTGCAGATATGTCTTTATAAGGTTGAAATTTCCTCTTTTTTGGACATAGACCCAAAAGAGGGGTTGCTGGATCATATTGTAGTTCTATTTTTAATTTCTTCAGAACCTCCATACTGCTTTCCATAATGGCTTTACCAATCTACATTACCACCTACAGTGTGCTAGAGTTCTCTTTATATCCTTGCCATGCTTGTGTTATCTCTTGTCTTTTTGATAATAGCCATCCTTACAGTTATGAGGTAACATCTCATAGTGGTTTAATTTTCATTTCTCTTATGATTAGTAATATTGAGCACTTTTTCATATACCTGTTGGCCATTTTTATCTCTTTTTTGTAGAAATATATGTTTTGATCCTTTGTCCATTTAAAAATCAAATTATTTGTTTTACCTATATTGAGTTGTAAAAATGCTTTATAAATTTTGGATACTATCAGATAAGCAGTCTGTAATTATTTTTTCCCAGCCTGTAGGTTGTCTTTTCATTCTGTTGATTGCTTCCTTTGTGGTGCAGAAGTGTTTTAGTTTGATTTAGTCCCATTTATTTACTTCCACTTTTGTAGCCTGAGATCTTAATGTGATATGCATAAAATCATTGCCAAGGTCAATGTTGGGAAACTATTCCCCTATGATCTCTTCTGGAAGTCTTATGGTTTTTGTTATTACATTTAGACATTTTAACCACTGGAATATTATTCACCCTTAACAAAAATAAAATCCTTCCATTTGCCACAGCATAGATAGACCTTAAGGGTATTATGCTAAGTGAAATAAATAGGAAACAGGAAAAAAATTGTGTGATCTCACATGTGGGATATTTTTTAAAAGAGCTTAAATACAACTGGGCACAGTGGCTCATGCCTGTAATCCCAGCACTTTGGGGGGCCAAGGTGGGCAGATCGCGAGGTCAGGAAATCAAGACCATCCTGGCCAACATGGTGAAAACCCCGTCTCTACTAAAAATACAAAAATTAGCTGGGCATGGTGGCGTTCGCCTGTAGTTCCAGCTACTCAGGAGGCTGAGGCAGGAGAATTGCTTGAACTCGAAATGTGAAGGTTGCAGTGAGCTGAGATTGCTTCACTGTACTCCAGCCCGGTCAACAGAGTGAGACTCAGTCTCAAAAAAAAAAAAAAAAAAAAAAGCTTAAATACACAGAGATAGAGAATAAAACAGCATTTATCACTAGTGGGAGGGAGTAGGAAATAGGGATATGCACTTCAAAGGATACAAGACAGCAGGTATGTAGGATGACTGTATCTAGAGATGGAAAATACAACATAAGGACTAAAAAAATACAATAAAATTGTATTTGAGATTTTTGTTAAATAAGATTTAGCCACTTGTTAAAAAAATAAGTATGTGATATGATAGATTTGTTATTCTGTTCATTACAGTAGTTAGTTATATCTATCCCATAATATGCTGTAGACCTCAAATATACACAATAAAATTTATTTTTTAAATGTTTATAATTTTTTTTATGGTGAAAAGAAATACATATACTTAGAATTAGCCAGCTGGACTCAGTTTAGATGATCCCAATTTTGTTGGCAACATCCAGAGCATCATAATCAGGAGCCAGTCGAACATATGCCTTCTTCTCTCCATCAGGCCGAATCAGGGTGTTGACCTTGGCCACATCGATGTCACAGAGCTTCTTCACAGCCTGTTTGATCTGGTGCTTGTTGGCTTTAACATCCACAATGAACACAAGTGTGTTGTTGTCTTCTATCTTCTTCATGGCAGACTCAGTGGTCAGCGGAAACTTGAATAGCATAGTGGTCCAGGTTGTTTCTCCTGGGGGCGCTCTTCCGAGGATATTTGGGCTGCCTCCGGAGTCGCAGTGTCTTGGGCCGCCGGAAGGTGGGTGACGTGCGGATCTTCATTTTTTTGTGGCTGTGGACACCTTTCAACACTGCCTTCTTGGCCTTTAAAGCCTTCGCTTTGGCTTTGGCTTTAGGAGGGGCAGGAGCTTCCTTCTTCGCTTTCGGCACCATCTTGTGAAAAGGGTCTCCGATGCGCGTTCTCACAGGCTTATAGCCATGTTTATAATTTTTTAAAAAGATACACTGCTTACAGAATCTCAACAGATCTTTTTCAAAGGCAAATGCAAATGTTTTTAACAAATTCATACTAAGATGTTTGAAATTCTTGCAGCCAGCACAACAGTCTGAGCTCAACCTGAGACATTCAAGCTTGGTGGGGGAAAGGGCGTCTGCCATTGCCGAGGCTCCAGTAGGCAGTTTCAACCTCACAATGTAAACAAAGTTGCTGGGAAGTATGAATGGGGCAGAGTCCACACCACAGCAGTTCAGCAAGACCTCTGCAGGCAGACTGTGTCACTAGACTCCCTCCTCACTGGGCAGGGCATTTCTGAAAAAGCCCATCAGGGACTTATAAATAAAGCCCCCACATTCCTGAGACAGAGTACCTAGGAAAAGGGGCAGTTATGGGTACAACTTCAGCAGACTTAAACATCCCTGCCTGGAAGCTCTGAAGGGAGCAGATCTCCCAGCACAGCACTCGAGCTTTAATAAGGGACAGACTGCCTCCTCAAGTGGCACCTTGAGTATTATGACTAAGAGATACTTCCCAGTGGGGGCCAACAGATACCTCATATAGGAAAGCTCTGGCTGGCATCTGGCGGGTACCCTTCTGGGATGAAGCTACCAGAGGAAGGAACAGGCAACAATCTTTGCTGTTCTACAGCCCCTTCTGGTAATTCCCAGGCAAACAGGGTCTGGAGTAGACCTCCAGCAAACTCCAGCAGACCTGCAACAGAGAGGCCTGACTGTTAGAAGTAAAACTAACAAACAGAAAGAAATAGTTTCAACATCAACAGCAAGGACGTACAGTCAGAGACCCCATCCAAAGGTCACCAACTTCAAAGACCAAAGGTAGATAAATCCACAAAGATGGGAAGAAATCAGCACAAAAAGGTTGAAAATTCCAAACACCAGAACGTCTCTTATCCTCCAAGGGATCATAACTGCTTGCCAGCTAGGGAACAAAACTTGACAAAGAACGAGTTTGACGAATTGACAGAAGTAGGCTTCAGAAGGTGGGAATAACAAACTTCTCTAAGCTAAAGGAGCATGTTCTAATTCAAGGTAAGGAAGCTAAGAACCTTGAAAAAAGGTAAACAAAATGCTAACTAGAATAATCAGTTTAGAGAAGAACATAAATGACCTGATGGAGCTAAAAAACACAGCACAAGAACTTCATGAAGTATACACAAGTTTCATTAGCTGAATCAATCACGCAGAAGAAAGGATATCAGAGATTGAAGATCAACTCAATAAAATGAAGCAAGAAAACAAGATTAGAGATAAAAGAATGAAAAGAAATGAACAAAGCCTCCAAGAAATATGTGATTATGTGAAAAGACCAAATCTATATTTGATTGTTGTACCTGAAAGTGATGGGGAGAATAAAACAAAGTTGTAAAACACTCTTCAGGATATTATCCAGGAGAACTTCCCCAACCTACCAAGGCAGGCCAACATTCAAATTCAGGAAATACAGAGAACATCACAAAGATGCTCCTCAAGAAGAACAACCCCAAGACACATAATCATCAGATTAACCAGGGTTGAAATGAAGAAAAAAATGCTAAAGGCAGCCAGAGAAAGGTCAAGTTACCCACAAAGGGAAGCCCATCAGACTCACAGTGGATCTCTGGGCAGAAACCCTAAAAGCCAGAAGAGAGTGGGGGCCAATATTCAACATCCTTAAAGAAAAGAATTTTCAACACAGAATTTCATATCCAGCCAAACTAAGTTTCATAAGCGAAGGAGAAATAAAATCCTTTACAGACAAGCAAATGCTGAGAATACTCAGCATTCAATTAGGAAAAGAGGAAGTCAAATTGTCTGTATTTCTATACCATCAGAGAATACTATAAACACCTCTATGCAAATAAACCAAAAAATCTAGAAGAAATGGATAAATTCCTGGACACTTACACCCTCTCAAGACTATACCAGGAAGAAGTCCAATCCCTGAATAGACCAAATAACAAGGTCTGAAAATGAGGCAGCAATTAACCACCTACCAACCAAAAAAAGTCCAAGACCAGACAAGTTCATAGCCAAATTCTACCAGAAGTACAAAGAGGAGCTCATACTATTCCTTCTGAAACTATTCCAAACAAAAAAAAAAAAACAGGGAATCCTCCCCAACTCGTTTTATGAGGCCAGCATGATCCTGATATCAAAACCTAGCACAGACACAACTAAAAAAGAAAATTTCAGGCCAATATCCTTGATGAACATCGATGTGAAAATCCTTAATAAAATACTGGCAAACTGAATCCAGTGGTACACCAAAAATCGTATCCATCATGATCAAGTCAGCTTCATCCCTGGGATGCAAGTCTGGTTCAACATACGCAGATCAAGAAATGTAATTCATCACATAAACAGAACCAAAGACAAAAACCACATGATTATCTCAATAGACGCAGAGAAGGCCCTTGACAAAATTCAGCAGCCCTTTATGTTAAAAACTCTCAATAAACTCAGTATTCATGGAACATATCTGAAAATAATAAGAGCTATTTATGACAAACCCACAGCCAATATCATACTGAATAGGCAATAACTGGAAGCATTCCCTTTGAAAACCAGCACAAGACAAAGATGCCCCTTCTCACCATTCCTGTTGAACACAGTATTGGAAATTCTGGCCAGGGCAATCAGGCAAGAAAAATAAATAAAAGGCATTCAATTAGGAAAAGAGGAAGTCAAATTGTCTGTATTTCTAGACAACATGATTGTACATTTAGAAGACCCCATTATCTCAGCCCAAAATCTCCTTAAGCTGATAAGCAACCTCAGCAAAGTCTCAGGATACAAAATCAATGTGCAAAAATCACAAGCATTACTATATACCATTCAGGACATAGGCATGGGCAAAGACTTCATGACTAAAACACCAAAAGCAATGACAACAAAAGCCAAAATTGACAAATGGGATCTAATTAAAGAGCTTCTACACAGCAAAAGAAACTATCATTAGAGTGAACAGGCAACCTACAGAATGGGAGAAAATTTTTTCAATCTACCCATCTGACAAAGGGCTAATATATAGAATCCACGATGAACTTTAAAAAATTTATAAGAAAAAAACAATGGTGAAGGATATGAACAGACACTTCTCAAAAGGAGACATTTATGCAGCCAACAATATATGAAAAATGCTCATCATCACTGGTCATTAGAGAAATGCAAATCAAAACCACATTGAGATACCATCTCATACCAGTTAGAATGGCAATCATTAAAAAGTCAGGAGACAACAGATGCTAGAGAGGATGTGGAGAAACAGGAATGCTTTTACATTGCTGGTGGGAGTGTAAATTAGTTCAATCATTGTGGAAGACAGCGTAGTGATTCCTCAAGGATCTAGAACTAGAAATACCATTTGACCCAGCAATCCCATTGCTGGGTATATACCCAAAGGATTATAAATCATTCTATTATAAAGACGCATGCACACATATGTTTATGGCAGCACTGTTCACAATCGCAAAGCCTTGGAACCAACCCGGATGCCCATCAATGATAGATTGGATAAAGAAAATGTGGCACATATACAACATGGAATACTATGCAGCCATAAAAAAGGATGAGTTCATGTCCTTTGCAAAGACATGGAAGAAGCTGGAAACCATCATTCTCAGCAAACTAACACAAGAACAGGAAACTAAGCACTGCATGTTCTTACTCATCAGTGGGAGTTGAACATTGAGAACACATGGACATAGGGAGTAGAACGTCACACACTGGGGACTGACGGGGGTCGTGGGGTTAGGGGAGGGATAGCATCAGGAGAAATACCTAATGTAGAACCTGCACATTCTGCACATGTACCCCAGAACTTAAAGTATAATAAAAAAAAATTCATACTAAGATGTTAATGACTACCAGCCTCACTTTCCTCCTTATTTGGCTTGAAGGACCTGGGCAATTTACAGAGTTCGTCGGGGGTACTGAAAGTAGCCAAAGGGGCTGAGCACAGTAGCTCATGCCTATAATTCCAGGACTTTGTGAGGCCAAGGCGGGCCGATGATTTGATGTCAGGAGTTCAAGACCAGCCTGACCAACATAGTAAAACTCCCTCTTTACTGAAAATATAAAAAAATGAGTCAGGCATGGTGGTGCATGTCTGTAGTCCCACATACTCAGGAGGCTGAGGCAGGAGAATCGCTTGAACCCAGGAGGCAGAGGTTGCAGTGAGCTGACATCATGCCACTGCACTCTAGCTTGGCCAACACAGCAAGACTCAGTCTCAAAAAAAAAAAAAAAAAGTAAAAGAAAAAAGAGCCAAAACAAGGCAGCTAGATCATATTTGGGTATAACATGATTTTATCTTGATTACTTACAAAGAAAATACATACTTTAAAAAAGATGCTTACCCCTAAGAACAAGTCATCCAAGAGGAGTCAAAATCACAAAGCCTGCCACTCAATGGTAGAGTAGAAACAAAACACAAGTTTCCTATAACCAACATTTTCCCCTCTGTATTGAACATTGCTTCTTAAGAACAGCATACCGAAGAAATTCTTTTTTTTTTTTTTTTTTTTTTTTTTGAGATAGAGTCTCACTCTGTCGCCCAGGCTGGAGTTCAGTGGCATGATCTTGGCTCACTGCAACCTCTGCCTCCTGGATTCAAATGATTCTTCTGCCTCAGCCTCCTGAGTAGCTGGGACAACAGGCAAGTGCCACCATGCCCAGCTATTTTTTGTATTTTTAGTAGAGACAGGATTTCGCCATATTGGCCAGGCTGGTCTTGAACTCCTGGCCTCGTGATCCACCCACCTTGGCCTCCCAAAGTGCTGGGATTACAGCCGTGAGCTGCCGCGCCTGGCCAGAAAGTCTCTTCATTCTATAGTAGAAGTGCATTATGCTCCCACCCACAGTTTTAAACATGTACTTAAACACGCACACACACACACACACACACACACACACACAGACAATATCACTTTTCCCCTAATCTCTCTGTTTTATCCTACTGGTTTGACCTCCTATTATATTGCTAGGCATTCTTATCTTAAGATCAGATCACATCTTTTGTTAAATATTTTTCCTCCCATTCGTCTGATACTTTCTATACCCACTCATATATACTTTCTATACCCATTCATATAAATTCACCAAAGGCATGTTGAAACCCTTCCTTTTCATTTTTTTTCTTATTCCCTGAAAGCATGTCGAATTCTGTTTTTCTCCTCTCAAATAGCTAAGAAGCTCAGACCACTAAAATACATTATTTTAATATTTTGTTTTTTCAACTGATTTCATACCTAAAAGATCTGTGTATACATCTCATACTCAGACTAAAAATGGACTAGTTGCTCTCTGGACACAGTGGCTTCTGGCCTTAGGAAAAGCCAGGGGACGAGGTCATTCTTTGTGCACTACAAAAACAAAAGGGAAAATCAAAGTATAGTCATCATGCAAAATAAATGTAAACATGTTCTGTTAATACTCTTTGCAGCTCAATGAGGCTTCTTAGTATTACTTACACTATATATCAGTTTACTGATTGCAGGGAAAGAAACCATAATTTGTCTGGTCAACATATAATTTATATTTTAACTAAAATGCACTTATCTCCATACATCTGTACTTTAATAACAATGTATTTTGAATAATATATATTACAATATTCAATTAACTGTGGCTGGGTGCGGTGGCTCAGGCCTGTAATCCCAGCACTTTGGGAGGCCGAGGTGGGTGGATCATGAGGTCAAGAGATCGAGACCATCCTGGCCAACATGGTGAAACACCATCTCTACTAAAAATACAAAAAATTAGCCAGGCATTGTGATACGCGCCTGTGGTCCCAGCTACTTGGGAGGCTGAGGCGGAAGAATCGCTTGAACCCAGAAGGCAGAGGTTGCAGTGAGCCAAGATTGCCCCACTGTGCTCCAGCCTGG